>NC_051077.1:25892304-26217735 GCF_004664715.2 Peromyscus leucopus | reverse complement strand
ACATTCAATTGTTAATCCACCTAAAAGTGTAAGTAAATCCAAGAAATTTTTAAAAACAATCATGGTGTTCCAAAAGGAACACCAAAATTCTATGTGCTTTGTGATAGTGTCATAATTAAAAAAAAAAAAACATGCTTTCTTCAGTCATCCAATATTTTACATGGTATACCTATAATAACAAAATATTAAAAGTATCAGAAGGGGGTGTGATGCCGCACACCTATACTCCCAGCCTTGAGAGGCTGAAGCAGGAGAATTTAAATTCAAGGTCCATCTGGGCCACCCAGTAGGAATCTGTGCCATAAACCAAACAATAAGACTAAATATATATTAGGCCTCAGTTTACAAAATACTTTCATTCCACCACCATTTTTAAGAGAAACTGTGACTAATCTGGTGCATCATTACAGGTCATTAAGCTAGTTTTCAAAGAGTACACTTATTAGAACAAAGAGCAGCTTAGCTATACCTGACTTCTGCTGCAAGCTTTAGCCTTGGAATGGTTGTACATTGTCATTTGGTCTGGAAATCATCGGAGGCAGGTCACCCATTCTGGAAGCAATGGGCTGCTGCTCTGTGACTCTAGTTCCCGCGCTGGAGACAAAGGGTTATAATCTATTTCAATCATAGATTTGTTATGAAATTCCAGTGAGCTTCATCTCACATTGTTAGGCAGAGAAAATGAAATAGAAATTCCAATTGGTGTTAGGTATAAAATGTAACCTTAATAAAATGCCTCTCATAGCTGCATGATAAAATTCTATTCCTTCCTTGCAGGTTATTCAGATAACACCTCCTCCATTATGCCTTCTATTTGCCCATCAGATATGCTTGGTGATAATATCCTCCTTCCACTCAGCTCGATGCCTCCTCTGAGGTGAGATACTCTATACTCAGGCAGAAATTGAGGTCATATAGACAGGAACTTCCCAATTCATTTTTTTCTTGTTTTCTTCTATTTTTGAGATTAATATAATTACCACATTTCTCCCCTTTCCTGTATCCAAACTGTCCCATAATATTTCTCTCTTTTAAATTCATGGCCTCTTTTTTCATGAACATTACATGCATATATGTATATACATATATAATCTTAAATACAAGATGCTCAGTCTGCACACTGTTACTTGAACGTATGTTTTCAGGGATGACCATTTGGTACTGAATAACCAACTGGAATGTTCTTGCCTGGGGAAGACTATTTCTCCCTCTCAGCATTTCCTGGTTTCCTATAGTTCTTTGGGTAGGGTTGAGGCCTCATGGGCTTCTCCCTGTCTCTTTTGAAATGTCTATTGGTATCATGTTGATGAGACTTGGGTAGGAAAGAGGGTTTCTTTTTTTCAGGTATGTAGCCACTGGTAAGTTGCCCATGAGCCAATAAATAACCCCAAACAGTAAATATTCCCACACTCATGGGGGGAAAAAGCATCACTGACCTGCCTCACTAGCCTCACAGGCCTTCCAGGAGCCTCCAGATCATGGTTGCCCCTCCTCTGATTTCTTAACATCCAGGTGCAGCTCCTCATTCTCAAATATGGAACTTGATTGTGTGCCTGAATTCTAATAAATCAGACCCCAGAAATAACCCTTAGGGAAACTCAGAGACAGAAAGAAGAAAAGTGGAGGGGTAGTTCCTACACCAGATTTGCACACAATTGTGATTCATTCCGCAGCCCATATGAGGTATGTGTCACACTGTACTTCAGCTGAGGCTCAGAGAGATTAAGTTTTCCAAGACCTCACATATACTTGAGAACATAGCCTGGATTCTGAACATGTGTGAGGTGCTGGGGTTCAGGCTGTACAGTGTGTAATGTTAAAATGTAGCTCTAAACCAGGACAACCATGTTCCCCCTTTAGGGCACAACACTCTCCCTTAGGATGATCCCAATAACTGAACTTTCAAACTGCTTTATGAGCAATATACATATCTTGAGAAAGAATTAATACATTCCTTGGGTCTCCCATTTAGATATATTTGAGTTGCACACAAGAATAAAGAAAAAAAAAAAGATCAAAAGGGGAGAAAAGAAATGAGTTGACTAGAACAGATAACATTTGGGACTTTTTTTCCCACCAGACAAATTCAATAAAGATGTCTGCTTCTGTTACCTAAAATCAGCGTGAAAAGTTTGCCCCTCCCATTTCCAGCGCCTTTGTATAGAGCACATAATCGAACTTTATTTACTCTGGCAAAGACTTCTTTCAATGCTTTTATAATATTCAAAGCAAGCTTTATTTTATCCTTAGCAACCATGAGCAGAACTTCAACAATTCTCTACACATTTCGCTATTTTAGGGAGAAAGTTCCGTGAAATGCTAAAGACCTTGATTATTAGAGGGATAAAAGAGTCACGCTTTGCTCTGGTGAAGCAAAACCTTGGCAGGGTCAGAGCCATCTCCAAAGAGCAGCAGTGAAGTTTCCACTCCGCTGTCTCAGATGAATGGCTCTCATTTTGTCGTGTGCTTATCCTCAGTAAGGATGCCAGATTGATTCAAGTTATTTGTAATGCCTTGAAGGCAGAGGATGTTGTAGCATCAAGAGTTCCCACAACACACTATTGTTTTTCTAAGGGAGAATCTTGTCATGAAAACATAAATGTCAACAGAAAGTACACCTCTTCTTTTCACATATTAATACTGCTCAAAAATAAGTAAAGATATCTATCAGAAATGCCCAATGCCTGTGAGAATTTTCTTTTAAGATTTTTATTGTTATATATGTGTATATGTGGTGTGTGTGTGTGTGTGTGTGTGTGTGTGTGTGTGTGTGTGTGTGTAAGAGTGCAGTGTCATCAAAGGCCAGAAGAGGGAGTCAAAACCCCTGGAGCTAGAGTTATAGTTGTGAGTCACTTGACATGGATGCTAAGAATTCTTGGTCCTCTGGAAGATCAGCAAGCTCTTGTAACCATGGAGCCAGCTCTACAGCTCCCTTACATGTGTTTTCTTACCTGCAGGAGGACAGCAAAACCTCCTTCCATTCTTGATTCCAAGTCTCACAGCAGCAAACTATAAAAACATCTATCTGCAACTTTTGGAGTTGGAAATTACAATAAAAAAATATATTTTCTTCATCATCATAAAATAGCATCAAGAAATCAGTGAGGAGATACTTATGTTTGGCAGATGTGAGATTTTGGGATTCTTTTCTCTTTGTCTGTCTTGTTGGTGGCTAAATGAAGGTTTTTTAAAAAAGCACTTTGAGGGTAAGGAAGATAGTTCTGTCAATAAAATTCCTGCCATGAAAGCATGGGGACCCAAATTCAAATTCCCAATATCCATATTAAAAGAGCATGGCATGGTAGCATGTGTCTATATTCATAGTGTTTGGATGCAGAGGACAGAGTCGGGCAAATCCCCAGAGCTTACCGGCCAGCCAGTCTAGCCAATCCATGAGTCCCAGTTTCATTGAGAGATGCTGTCTCAAAATATAAAACAAAAAACTGGTGGAAAGAGAAAGAGGAAGAGTGACTGCCTTTGTCACTGTTCTATAGTCACCACAACCATCACAACTCTTATAAAAGAAAGCATTTAACTGGGGCTTGCTTATAGTTTCAAAGGATCAGTCCATGGTCATCAGGACAGGGAGCATGGCAGCGTGCAGGTGGTCATGGTAGCTGAAATTTCTACATATGGATCTGTAGGCAGCAGGAAGAAAGAGATTCTGGGTTTGGCAAGGGCTTCTGAAACCTCAAAGCCCATCCATCCCTAGTGACACACCTCCTAATCCTTTCAAATAGTGCCACTCCCTACACATTTAAATCTATGAGCCTATGGGGGGATCCTTCTTATTCAAGACACCATAAAAACACTTGATATCATCTTCTGGCCTCCACATTCTCATACATGGACTCATGTATAGAGATATGTGAGACCAAAGATACAACTTAATAGTAAAATGAGCATGCCTAACCTGTATGAGGTCTTGGGCTGAAGCCTTAGCACTGGGAAAAAATAAATGGAAATATGTGATAGAAGTTGGAGATTGGGATAAAAATTTTAATAATACTTTAGATCAATCAGAGTGTGGAAAAGTAAATAGAAAGAAAAAAGCAGTTTTGGCCAAGGCAAAAAAAAGGGGTTGATACGGAGGCACTGTGGGAAAAAAATGGGCTTTGCCAAAAAAAGAACACAATGTTAGAGCAAGGGGTCAGAAAGATTGTTAGTCCAAAACTATTTCACACGAGAGGAAGTGAAATGTCCATCCACACAGACCCTGTGTGTGGACTCTGTCTCGGGAAATACTGGCCAAGGTGGCACAGGGTGACTTCTCCAATAGAAGACACACTCATTTCTTTTGGCTAGTGCTGGAAGCCTGCATGGAGGTAGTCAGGACTGCTGAATTAATGTGATTGGGTGAAGATGGGACCTTCATGGATGTCATGCTCCTTTGTTAAAGGGGGTATGAGGAAGATGACTAGAACTGAGCACAGCTCAGGACTCAGGATCACAGGGGGAGATACAGTGGATGAAGCATAGGGGAGCTGTAGGTGATAAAGGGGAGCAGGGAACCTGACCTTCCATTGTTGATTTCAGCCTATATGTGAACGGGTTTTATCTTACTCCTAGGCAGAGTTCCACTATTTCCTCAAATCATTGAGTGCTCAACCCCAAGAAAGACATTTATATCACCCCTCTAGAATAGCATGGAAGACGAAGCGAAAGAATATAAGAAGCAGGAGACAGTAAGAAGGGTGGGCAAACGCTATCTTCTGAGCATGGCACAGCCGCTGCAATCATAAACTCACCGCAGCTGTGGTTGTCTGCACATGACTGGAATTTTCAGTGGCAAGTTATGAGTGGAGGAGGAGTTCATGGAGTCCTTCCCCTCTCTGCTGAACTCTTGGTGAGTAGGAGATTCTGAGGAGGGAGAAGGAGGAAGAGTGTAGATGTAACCAACCATCTTATTAAATAAGAAATACAGAACCAATGCAAAGAAGAAAACCAAGAGGTCAGAACTAAGAGCTAAAAACCTTATCCTTCCTCTCGTGGTAGTCCTACCTCTCCGAAAGAGACCTACTTCCTGTGTCTGTCTTTTTTTATAGAGTTTCTGTTCTGCCTTCTCATTGGGTTGTAAACCCAACCACATGACCTCCTAGTCACTGCCTGTCTGTACAGACCTCCAGGTCTTCTATGGTTGGTATTGCAATTAAAGGCATGTGTCTCCAATGCTGGCTGTATCCTTGAACACAGAGATCTACCTAGCTCTGCCTACCAAGTGCTGGGATTAAAGGTATGCACCACCAATACCCAGCTTCTGTGATGGCTTGCTATCAGCTCTGACCCCCGGGCAACTTTATTTATTAACATACAAATAACATTTTAATAGAAATAAAATATTACCATAGAAGAGTCATTATCTTTGGATGTGTATGGAATGGTGAGCCCAGCAAGCTTTATTAGGAATCTCTATACCCATGGTTACACTGATGACCCTGCTTGAACTTAGAGTGTCAGGAAACAAAACAAAAAGACATGAACATGGGAAAGGGACCAGTTGGGGGAGGAAGAGTTGTTGGCAGGATTGGGGGAAAGATAAGAAAGGACGCAGGTGAGAGTAATCAGAATGCATCATTTACGTGAAATAAACTGTCAGACAACCAATTTTACTGACAAAATTAAGGAATAGTCTTTGAAGTATTTCATAACCTCCCATAAATTTTAAGTCGTCTTGATTTCCTCAATGTTAGCTGAAGTTGAGGTATAGAAACATAAAGGAAGAAGTCAATCTGGCTAGATGAAAGGGAATGGTAAGTGGTCAAAAAAAAAAAAAAAGAAGCTTGGGAAGAGCAGCCCAAAGGCCCTGGCTGGCTGCGTGGGTGACCCTTGAGACCTGGGCCCCAGTGGGACCATTCACATGAGCACCTCTGACAGGAGTCCAAGCACCAAGCCAGGACAGCCAGGGCTATGTGCTGAAAACCTGTCTCAAGAAAAAAAAAAAAAGCAAATTATAACCTACACATTAAATTAAAGCTGAATAATAATCTACACATCAAATGCCATGTTTTGTTTATCCATTGTTTATTCATTTATCCATGAACGGATTTCTTCTTGGTTGCTTTCAACTACAGTGAGTAATGCAGCTGTTGTCTTTCCACAGAGAGACATGAGTATCTGAGGCCTGGCTTGAAATTCTTTGGGGAATAAATATAGATGTGAACTAAGTATAAATATGTATGAAGAAATCATATGGTAATTCCCCATTTAGCTTTGTGAGGAGGCGCCATACTGTATCCGGCAGCTGCTACATCTCTCCCCATCGCATCAGCAATGCACAAGGGTTACAATTTCTCCCCCACCCTGGCCAGCACTTGTTACTTTTTATATATAGTAGCTATCCTGATTGTTTTTGCAATGTCTTTTTCAGTGCTATTCCAGTGATGCCCGGTAAAATAAAACCTACTGAAGAGTTTTCGGTTGACTGAATGAGTGTCCCATAGAAGGCAATCAGCAAATATTGGTCCCTCTCTTACTCCCTTGGATTTTTACTGATGTTCCAAGAAAGAAGGGGGAACGTTAAGCTGTGGAGATGTGACACAGAACTGACCTGAACTTCTGTTTTGTTCTACGTCTAGATCACCAGCAGATGTCAAAGGTTTCCTCCATTAGGTCTAAATAGCACTACACCTGCATCCAGCTTGCCATTCACATTTACTACTCAGCATCTCGATTACTAAACAAACAAGGGCAGCTGTAATACCCAAGGAATCGGGAGAGATTATACTTAAAATTACATCTCTCCTAGCATTTGGTTTATTGAGTCACTCCAAAGTTTGGGGTTTGGTTTTTTTTTTTCAGTTAACTTAATAAAATGCTTTGATAGCCCTAAAATTCTGAATACTTGACAAGAGAGGTAACAGAATAATTCACAAACAGAATAAGCACACGATGCCTGAGAAATGCTTTCAGAGACAAATTTAAGAAGCATTTGCTCGTTTTCTTTCTCCTCACAGTTAAAAACCATGACTTAGTTCATCGTCTGAACCCTTGTATGTCCTTTGTAATGCTGGATGTCCTCAATGATTACTGAGCTGCTGACAGAATCCACGGATGGCCCCAGGATCCACAAACCAATCGTCAGCTATACAATGTCTAAGTGTTAGCAACAAAACACTGAACAATTGACTAGTAATGAAACAAATCAAACTACATTAAAGAATCAGTGCTCTTGCTAGACAATCTAAAATGCACCCCACAAACATAGATCAATGAAATATTGGAAAATCCAAACCAGTTGTGGCTCACAGCTGTGCATCTGTCCTATGGTATCATGATGTGGCAAATTAAAATGAACCAACTCTTAAAAACTGGTTTTCAGAAGAAACTCAAACATATTTGTGAAAGCAAACAAATCTTGTGATTTTCAATTTGCTTTAATCAAGCTATTTACAAGCATCATACACTCCTGTATACAACTGAAAAATTTCAATACCTTCAGGTTTAAGTAAAACTCTAAAAACCACTTGTGATTGTAGAGTTCACTGCCCTGTGTGGGCTTTGTTTTCTTTCCTTTCTGGTTGTCACAGATTCTGTGATTAAACCCATTAAGTAATTTTATGTGTATTGGCCAAGTGGGAAAGTTCTCTCTAAAGGACTGCCAAGTAGGCTGAGATCTACAGCAAAGCAGCATAAACTTTAAAATATACATGATCACCTGAGTTCCTCATTGAAGTGCTGATTCTGATTCATTAAGACCTCAGTTCTAACACACTCCCAGTAGTGCCCAGGCTGCTAGCCTTGTACTCAGGGGAGCAATAATGTACATGGATGCTAGCCAAATGCAAAGTAAACATAGCTGTGAATTAGGTCAATTCAAGGACTCAAGAAAAGGACAACATTGCTGAGATATACAAGTACCAATTTAATTGAAATATTTAAAAGATCTGCTCAGAGTCCCATAAAAAATGTATTGGGGGGCTAGAGGGATGACTCAGCAGCTAAAAGTCCTTGCTGCTCTTCCAGATGACCCAAATTTTCATCTCAAAATCTGTGTCAGACAATGTCCAACTACCTGCAACTCCAGCTCCGGGGGATCTGACACCTTCTTCTGGACTCCATCAGAATGCACACATACATGCTAATAAAAATAAATCTTTTTAAAGAATGTATTATGGCCAGTGATTGTGTAATATATTTATCTATAGTCCAGGATTTGGGATACTGATGTACGAGATTCACAAGTTTGGTTCTACATAGTATGAGTCAAAGAAGAAGAGAAGGAGGACAAGGAGGAGGAGCAGGAGGAGCAAAAGGAGGAGGAGGAGGAGAACAACACTAATACAAAAAACTTAGCAATGTCGATATTTAATCCAATACTTGAGAAGCAGGAGGATATCTGAGTTCCATGCCAGCCTGGGTCTACATAGCAAGTTTCAGGCTAGCCAGGGCTATATAGTGAGAATCCTAGCTCAAAAACAAAAGTCTTAGCAAAAGAAGAGTAGTTTAATTAATGGTCTTAGGCCAAGTGGAGATCATGTTGGCCTGAAGAAACAGGAAAGGAAAATGGGGATAATGGCATAGTGAGTGAAGAAAACACCTGGGAAGAGCTTGCCCGTGAAAGAAGACAGGTGGCATAGATGATAGAGAGGTTTACAGAATCCTGGGAAGAGTTTCTCCACGATACAAGGTAAGTTCCGTAAAAATGAAAGATTTGTGTTTAGACACCGACCAAGCATCAGGAGAGAGCTAGAGATGCCGAGAAGAAATAAAAAAGCAATGAAGGGAGTCTCTAAAGAGCCAGGAAAGGAAGGAGCCAGGGAATTACGAGTCCCGTTGATTATAAGAGAAAAGACCGGCTATACCTGCCGGGGTAGAGACTCTTGTGGGGACAGACAATGCCATGCCTAAGAGAGCTTTGCGCTTCCAGACGTGCTTTGTTGTACAGGACCTAACACGGTCACCCTGGTTACCCACATTTCACATAGGAGGAAAGGGCAGAAGAGAGAATACCGAAGCATGAGGTCACACAGAGGGATTCTACTCTGTCCATGCCACATCTCAGGCCTCCAAATTTATTCCACCAGAATTATAGATGAGATGTAACCAAATGCCAGTTAATACCTCTTGAGATCTTGAAAATAAGAATATCCTTAGTTACTTATTTTATTCATCAACAAACACAGCACAAATCAGGGGGTCTGCAGCACGAAGTATTTTGTTATATAAATCATTAGGCACATTAGAGAGTCTTCCACCTTTCTGCTTATTGCTAAGAATTAGAATGGCCTGGGTCAAGTCATTAGATGAAACTAAAATAGAGGATGGTGTTGTGATGTTAGGAGATTAGAGGTTGTACCACGGATGTAGTTCTAGCTCGGTGACAGACAGCCAGGTTCATAGTGAAAAGATTTTCCTTGCAGGTACCTGGGATTTGGTGAAGCAAAGGAAGTGACTAAAATGATTCAAAACCGAAGGGGAAGCCGTGTACGGTGCTGTGTACTTTAATCCCAGCACTCGGGAGGCAGAAGCAGGTGGAGCTATGAGTTCGAGGCCAGCCTGGGCTACAGAGTGCACTCCAGGACTACATAGAGGATTCCTGTGTTGAGGTACAAGGGGAAAAGGGGGTGGAGGGAGGTAAGAAGCATCATTATCAAGATCTTTGAATTCAAATGTACTATTCAAATTACCGAATCTCTGAGGCTAGACTTCCATCAGTGGAAATGGCCTCCTACTCCCGTGAGAGAACAAACATGATTTAAGTAAAAAGCTTTTAGTTTTATGGCTGGAGAGGTTGCAATAAAGCCAATGAACTTCCTGCCTGTGACTCTTTTTCAGACCCTGCCAATTCTTGTGTCTGGGGAAGCTATAAAGAATGTCCAGTCTCCTGTCAAAAGAACTGCTGTGGATCTCCAGCTTGCCTTCAGTCAAGCACCCAAGCATCCATAAGCCCGGAACAGAGGCGTAAGTGGGGCCATTCTGCTGTCTCCTGCTGCAGTTACACTAGCCATACCTCCGCGTAAGCAGGGCCATGAGCCGTAGGTGTTCGAGGAATACACTGAGCCGTCTGAACAGCTAATGAAAAGCAGAATCTTTCCTCTTTGGCAGCAATACCAATAGCATGAAGCACGTCTCCTTTGGAGCTTTCCAAACCACTTCAAAAGCATGTTTTCTGGTGTGGATCAACAAAGCTAAGCAAATTGCCCCTGAGTGAATAGCCCCACCAGCCAAGATATTGATGAGGGTGGGCAGCTCGGGACCAGGCACGAGCTCAGGTGAGGTCCTTTTCAGAGCTCTGTTGAACTCCAGGAGAGTGTGGACAGCACTGGAAGAAAGAGGAGCTGATTTTTGTGATCTTAGCCAGCCAACCTAAAGGGGACTAAGCCCTTGCCTCTTCGTGGTGTCTTGCCCAGGCTCACTTCACCCAGACTTGACCTTTGCTCCCATCAAAACCTACCAGTTTGGCGGGCAAGATGGCTTGACGGATAAATGTGTCTTTTGTCAAGCCTGGTGACCTGAGTTTAATCCTTCTGGGGACCCATGTAGTAGAAAGAAAGAATTGACTCCCAAAGTTGCCCTCTGGCCAGCCCTCTTGACAGGTGGTAGCGTAGCCATGACTGAGCACAAATACACACACACACACACACACACACACACACACACACACATACACACACACACACACAAAGTAAATAAATAAATAAATAAGTACATACATACATAATAAATAAATGAATGGGGCTAGCGAGATGGCTCAGTTCGGAACACTGGCTGCTGTGGCAGAGAATTCAGATTCAGTTCCCAGCGGCCACATGGCAGTTCACAACTGTCTGTAATTCCAGTTTCAGGGGATCCAACACCATTTTCTGACCTCCCTAGGTACCAGGCACACATACGATGCCATACACACACGCAGTCAAAAATCTATACACATAAAATACAAATAAAAATAAAGTCTTTTGTTCTATCTCTCACAGCGGAGGACTAAGCCCTTGTGCTTGCCAGGCAAGCGCTCGACCATTGAGCTAAACCCTCGGCCACGATGAAATCTTTTTAAGGGGGTTTTTGAACACTGGAACTTCTATAACCTTAATACATGAATGCAGTATGAAATGAACATGAGAACTGAAGGATCCAGGGTTCAATATTACAGTTTAAAGTGATGTGTTGGGTGTCAAAAGTGCGGACTTGTAATGGTTAATCTTTGTTGCCCACTTGCTAGGATTTTGCATCACCTAGGAGACAAAACTCTGGCGTGTCTGTAAAGATGGTTCCAGAGAGGCCTAACTAAAAAGAGAAAGTCCCCCTCAGTATGTGTGGCACTATCCCATAGACATAGGTTCTGGAGTGGGGACAGAGGGACGAGCTAAGGATCATCATTCATCTTTCTTTGCACCTTGACTGGGGAAGCAATGAGACCACCTTATACTCCCACCTCCACGCCTCACCACCGTGACGGCCGATATCCCCTCTTTAAACTGCCAATCAAAACGTGAAAAACGTGTCCTCTTTCGCTTCAGCTGCTTCCATTGGGTATTTTGTCAAAGCAATGAAAAGAGAAACCAATACAGACTAAGTAGTACAGAAATCAGTGAGGATTGAATGTGAAATATTCGAAATAGTCAATGTGCCCAGGAGTTCATGAAGTACTAGACAAGTACTCAAAAAGTAAATGGAGCCTTCACAGTTCACACCTCCAGAGAGTGTGATTTGGGGCCAGTGATTAATAAAAGATGCTTCCCAGCAGTCCTACATGCGGTCTAACTTGCCACAAACCAACCAATAAATTTGCCTTGGATCCAGTTACTATTCTTAGGTCTGAGGCTGGAATATGAGGAAGAACAAGAGGGAAACAATCAGTGTCCCTAAGAAGACACTACAAACTCACCTCTTGATGCAGTTCTCTCTACACTTGCTCTTTGAATCTCTGTTTAACTTTTAATTTGGCAAGAAAAGCAAACTGTGTGATAATGGGGTAACTGAGATGGTGTTTATCCAGGAGCAGACTTCCCCTTGTCTCTGTGAAGAATGTGCATACCAAAAATAAGATTCAGTAAAATAATGCTTTATTACAACCTGGAGAGTTTCACAAACAGAGAGAACTCTATTGAGCTGAGCCAGAACTCTAATACTAACTCAATCTGATGCCAAACTAGGCCAGAGATTACCACCACCACCACCCTGCCCAAGCCTCGACTCTATTTCTCTCCAACCCAACCCAGTCTTAGATATAAGAAAGAGCTAGACTACCTGGCAGGCAGGGAAGCAGAGGAAAGCAGCTAGCCACAGAGAAAGCTTAATGATGCCAAGGGAGCTTGTCGAGGATTTAGTGTGTTTTTCTTATTTGTCTCGGGGTGTGCTGTCTGTAAGAGGGTGGCTATGAAGGCTCCTGCCAGGGATTATTCTGCAGGCATGTCTCACTCAGCACTGGAGGAACAAGATCCCAGAAGGAGAGAGAAATGATTAGACTTTCTGCCAAAAGGAGAAGCCCCAGCCTTCTGTGATGCTCGCCCAAGAAAACCCACTTAGAGTCAAAGAAAGCTCTGGTTTTAGCTGTGGCTCTCCAAAGAGACCTAACCTTGGCTGCGGCAGGCAGTCCATCCCTGGAGATATACAGAAGGGGGTGTGAGTAGAATCTGGACACCTACTGTCCTCTCCAGGCCAGCATGTCATTTTATTGAGTCCATATGCAGAAAGCCTCAAAATACTGTTTCCTGATCGTGTGTGTGTGTGTGTGTGTGTGTGTGTGTGTGTGTGTGTGTCACAGAGCAGTTTCTTGTCCTATTGTCAAGATAAAATACTCTGATAAAAGCAACTTCAGGAAGAAAGGGTTAATTCAGCTCACAGTTCCAGGTTACAGTTCCGCCATGGCACAGAAGTCTGAATGGCAGGGGCTTGAAGCAACTGGTCACATAATGTCTGCAGTAGGAAGGAAAGAGCAACGGATTCATGCAATTGCTCAGTTTCCATTCTCCCAGCTTACACAGTCCAGAACCACCTACACAGGGAACGATCCTACCCACAATTAAGATGCGTCATCCCACAACAATTAGCATAATCAAGACAATCCTTCACAGGCATGCGCAGAGGCCCCAGTGATTCTAAGTTTTTGCAGGGTTGACACTAACCATCACACCCACCACGCACCTTGAGGCTTTCGAGAACTTGTTAGCAGGATATTCTGGTGAAAATCTAATAACGTACTGCTGGAAAAGAAGTGAGGTTTCTAAAGAATCAATATTAGCATTCCCAGAACTCAGGAAGTGCTTTAGGGGAACGGTTCTTAGGTCCCAGGACTCAGATAAGTTGGGATTCAAATGCTAGAGATTTTTACCCATGTGACAACTGACTGTTATCAGGTAAGGTGCTGTTGGCTATAAGTTCATGTGCCACACAAGCTCTGACAAAAGGATCTCTCTAGGAGGTGGAACCTTCGGGTGATGATCAGGCTTCAGAGAGGGCAGAGTCTCTCAGGATGGGATTGGCGCCCTCTGAAAAGACAAAGACATGACAGTAGATCTCTCTTTCTGCCACAAAAAGGCACAGCGAGAAGCTAGCCATCTGCTCAGAGAGTCTTCACTAGCCAGGTGTGCCGGGGCCTTGACCCTGAACCTCCTAGCTTCTGGAGCCGTGAGGAATTAAATCATAAATCTATGGTAATTGGTGAGAAACCCAAGCAGACTAAGACAGAGGATTAGCTTTTGTTCAGATATCTCATGAGTTCCAGTCACCAGGGACCATGAACTGCTAGTCTCTCCCTCTTCCCTTGAGACATAAGTTCAGTGACTAGGGGAGTGGGGAGTGTTGTGGGATTTTACTTTAACTACGTAAAGATGCGTTACATTTGTTTGTGTTGTGGAATATTACTACTGTAACTATGAAAAGATGCGTTATATTTGCTTATGCTGCATTTGTTTAAGGATGTAAAGATGTGCTGCTTTGCCTGCCTAAGGCATCTGATTGGTCTAATAAAAAGCTGAACAGCCAATAGCTAGGGTAGAGGGGTAGGCGGGGCTGGCAAATAAGTAAGAGGAGGAATCTAAGCTCAAGAGAGAAGAGAGAATGAGGGAGAAAGAGAGGGCGATGCCTGGGGCCAGCCAGCTAGCCAGGTAGCCGCCAGCATACCAGATATGAAGGAAGCAGGAAAAGTAGGACATATAGAATGAAAGGAAGGTTTAAAAAGAAAAAAAAAAGGCCCTGAGACAAATGGTAGATGAAGAGAAACAGGTTAAATTAAGTTATAAAAGTTAGTGGGACAAGCATAACTAATCAGAAGTCTCCGTGGAGCTAGTTGATGGCCCAAAAGAAAGCCTGCTACAGGGAGGTGCTTCTGTCTAGCCCCAAATCAGGGAGTGCTTGCTTTAGTCCAACTTTCTTTGGGCTGCCAGCTCCCAAATTATATTAATCTGAGTTCTTCCACGGGGTCTCGTTACCTCTGCTCCATACTATACGTCCCACTTCCTCTGTGTCTGGCTAGCAAATCCCGCCTCTTTTCTTCCCAGAGTTCCTATCTCTTCCCAGAAGTCCCACCTATCCTCTCCTGCCTAGCTATTGGCCATTCAGCTCTTTATTAAACCAATCAGAAGGTGCCTTGGCAGAGACAGGTCTTCACGGTGTACAAAAGGATTGTCCCACACCCACTTGCTGAATGAACTCAAACATCTTGACGATGCTTACTTTCAGGACCTGTAGAGCACACCAAAGTGGGTTATGTCAGCCTTGGATTAAGACTGCTTAACCTTGCCCTTCAGACAAGGGTATCAGATTCCAGCAGGAAGCTCAAATTCCAATGTCAATCTTGCACTCCAAATGTGCATCACTTTAGTCAGCACTAACACCGAGTGCTTAGTCAGTACTTCTGACTAGAGCTTTCCTTCCCTGGTCGGTCACCAGATGTGTGGCTCACACGCCGTCTCGGCATTTGGTGTCCGGCCTGCTTTGGCCACTCATAGCTCAGTCAAAATCAAGCATAGGTCTGCTGGCTTCCAATCCTCTTAATTTAGGGGTGCAAATAAATTTAAAACCAGGAAAGTAGACTTGCTTTATTTTCATTGTCTTCTCTCTCCACTTCTTAGAAAACCTGGGCTTCCAACAACCCGTAACCCTTCTGGAAATGATACAGCAAATACAGTGCATGCACAGAGCAAAGCCCAGCTGACTTGTTTTTTTCCATCACCTAAGAAGCGCATAAGGTAATTTCTAAACCGGCAGTAAAATCTATTTATAAAGAATGTTGATTTGTTTTTTGGCACTTCAGAGCACAGAGGTTCAATTCATTTCCTTACCATAAAAAGAACCATTACTTTTTTTTTGAAACAATCATAGTCAGTGCATTTTATAAATGTCTTAATTTATAAAAAAAAAAAATGTAAATTGGAATGTAAATAGCTTTCCTAAAATGTCTCCAGTTTATATGCAGTTTGCTGGTTGGTGATCTTGCTATTCTTTATAGCGAAAGATTTCACGGTCGCTGAGTGTATATTACAAAATTGTTTTTATAAAGCAGTTAGTTATCACTAAAACAATTATTATAAATTAAGTTGTGGGGCTTAAAGGGACATCTTTATTCGGACAATGCTAAATTATGAACTGAGTCATTAACAAAAACTATTTTTTCTACAAGAAAAACACCATACATTCCTTTTATGGAATAAATAAATCTACTACCATGCTGAAAATATAATAACTCTGGAGTGGGAACTATGGTGATTTTTTTTGTACTGTACATTGTGTTCTCTGGATCGCCTGCCTTGAATTATTAGAAGGGAAACACTCCCACCTAGTGGATCCATGAGAAAGTGGGTGGGCTTTGCTCAATAATCATTGACTTGTGCTAGAGGCCATGAATTTGAAAGAGAACAAGGAGAGGTAGATGGGAGGGCTTAGAGGAATGGAAGAGAAGGAACTCATGCAATTATGTTACAGTCTCAAAAAGAGAAATGTAAATACCATGTTTGTATCACTTCCTGTAAGGGCAGTGATCATTTTTAGATTTGGTTAACAGGGGGCTTCGAACATAGCTCAGTTGGGAGAGTGCTTGCCTAACAAGTACAAAGCCTTGAGTTCCAAGCCCAGAACCCCATGAACCAGGTGTGGTGTCCCACGCCTGTAATCCCAGCACTCTTGGCGGGGAGGGTAGAGTAATCCTGTATTTAAGGGACAGTATAGTACTTGTGGAGCTCTGTAAATGGTGCGGAGATGTCCTGTGTGGGGGGGGGGGTTACAGCATCTCAATACAGCTAGAGTCGTCTCTCTAAATTCCAAGTTTAGACGGGGAAGGGACGAATTAAATGAAACGTTAATCAAGTAATATCACGTATGTCCACTCATACCATTCCTAACTTAAAGGAGATCCAAGCAACAGGAGCCCAAAGGGAAAGTGAAGAAGTGACCAGGACAGGAAGACAAACACTCCCACATCCTGAACCCTCCTCCAACACCACTCAACAAGACTCATGCCACACCCTCTCTCCTGCGCTCGCCTTTTCCTTCCACTCCACAGGCACGTGGGGCCTAGGGAACCCTGGAAGGTCCCTGCAGCCCTTCTACAAAACTGAATTTAAAAAAAAAAAAATCACAGGTGCGACCTTGATTTTCCACACCTGATCCTCCTCGGTCTATCCCGGGCTAACCTAGAGGCCTCCTGACACAGGGAATCAATCTCTCTTCTGTGGAGCCAGGCATTAGAGAGGAATGCAAAAGGGTAAAGCAATGCCGTTCTTCTCGTCAAATCTATGGCTCGGAAAAGCAACTTTTAATAAAAATGTGATTTGCGTTAAAGTGTAATCCTGTAATATGTAGGAGCTGAAGAGATGGCTCAGCAGGAAGAGTGTGTACTGAGGTCGGGAGTTTGGCTCCCAGCACCCACACAGGGTGGTTCACAGCCACCAGGAACTCCAGCTCTAGTCGGACTGCCTTGGTTGGCCTCTGTTGGCTCTCTGCTTACAAGCACATACATACACATATCTTCTCTCTCTCTCTCTCTCTCTCTCTCTCTCTCTCTCTCTCTCTCTCTCTCTCTCTCTCTCCCTCTCTTTCTCTCTCTCTCTCTCTCTGTCTCTCTCTCTCTCTCTCTCTCTCACACACACACACACATACACAAGAAAGAATAAAATCTAAAACTAATGTGACAAGTATATTTTAATATTTAAGCTTTCCATTTTAATTTTAATATACTAAACATAGGTATAATCCACAGAAGCAAAAAGTGTCTGCTTGTCCTAATTAACTTGGTTTTTTTAAAAGATTTACCTATTTATTTATTATGCTTCTGCCTACATGTCTGCCTGCACATCAGGAGATGGCGCCAGATCTCATTATAAATGGTTGTGAGTCACCATGTGGTTGCTGGGAATTGAACTCAGAACCTCTGGAAGAGCCATCTCTCCAACTCCCCTAATTAACTTGTAATGAGAAAGAGTCTCAAAGTCCCCAAGCTCTGGACTGATAGATCACATACCCCTAAGGACAACACTGGGTCAGTCAACACCCTGTGCCTTTAACCCTGACCTGCCTCCTGCTGCCCATTTTGCAGTCTTCAGAGCCTACTCGTCTACTGCTGAGTTCAGAGTGTTGCAGGTATCAGACATTAGCATCCTCGCCGTTTAATGGCTTCATTGAGGTTTCACTGACAAAAAAAAAAAAAAAAAAAAAAAAAAATGAAGTTGTGTACCTTGATATTTTGGTATCCAGAAACATTGTGAAAGGGTTATATCCAGTGATTGAACATATCGATTATTGCTACATGACTGCCATTTTGTGCATACATATGTGAGTGCATGCATGCAAAGTGTGCATCACATCTATCCTCTTAGCAGGCTACAAGCGTGCATTATCTAAGACAGCCTGTGCTGCTTGACCATTATCTCATTCCTCTCATTAAGGGAACATGCCTGCAGCAACCCCACAAACTTGGGTTACCTTTCCTTTTATGTATCTACTCTAATTCCTTTTCCATGTATACCTCTTCCTCCTTCTTGGTTCCGTTTATTCCTAAGTATTTTAGTCTTTTGGATACTATTACAAATGGGAGTTTATTGGTTTCACTTTGGGGATAATTCAACAGTATTCAAAAATACCACTGATTTTTAAGTTGATTCTGTATCTTACAGCTTTGCTAAATATGTTAGCTTTAATTGTTTTATCATTGTCAGGTGTTGTTTCATTTTTCCATAGTTTTTATGATTACTTAGGTAGAAGATCATTTCTTCTTCAGCTGGGGCAACTTTTGATTCTCCCCTTCTGATTTGGAATGCTTTTAGTTGTTTCTTGTCCAATTATGTTGCGTTAACTTCCAGCTCCATCTTGAATAGAGGTGGTGAGATCATTTTGGGTCTTAGAGGAATAGATTTCAGCTTTTCACTAATGTGTTAGGGATGGCTTGTTCATACGTGGTATTACTTTGTTGAGGTGTCTGTCATATCGAGCATATTCAATGCTTTTGTTGTGAAATGCTACTGAATTTTGTCAATTATCTTTTCTGTTTACTGAGGCAATTGTCCATTCTTTATCTCTTTTATTAATATGGTGTATAATGTTGATTGACTTGCATGTACATTGAACCATCCTTGAATTGAAACCCATGTGTACATTCTTTGTCCTGGTGTCATTGAATTCCATTTGCTAATATTTTGTTCAGAACCTACTTTGTTTCCTACTATTTTTCACTAACAGTGCCTTATTTGGAGGTAGGGTTTGGATGTGCATCCATGCAGGTGTGTGTCCATGTGTGGATATATACATGTGGAGACTGGAGGTGAATGACAGGGGTAATTCCTTGGGAACCATCCACCTTAGTTTTTGAAGCAGAAGCGCTCATTGGGATCTACTGGTCAGCAAGCTCCCAGGAGCCTTCTGCCTCTGTCTTCCCAGTTCTGGGGTTACAAGTACAAACCACCATGCCCAGCACATTTTTTAGATTTATTCTGTTTTATATGTAAGAGTGATTTGCCTCTATGTCTGTATGTGTGTGTGCCTGGTACCTGCAGAGTTCAGAAGAGGATGTCAGATCTCCTTGAATTGGAGTTATGGAGGCACCACGTGGGGGCTGGGAATTGAACCCAAGTCCTCTATAAGAGCAACAAGAGCTCCTAACCACTAGCCAACTCTCCAGCCCCTATGTCCAGAATGTTTTACCTGGATGCTAGGGATCAAACTCAAGTCTTCACAGTTACCTGGCAAATACTTCTCTGTAACAGCCATTTCCCCAGGTCCCTTATTTGCCCTTTTTTTTTTTTTTTTTTTTTTCATGTTGATGCTAAACTGATCACTTTCCTTGGAATTGTTTTCTGTATTTACTTTAAAGCCTGAAAGACAATGCCAATGAAGACAACTTTAAATTCAATTTTCACCTTTAGATTTTGTTTTGTTTTCAGTTTAATCACATTATGAGTGTGATTTGAGATCATCTGAAGCCATCTGGTAGCTACAGCTCATGACATGGGTGATCATTTTCCTTCCCTCCAAGTCAACGGTAAATTACCTTTTATTACTGCCCCTTTGTTCAATGTGATTCATGTTTCACGCAATACATTGGAAATATAGCACTTTTTCTTTATAAGAGAGCCCCTTGTAGGGCAGTCCAGCCTCCAACTGCTTTTATCTCTGGCGCTCAACAAAGTAGAAGTTCTCAGTCTCCAGGATATGGCAGATGCTTGGTCAAGAGCTAGCTTTTGTACTAATTCATCCAAGTGTTCTTGCTTTCTTGATGTTTAGTTTCTATAGAGACTTGCTTTGTGCCAAATGACTGGTGCTTTAAAAATATCTAGTGGAATGAGGTTTTTAGTATTCATTAAATATTAAACAAATGATGTATTACAACTTTATTAGGCACAGACATGGTGCAATATATACATGCATGAAAAACACTCAAACAGGGTTGGGGATTTAGCTCAGGTAGGTGGGGGGGGGGGGGGGACCTTGAACTTGCCGGGCGGCGGTGGTGCACGCCTTTAATCCCAGCACTCGGGATGCAGAGGCAAGTGGCTTTCTGTGAGTTCGAGGCCAGCCTGGACTACAGAGTGAGTTCCAGGAAAGACACAAAGCTACACAGAGAAACCCTGTCTTGAGAAACCAAAAAAAAAAAAAAAAAAGAAAAAAAAAGAAAAAAAAAAAAGAAAAACACTCATACAGATAAAAATTTAACTTTATTGTAAAGAGCTTGTAAATAAAACATCATGCAGTGAAATTAATCAAACCATCATACATTTAAGTGAACTTCTATACAATTAGAGACATTCTGAAGGTGTGAAATTTCACATTGGATTTTATACTTTCACTATCAAATATATTTTAAGCACTTACCCACACCAAAAAGAAAAATCAATAATGGAGTTAAAACTAGAAAAATAATTATCATCTTTCATTAATATTTTTTAAATAATAAAGGTCCTTCACTGTATTTGCTATCCTGTTGAAAATGGAAGCCATATTTTCTTCTAAATCAAGGGAAAACCCTCTTCTTCCTCCTCCTCCTCTTGGGTTTGATGTGAGGTGAGCTCTCTGGAAAGTGAGAAAGGCCTGTGACATCCTGTAAGTAAATGGTAGGTCTGTAATCACCATTGCCCCTCAGCTCCTGGGTCGGAGTTACAACAATGAGGTACAAAACATAACAGAAGAAAGAATAAAAGTAAGATGATGGTTTATAGTTTGTGTCTTACTTATACTAGTAAAGCCATCAGTAATTTTCCAATGTCAAAGAAAAACCTGAGAGTCCTTTGCAATTAGGACTTGGAAAGATACGGGATTTCTTAGAGATTTTGTATTTGTTACATAAAAAATAGGGCTTATATTGAGAAATATTACTTTATAGACTATGATTTTTTTTTTCTTTTTCCCCCTTTTTCTTTTCTTTTTAGTTTTTTTTGTTTTGTTTTGTTTTTTTAAGACAGGGATTATTTGGGTAACAGCCTTGACTGTCTGGGAACTCACTAGGTAGACCAGGCTGACCTCAAATTCAGAGATCCACCTGCCTCTGCCTCCCAGGTGCCAGGATTAAAGGTGTGAGTCACCACCGCCTGGCTGACTATAATCTTTTATAACTACTAAATAATATTACATATTAAAATCTAATGACTTATTACGTTCAGAGATAAAATGCACACTTCCAATAAAACTAAATATGGCAATCAAATAATAAAGTCAATTGGGAGCTGAATCAATGTATTTTATCATTTTATATGTATTTATTATTTTAGTGAAAAATTCACTTGGTACAGAAGTAAACATACTCCAGAAGAGTTATCCAGTTATAGATGAAGATTCCCAAACCTAGAGGGAAAAAAAATGGCGAAACAAATGTAAAAATGTATACCCACACTAGCCTATAACTAATTTTAGACCAGCTGAGATGAGGACACAGAATTTTTCAGGCAAATAAATATAAGATTACAGTAAAGTCTCTGGAATTGAAGATGCAAGTCTGTGAAGAGAAAAACAGTGACCCACTGTTCAGATGGGTTTGTGACGTTAATGAAGACCATCACAGAGTGGCTATGGTGATGAGAATGCATGGTACATGCTTCAAAACCGGAATTGAGGGATGTGTAAAGATGTGTTCCAGCACTAGTACTGGGCCATGGTATGATTTGCCAAGTCTGGGAACAATAGAATGGGAGCTGAATTGGGGTTGGAAGAAAAGTCAGAAGGAGAATTTTCATGGAACAATCAAGAGGACATTAGTCTATCAGAAACTTTTATTTACCCTTCTGTTAGATGTTCAAATCCTTGTCATTTTTGGGGGGTTGTTGTTGTTGTTGTAGAAGATGGAACACCATGGCATGCAATGAACCTAAGGTAATAACGGGAATATTTATAAAGTAAGTCATGGTGGGTGAGGATGTGTAAGAAGTTGAAGGAGCCATGACAGTATGATAGGAGAAAAGAGGGTTAGGCCAAACGTGAAGATCGAGGGATGTGCAAGGCTCTGGGGAAAAAAATCAGGGCAACTATTTTCCTAGATATTAGGAAGGGCCACAGTTCCCATGAGTCTGCTTGAAAGCTGAGCGGCAGTACGGCCCAGGGTCTGAAGAGCTACCAAACAGCCTAGCTTGATCAAAGGTCAACTGGCCACTTCCAAGCACTTCGCATCTTAGACAGCAGTTTTACTGAGGCAGGAAGGCTCACACACTAAAGGAGCACTTGTGGTCCGCTGCACTATTGACTTTAAGTTCTCCTGTCTTTCCTTGGGTTTGTTTTTTGTTTGTTTGTTTACTAGTTTATTTGGGATTATCATTTTGTTTCTGGTTGGTGTTTTTTATAGGGAAAAAATATTTAGTAACAAAATAAGAAAGTAGGGAGTAATAGCAGCTTAAACATTAGAAACCATAAAGAATAAGAATGTCAAATTCCAAACTTAAACTATTGTACTTTTTCTATGTGGCCGACTGCAGGTATTGTCATGGTTGCAGTCAAAACAATTTTATCAGGTGGCAGTTAGAGACCTAAGGTTAGGAGTCAAAAGTCTACTTATATTTAAATTTCCCTGGTGTTTGTTGTGGTGATATTTTGTGTGTGGTCTAACAAGTAAAGCTTGCCTGAAGATCAGAGGGCAAAACCAGTCACTAATCACCATAGAGGCCAGGCAGTGGTGACACACACCTTTAATCCCAGCACTTGGGATATCATGCCTTTGCTTCCAGTACTTGGGAGGCTCACACACCTTTAATCCCAACACTAGGGAGGTTGAGACAGGAAATTGTATGACTGGGCGGAAAAAGGAATATAAGGCGGGAGGAGACAGGAGCTCAGTCCTTTCCTCTGAGGAGTTGGTGAGGTGAGAGGTGGCTGTGGCTTCTTCCTTGTCTCTCTGATTTTTCAGCATTTACCCCAATATCTGACTTCAGGTTTTTATTATTAAGACCAATTAGAATTTGTGCTACAGTTTGTTTTCTTTATTCTCTTATATATACATCCTCTTAGTAACCAATAAGCAGACAGGAGTGATAGAAATGTAAACACACAAGCAAAGGAGAACCAGTAAGAACCGCTACAGCCTTTCTCCTCAGGCAACAGAACCCAGAACAGGCTCACAGAGCCTTGTTGGATTAGCTGAACACTAAGGAAGGAAGCACCTGTAGATTCTACTCTGTAAATCCCCACTAGACTCTGAAAATACAGTTCGGTTTTTATGAGCTATGGGGCAGTGTTGAACACCAGGCTAAATGAAAGGAAGATACATGTTCTCTCCACCATGGTAAATAAAGCCAGTAGAATCTAAGAGCAGCCTCCCACCGGCACATGAAGCTACGAAACAGCATTAGAGATTTCACTTCAGTGTAGAATGCAGAAGACATAGCTAAGGGAAATGACCCCTTATAGCCACCAGATTTGTTTAAATGTTTAAGTCTGAGAAGAGATGGAAGAGGAAAGAATCAGTAAAGGTATGCAATTGTTCTTTTCATTTTCCTTCTAATCTTTCCATTAGAGGGCATGGGTTTCATATTTGCAGCCTCGTGGTAGATTGGAGCTTATCTGCACTGAATTCCACATTTGGATAGTGCTAATTATGTTGACATCACAAAAAGAACAATATCATGGAATATCTATGCCATAATAATTTGTCTAGCAAAAACAGGACTGGGCTAGAATGTTCTAGTATTTTTTTTTAAGTTACAAAATATAAGAAAATTAGAACAACCCGGCAAACATAATTCCTGCAATATTGAATTGAAGATAAGTTGTAAGCCATGGACTAACCAGAGTCCCTGCAGAGTTGACCTGGGAACTCTGCATTGCATTTGGGTAGATACTGAGTCATCTACATCCATGGGTCCATTTAATAATCCTAATGCATTTAAAAAACATATGAATTTTTTATTTTAATGATTTCTTTATTTACTTCTTCATTAGGATGTCATAGTTTTACATCTATTTAAGAAACCTCAGATCTTCCATTTGTGGAGGACACAGAAAGACATCAGTAGGAATTTGAACAGATCCTGGTAGGATAACTATAACTAGGCTAACCCTTGTGCATAAAACGGATTAATCTCAAAAACAACTGCTTTTTAATTATCTTAAAGAACGGAGAGTGACCAAAAGCAAGCTGAAAGCAGGGGGGATTTCTCCTACTAAGAAGGGGATTGCATTTTTATTTCTTAGGGTAGGCCCCAGACAGTGCCACTCAGAGTCATGACAACTCACAAAGAAGCTAAACCTTTACACACTAAGGAATCAAAGTTCAGGGTGGCACAACAAAATTAAAAAAATAAAATAAAATAAAATAAAAACAAAAACATGAAGCCCGAGGAGGAAGTCCTGACCATGAGAAAGCAATAAAAGAGAAACTACCCAGTTCTCACACAGATTCCCATGCAAGGTCCCTGCTGGTACCTGCTGTGGTGGCCTAAACTCAATCCTGGCAGTCAGGAAGCTCTGACGGCAGATTCCTGTGCATTTTAGGCCAGCCTGGGCTACATATTGAGTTCCAGGTAAGTTGAGCTACACAGTGAGATCAAACAAAACAAAACAAAATTTTTTTTTTTTTAAAAAGCCAAACTAAACAGAACTGAAAAGAAACTTCACTGAGGCCCACAACAAAAAGACTGAATTTGGAGACAGAGGTTAATCAAACCAACTGCCTACTAAATAAAACAATTACAGTTCTCCAGCAGAGGGCTAGGAGGAAACGATTTAAAAAGTGCGTGTTGCTCTTGCAGAGGACCTGGGTTCGGTTCCCAGCCCTGTACGGTGGCTCACAACCATCTGTAACTCCAGGTACTGGGGATCCCACCCTCTCCTGACCTCCACAGACACCAGGCACATGCACTGTGCACATATATGCATGCAGGCAAAACACTCATACACATAAAAAGGTCTAATTTTAATTTTCCAGCAGAACAAAACAAAATTCAGGATGCAATCCAGTTACATCCTAGACATGAAGAAACATTCTCAAGATAAAGCAGCCAATGAAAACTAACTCCAAAGTGACCCTGATACTGGAAGCCAATACGGATTTTTGTTTCTTTGTTTTTGTTCTGTTCTGTTTCTCTAGCCAGGGTTTCTTTGTGTAGTCCTGGTTGTCCTGGACCTCACTCTGTAGACCAGGCTGGCCTTGAACTCACAGAGATTCGCCTGCCTCTATCTCCTGAGTGCTGGGATTAAAGGCAAGGAGAGTGCCACCACCGCCACCACCACCACACAGCTTTTGATTGTTTTTGTTTTTCTTTTTCTTTTTGTTTGGGGAGGACTTTTTTAAGTTGTTATAACTCTTTCCAAAACAAAACAACATAAGAACAGGAAAAACCTAATACAGATGGAAATCAAAGAAAAAAGAAGTTGGAATCAAAAAGATCTAATAAAAATTCTTAAAGGCACATATATGAATTTTTAATTGCCAGATATACTTAACAGCAATTAGAGATGATGAAAGTAAGACAATGAATCTAAACATAAACATTGAAACTATCTACTCTGAAAAATATGGGCAGTCATAATATATTGGTTTTTCCCATGGATTCATGCTTTTGTGTAATCTTGTATTTTGCATTTTTTTCATTTTATTAATTTTACTAATATCTTACTAATTCTTTGAGAATTTCATATAATATATTTGATCATATTCATTCTCCTTCCCCAACTTCTCTCAGATCCACTCCCACTTCCCAATCCACCCAACTTCATGTTCTCTCTTTTAAAAAAAAAAAAAAAAACAACTATTGATTCCAATTTGTACCACCCAAATACTTTTGGGTGTGTGTTGCACAAATCCTAAATGGTCTTATAACAAAAACCCGGAGCCAGATATTGGGGTAAATGCTGAAAGATCAGAGGAAACAAGCCACAGCCACTTCTCACCTCGCCAGCTCCTCAGTCGATAAGAGAAGATCCTGTCTCCAGGAATCCTCAGACTGAATGCCCATGAGTCCTCAGCTGAAAAAGCCTAATACCTGTCTCCTCCTGCCTTATATTCCTCTCTCTGCCCAGCTGTATAACTTCCTGTCTCAACCTTTCTAGTGCTGGGACTAAAGGTGTGTGACTCTCAAGTGTTAGAATTAAAGGTGTGTGCCACCACTGCCTGGCTGTTTCTCTTTTAAACTGGAGATTAATCTCATGTAGCCCAGCGTGACCTTGAATTTACAGAGATCCAGGTGGATCTCCACCTCTGTCTCCCAAGTGCTAGGATTAAAGGTGTGTGTCACCACTGCCTGACCTCTGTGGCTAACTCTGGCTGGCTCTGTCCTCTGATCTTCAGGCGAGCTTTATTTCTCAGATTACAAATATCACCACAGATGTGGGTAATCCTATTTTTGATAAGGTCACTATTACAGACTGGTCCATTAGAAGAACACTTAGCCAGAATGTGTCTTTATTTCATTACTGCTTAAAACAGAATTTCTCATAACTTCTTCATATGCAAGATGGAAAATGTAGACCACATGGCAATATTTACACGCATTTACTCTGCACCTGCTTGTCTCCCAGTGTAACACCAGTGATCTAACAGCCTTGGTAGGAAAGCATGCTGGGCCAGGTGTAGTGGAATGTGTTTGTATCCAAGAACTCCAGAGGCAGAAGCATGTGGACTTCAGTGAATTCATGTCCAGCCTGGTCTACATAGTGAGTTCCAAAGCACCTAACCTACACGGTAAGACCCTGTCTCGACAATTCATTAATTATTATTAATTGGAAAAATAGATTAAAACCACTACTTATTATGTCTACATGTCTTCCTCCACTGTTGTAAATTACAGACCCAGGCTGTGTGTGTGTGTGTGTGTGTGTGTGTGTGTTGGGTGCCTGCCTGCCTTGTCTAAGAGAGCGAATGCAGCATTGCAGATCAAACCCAAGGATTTGCACATTTGAGGAGCAGGAAGGACTCTTTCCCAGCTTTAGTGCATTTTTTTTTTTTTTTTTTTTTTTTTTTTTTTTTTTTTTTGAGATAGGGTCTCACTATGTAGCCCTGCCTGGCCTGGGACTCTTGTTGCCTCAAACTCAAAGCTATCTGCCTGCCTCAGCCTCTGGGTTTAAAGATGTGCATAGCCACACCCAGCCCATGGTCATTTTTAATGTATACCATTTTTATCGTGATCTAAGTTAATTCTGCACAGTGAAATAAAGGTGAGAAGCAGGGGATTTTGAATCAGGGTAAAGTGACAGAAAGCCAGGAATACATCCTATATACAAAGCCATGCAAGAAAACAGAATATTTGTTCCAGTAATATCAGTCATCCAGCAGATCATCTCATATACCAAGTAAGTGTTTTGGGATTGGAATCAAAATTCAATCACTTCGGGGCAGCGTTTGTCAGAGGGCAATTCATATTACTTTCTTCAGAATTACCTAGAGCACTGGTCACAATGCAAACTCTAGGCTCGAGAGTCCCAGACTCGCTAAGATTCCATTTCCAAGGATGGATCTTGGAAATCTTCGCTTCGAATCTGCAAGTAACTAGGTGATTTTTACAGACAGGAATTCGAGCTACTGCTTGTTCTGGCAGACTGGGAGCTGGCAAAAGAAAGTTGTAGGTGAAGGCTGAGGGCAAGTTTCACACCCTTGGCACTATGGGCAATTCTTCAGTGGGGAGGAGCCGTCCTGCACGTGGTGGGATACTAAGATGCCTCCCTACACTCTTCCCCTGCCTCCCAGTTGCTTCAAATAAACTCATCTGGGCACTGGAAAATTTACCTTGGGAAGTGGAGAAGTCCCCAGAACATAAGAAGAGCCACTGCTTTGGGAGGACAGTGGAGTAAGGATGTTGTTGCCAGCCCAAGAACTGGAAGATAGAGGAGCTTCCAAATATTGGAACTGTCAGCCCAGGCTAGGCTTGGACCTCCAGCAAGAGTCTATCATAAGCTTGCAGTTTGTTGCTTGTAGAGGGCCTATTTAAAGTTAGATTTTGTGACAGACACAATAGAAAAGCTAGAACTATATAGGGTCTGGAAGAACAGGCCAGACCTGTATCCTCACTAACATCAAATTTTAAAAACTTTGTTGGTCACAGCCAACTTCAGCCCTGAATCACAATTAAATTTTGAAATTTCTCATGTATTTTATTTCATACATGCGCATGCACGTGTGTGTGTGTGTGTGTGTGTGTGTGTGTGTGTACACGCACACACACTCACTCACACAGACACACTGATGTACATGTGGAGGTTAGAGAACATCTTTCAAGAGACCTCTCTCCTTCCGTGTGGGTCTCGAGCACTTAACTCAGGTCATCAAGCTTCACAGCAAGCCGCTGTACCCGCTGAGCCACCTCTGAACCAGGATTTCCAGTGATAAAATCTAATCATCTGACCCAAAACCAGAAAGTGGTACACTCACTGAAATTAACATAAAACTGTGTCCAGAACTCAGTCAAGATAGGCTTGAGCCAAGTAGACCTCAAAAACCCTCAGTGTCTGAGCCTCTGGTAGCTCTCATTCCAAGCTCCAAGTGAGGATGAGAGCATCACACACACACACACATCTGTATGGGTCCAACCAAGGATTTCTCCAATGCTATGCCCCTACCCTCTTTCTAAGTGGACCCTTGCTCTTCAGTATCGTTCTCACTGCTTCAAAGACAATTTCCTACTCTCAATCCAGCCCCCATGTTCTATAGTTACTTGAATTGTCTGTGATTTGGGAACAATTAAGGAGAGAATCAAAACCCTTATTAATTGATTGGAATAAGAGTTCCTGACTTCCTTCTAGAGGTACTTCAGAAGACTGAGCATCAATTGTAGCAATAGAGAGGGTGCTGCAGTAAGATAGATGCCATGAGGAGCACAGGAAGCAGCAGTTCTTAGAGTAGGTCTTCGTGCTTTATGACATACACACACATACACATACTCTCACACACACACAAAGACACACACACACATACTCACAAACACACACTCACACACACATACACTCACATACACTCACACACACATCCACACACTCACGCACAAAGAAGAGAGGATTGAAGAAATTCGTTGTGGCTTTTCCATAGGGCTGACTTGCCCTCCTGCTGAGTCTCCAATAAGTGAGTGTTTTATGAGTCACAGCATGAAATGACTCAGTCCTCTAGAGGTACTTGCCCATACTTGCGGAGGAGCATGTACTCCCTAGGGCAAGCAGAGCTGGCTCACTCCTGGCTGCCTAAAGGATAGCTGGCTCCACAGAGCCATGGTGTTGAGCAACTTCACCAGGCATTGCAATTCCACAATTGTCTGTTGTATTGTTTCACCGGGAAGACATGAGTAACGAACAGGAAACCATTATCGAAGACTATAAACTACAGTTAACTAGACACCACAAGTGCTATAGTAACATTGGTGGCAATTCACCTTGAAAATTAATTCATGCAGTCTTTCTGCATAGGGTGTGTCCTGCATAAAATGTATCAGAGACATGAATGAATGTGTTGTGTCTTTTCATGATGTCAGAATTTATCACATAACAAATTCACAAGCTGTAACAGTTCCATTGCCAGCAATTTGCAAAGTAACCCCAATCTTCTTTAATAGCTGTCAGCAAGCACAAGTTCTTTTTTTTAAGTATAGCAAAAGTAAAATACAATAAGATAAAACAAAAGCTATTACATTGAAGTTAGACAGAATGAACAAACAGAAGAGGAAGAGTCCAAGAGGAGGCACGAGACTCAGAGATCTATACATTGACACACTCAAAAATCCCATAAAAAACACTAAACTGGAAGCCATAATATAAATACAGAAGACCTGGTGTGGACTCATGCATGTCCTGAAACAGATTCTTTTTAGCCTTAATAACTGATATAGCCTCGGGTTATATATATAGTCTCAGGGACTCTGTGTGTGTGTGTGTGTGTGTGTGTGTGTGTGATTCAGAATAGCTACAAACAGGTTAAAGAGGCCACAACAGAATTCAGGGAGGTCAAAGAAGCCTTACTGTAGACATAAGCAGGCAGCTGATAGAGATGCCATGAATCACCACCACAGTGGAGAGTAGCTGTGGAGGAATGGGACCAAGCTGCAAGGCTGCCATGTTGAAATGAACCTCAGGATTTAACAGCTGTTTTCATCAGTGTTATGTATACATTTCCTGGCCCAACTACCTGGTCCCAAATAACCAACTCAAAGGCTGAATATGAATTATAAATGCTCGGTCAATAGCTCAGGCTTGTTAATAGCTAACTCTTTCACTTAAATTAACCCCATATTTCTATTTATGCTTTGCCATTTGGCTCATGGCTCATTACCTCAATTTTACAAGTCCTGTTTGCTCGGCAGCTGGCTGGCCTCTCTCAACTCCACCCTTCTCCTTCCCATCATCCTTAGTTTGGTTGTCCCACCTATACTTCCTGCCTGGTTACTGGCCAATCAGCACTATATTAAAGCCATAGGCCAAAGCAGCTTATTTATTGACCAATGGGAACAACATATATTCACAGAGTACAGAAAGACATCCTCCAGCAAGCTTGTGTATCATGGATAGCGCTGGACAGGTGGAAGTGCCTACATGTATAACAAGGTGCAAAGTCATTCTGCCTCTGTGTTCACACTCAAAAATGGAGCCAAATATTGCTTGTAAAATGGAAAAAAAAGCATAGCCTGAAAGCCATTGTTTTACACAGTTCAGACCAACTTAGAGCAGGGCACAGCCTGATCGCAACAAGAGTCTTGAGAGACACTATTCTAGAGTAAGACACCTGATAACTGAAAGTCAGAGAATGAGTGGACATGCTTATAAAGCTTTTGTACCTTACAGGTGCTACTTGCAACCTTACTCTGTATAATTTGGCCTTTAAACTTGTAGCAGAAGTATTCACAATTTTCCCCCACTACTGCCCACTCCTCCTCTTATTTAATATGTGGTTGTTCTGATAGCACTCTGGCCTTTTTCCAGCATGTATTGATATTGTAGTTAGTCATGCAACTCTCCTTTTAAAATACATTTTTATTCTAAACAGGAAACATGAAAGCTACCTTTAGCTGTCCATCATAAAAATAGAACTTCTCTGTACTTGCTTGAATGTAAGCATCTTGTGATTTTTATCAAAACCACATGCGCCCCAGTGCCTTCTGTGAAGTAGATACTCTCTAGGTGAGGGGCTTAGGACTTTATCTTAAACTAGTGTCTACCATGATTCCTATGATCAGCAAGCATTGGAAACTACAATTGGATCCTTGTCACCAACAACCTTAGAAACTCAGAAGTGTAACCTGAGGGGTGGGGGCGGCGGCGGCGGCGGGATAAAGATAAGGAACAGTATTCTAGGCAGAAAAAGCAAAACAGGGCATTAAAATTTTTCCCAATAACTCAGCGTAGTGTCAAAGATTAAGTATAGGGGGAGGTCACCAATACAGGCTGGAGAAATGGATCAACAGCTATAAACATGACAGCTCACAGCCACCTGTAACTCCAGATCCAGGAGATCCAACACAATCTTCCCTGTCCTGATTTCTCCAAGCACCAGGCACATGATGAACAGACATACAGGTAGGCAAAACACCTACACACATGAAAATATTTTTTTTGAAAATTAAAAGATCACAAGCCGGGTGGCAGTGGTACATGCCTTTAATCTCAGCACTCGGGAGGCAGAGCCAGGAGGATCTCTGTGAGTTTGAGGCCAGCCTGGTCTACAGAGCAAGATCCAGGACAAGTACCAAAACTACACAGAGAAAGCCTGTCTCAGAAAAAAATTAATAGATACAATAAAAGATCACAATATTTATTAACTAGTAATAGGATTCCCTCCATATGTATGTCCAAAAAAAAATGAGCTGCCTTGTATAAATAGGTAGGAGAATGTCAATCTAGGGGGAAGAATTAAGATGCTTCAAAGCATTTTCACAGCATAGTGTAACATAACTATGGGTATTCTCAAGGAGGCTGAGATGAGGGACAATTTTTAAAAACAAAGAGGACAGGAGCCAGGGATTTAGCTCAGGAGTAGAACACTGGTGTTACCAGAAATTTTGGGATGCTGCGCAGTGAGTACCATAAGTTACAGGGTTCTTAGTCTCCATGATAAAAAGAATTTAGGAACAAACAAACAAAAACTCAAGGACCATTTTATTAGTGTTCAAAAGAAAAACCCCAGGGCAAGAAACATTACACTTCTTCATACATAGTCACATCATCTCAGGAGAAGAGAGAAAACTATGTTGTCTGTAAGAAGCTACAGTGGAAGTTTTAGAGAAAAACAGTAAAAGATAAAATTAAACACACACACACACACACACACACACACACACACACACACACACACAGTGCCTGAAAAAGAACACCCAGGATTTTGGCCAGTAGCTCAAAGAAATGTGAAAGAAGGAAATGTAAAGTCCCCCTTTTCTGAGTCCTAACTCAGAAAATCAGGCAGACCTTAGAATAGCCTCAGCTGAGGCTGTTAGTTTTCTGGCTGCGTTGTGTTCTTACCCTGCAAGGAACGTCACGAAACACGACAGAATCCGCTTATAGAGTTTATTAGAAACAAAGGATAGAAAGTGCGCAGGCCTGTGGGAGAGACCACGTGCGTGGAGAAGGGGAGTGGGGAATATGGCGCCGGACTTTTAAAACCGGCTGGGGGCGTGTCCAGGTCACGTCACTACTCTACGTGTGTACGTAGAGCACATGGTGGTGCTGCGCGCTTGCATCACCATGCAACGTCACGGGACTCTGATCACGCGAGACCCCTTGGCCCAGAACTTGCTGGGTGGAGACATCCGGGCCCACCGGTATCCTAGCTACGGGACGCTTTTGATGCGGAAGTGGCTGGACGGAAGTGTCCGCCCTGTAAATGGAACCGCGTTGTGAACCCTTCATTCCCGACTCTTTTACTTTTAAAAAGGAAAAAATTGTGGCTGACTGGGTGCGGGGGCGACGTTTCTCTTAAAGACTGCTTCCAGCTGAATAGTGGGCGTCGGTTGGCTCTTGCGGGGAGGGTGAAGGGTATCTTGTGAAGTCCGGGAATGATGATGCGGGGTCCTGGAACGGCGTTCTGCCTTCTCCTGGTTCCGCGGCTGTCGGCTGTCCATCCGTACTGGTGCTGGGGCCTCCCATTTAGCAAGATACTGTTGACATAAAAAGAGCTTAGAAAGAAAGAATCATTATTATTTTGTTTTGGAGTTGGCATTTGTCTGAGGTAGATTTGGCCTGCCCAGATAGAGGCATGTGACATTTACCTGAGGTAGATCTGGTCTTAGTACTTTGTTTAATTTCTATCTGAGACAAGCCTCATTAGAGGTGATTCATGTAAGGCACCTGTTTTCCTCAGGCAAGCCTTGCTGGAGGTAGTTTATTTAAGATACCTGTTTCCCTTACTAGGTTAACACTTGGGAACCACAGGTGATCAGTTGCTGAGTATTGAACAATGATAAATACTGTATTACATTATTCCTTACCGCCTGGATATTTTTGATGGTCCTTTTTGCCTCCGGCTCTGTGTGGCCCTGGTTGGAAAAGGAAGGGGTGGTACCTTATTCCTCTGGAATTGGCGGCAAAGCAGGGGATCCTGATGTCCTCTGGAGCTTGAGAGTGAGAGGCCCTTTTGTTTCACTGTATATGAAGAGAGATTCTTCTGGGATGGAGGTGAGATAAAAGGTTTTAGGTGAGACAGGTGGACCCAGTGAGGAAAGCCCTCGAGTTTAGCAGCTGTAGGGGTTACAAGAATTACTTTGAAGGGTCCCTGCCACTTAGGGGAAAGGGGAGAAAGGCGCTGACCCGGAGGGGAAAGAAGAACCTGATCCCCAATGTGTATTGGAGCTGGGCAAGGATTGTCACATGGCTGAGGCAGTGAACAGTCCGCATAGCTCCATAGAATAGACCTTAGATGACATAAGAGAGGGGTTAACAGACTGTCTGGAACAGCTGGAGGCTTGGAAAAAAGACCTGGTGTTAGAACTGGCCTTCCATACATTAGTTCAAACGGAGAGACTGAAAGAGGCTTTTTAGGAAGAGCCCTGAGCCTGAGGAGAGCTAGAGGCAATAATCTTACCCAGTCGAGATGAAGTTCCTGTGACATCTTGGTGAGAATAGTTTTTAAAGACCGGTTGGTACGCTCCACCTTTCCTGAGGACTGGGGGCGGTATGGAATATGGAAATTCCATGAGATATTAAGGGCCTTAGCCACTGTCTGAGAAACCTGGGAAGTGAACTCTGGACCATTATCAGACTGGAGAGAAGCAGGGACTCCAAACCGAGGAATAATTTCTCGGAGAAGGAGGTCTGCAACTGTCTGGGCCCGCTTATTAGACACAGGAAACCCCTCCACCCAGTTCGAAAATGAGTCCACCATCACCAGGAGATATTTAGCTTTCCTAACAGTGGGCATATGAGTAAAATCAAGCTGCCAGTCAGCCCCTGGAAGGGAACCTCTAGCCTGGTGGGTGGGAAAAGGCTGACTCCTGTACCTGGTATTGGGATCTGTTTTTTGGCAGATCTCACACGAGGCAGTAATTGTTCTTAAAAACTGTAGGTCCTCAGAGGTGGGCTGCAGGTGAGCTTTTACGAATTGAGACAGAGCAAGATTATTAGGATGAAAGAGTTGGTGTAGATAGGAAAGAATTTGTCTGGTGTCCGGAGTTTCCTGTGAGGGTGTAGGCTGTACTGTATGGATTCCCTGTGGTGGGTGAGGTGAGACTTGGCCCTGGAGGGCCGCTGCTCTGGCTGCCTGGTCAGCCGGCACCAAAAATGTTAGTTTTCTGGCTGCGTTGTGTTCTTACCCTGCAAGGAACGTCACAAAACACGACAGAATCCGCTTATAGAGTTTATTAGAAACGAAGGATAGAAAGTGCGCAGGCCTGTGGGAGAGACACGTGCGTGGAGAAGGGGAGTGGGGAATATGGCGCCGGACTTTTAAAACCGGCTGGGGGCGTGTCCAGGTCACGTCACTACTCTACGTGTGTACGTAGGGCACATGGTGGTACCGCGCACTTGCATCACCATGCAACGTCACGGGACTCTGATCACGCGAGACCCCTTGGCCCGGAACTTGATGGGTGGAGACTTCCGGGCCCACCGGTATCCTAGCTACGGGACGCTCTTGATGCGGAAGTGGCTGGACGGAAGTGTCCGCCCTGTAAATGGAACCGCGTTGTGAACCCTTCAGAGGCTCCATTAGCCAACTGCAGTTTGGGTGGGGTTTCCAGGAAGAAAAAATATAGCCAGCTTCTATAGAGCTTCTACTCAAGACTACTGGGGCATTTTCCTCTCTGAAGCGATAACCCAAACATCATTTAGGAGATGGGCTAAAATCGGGAATGAGATAAAAATCCTATTTTCACCATGAAAATCCAGTTCCAAAAGAGATAAATCAGTGTCTACAGCTTTGATCACACCCTCAGGATGTCTCCAGGTAAGGGTGCTCTTTTAGGAGGTGGTAAGAAACCAGAGTTCCCCTTCTGGTATTCTTGAGAAAACCAAGGACATTCCTGGTTGTGTGACTTTCCAGGTCCCTGCCCTAAGCTGCATGTCCAGTTCCTATCTCCCCTTCTTATCACAAGACCAGGTCCCCAGCACAAGAAAAAAAAAGACAAAGAGGTTTTTAAACACAGATAATTTTAAACACTAATCCTTGGCTGGGTTAGTAATAATAGACCCCATATTTGCTGAATAGGGAGAACTTCTTGCAGAAAGAAGTGTTTCCTGTATGAGGCGATGGCAGCCTCTGGGCAAGTTTGGGGTTCAGATACTGTCTTTTGTGATAGATACTTGCAAGCCACAACAGGTAAGAACCATTCCTTCATAAATGTACGGTTTTGTGTTTGTAAGCGTTGACAAAGCCATTCCATTTTGAGTATGATGACATCCATGTTTCTTTCACAGGACTAAAGGAGGGTTGTTTTCTTTTTTGTTGTTGTTGTTTTGGGTTTTGTTTTTTGTTTTTTGTTGTTGTTTTTCCGGAGCTGAGGACCGAACCCAGGGCCTTGAGCTTGCTAGGCAAGTGCTCTACCACTGAGCTAAATCCTCAACCCCTGTTTTTGTTTTTGTTTTTTTGTTGTTGTTTTGAAAAAAACAAAGGTCATACAGACGTTGTGTCTACGGTGGGTGATTTGGAATGGGGAAAAGTTATGACATCATGGGAAAGATTGGAGGAGGCAAAAGAAATAATGTTCGTTGCTAGATCAAGAACCTGCACAGAAAGACGGACTAAGTCTTCCATGGCAAAACCACAGCGCTTGCAGTAGGCGACAGCATTTAACAACTATACACTACCTCGTTCCCTATTGTTTCCTCCGCATTACTCAGGGCTCCAATTGAGTACTCATTACTCAATACGATTAACAGCCATGGAACTGAAGCCTTCGACAAAGCCGCCCCGAGGCCAAGGCGCTGACCCACGCCTCCATAGAACTCAGATCCCGGTTCCGCCACGCAGGCTCAGCTGCTTGGAGCATCGGGCTTTGTGTCCGCTGCAAAAAGTGTGGGCGGGCAGATGTGATCGCTTCAGTATTTGCCCCATCCAACCCCAGCCCTCTCTTGGCAGCCTCCGCGACAGGAAGCAGAGACCTTCTCGTCCACCAGGGGGCCGCCTCTGTCCGCTTCGCCTGCTGGGGAGGGGAAAAGAAAAAAAAAAAAAGCCCTAACATCCGGGACTTCGCCGCGGGAACCGCAAGCACGCTGGCGCGGCCGGACCCTCCGCGGCCGCCGTAGCGGCTCGGCCACGGTAAACAGGAAGTGGGGGCTTCCGTAGCGCAGAGCTGGAGGAGGCGGAGGGTCGGTGAGGGACTCCCTCCTCTCCCGCCGTTAGAGCCCGCTCTCCGTCCTTCGCTACGTCCTCCCGCCGGTCTACAGGGACTCGGCTGCCACCTCTGAGTGCCGAGCCATGGCCGAATACTCCTATGTCAAGTCCACCAAACTCGTGCTCAAGGGTGCGAAGGCCAAGAGGTGAGGCGGAGCTCGGGCGGGAGTCTGGGTTCTCGGCGCGTCCCAGGCAGGACCGGGGCGGCCGACCCCCCCCCGAGATGACGCTGCCTGACAGGGGAGCCCCCGAAACAGGGAGGGCCAGTTGCCCGTGGAGCTCCATGCTTGGGGACCCCCCCCATCCCCAAGGCCTGGCTCCCTGCAGCGATTTCTTGCTTTGGGACCTTAGACGTGGGTGTAGGGCTCAGATGCCAACCGCACCAGCGACCAAGGCGGGCGGCTCGTTTGCTCATTCATTAAGAGCTCAGCTTTTTTTTTTTTTTTTTTTTTTTTTTTTATGTTCCTTGCATCTCGAGATTGTCAAAAGAGTTGACGAGAATTGCAAGAGACAGCCAGCGCAGACTTGTAACAGCCAAGTGAGGGGCGTGCGGGCGGTGACTTACATAGTTCGCTCTTTGAGAGAAGCATACCCTGCCCATTGGTCTCTCCGTCCTCTTGTGAAAGATTTGGCCAAAGCTGTGCACCTCTCTCCTGGATCACTGGTAACGCAGTTTCAGGAGGTACTTGTTAGGGAGCCCCGTGCCTCTGAGAACTGCTGCTGGAGTGTGGCATCGTGAAGAATGTATCCTGACCGGATCTGAAACTGTGTGAAGTAGCTGCAGGGAGAACAGAATTGGCTTCTGGAAACTTTGTAGTTAAGATGCAAAGAAGACAGACATTATTAAAACCAGTATAGCATCTCCATGTTTCAGAATTTGTTCTTGTTTGTTTGTTTGAGATAAGGTTTCTCTGTGTAGTCCTGGTTGTCCTGGATCTCTCTGTGTAGACCAGGCTGACCTCGAACTCAGAGATCTGCCTTCCTCTACCTCTAGAATGCTGGGATTAAAGGTGTGATCCGGGATTAAAGGTGTGAGCCACCACGGCCGGCTCAGGATTTGTTCTAAGCACTTTGGATAATCACTTTTCCTCTAAGATCTCTGTGTTTTTCGTTTATGGAGCTGTAATTCATATACCATAAACTCCTCCTTTTAAAATATACAGCTAATGGGTTTTAGTATATTTATGAGTTCACCACTATGTATGTGTTTTTACCACTCTAAAGTAAAACCCTTAACCATTAAACAATCATACCCGTCGGCCCCTCCTTCCAGTTTCTGTCAACTGCTTTCAGTCTATAAGGATTTGCTGATTAATATTTATGTCAGTGGAATTTTACAATACATAACCTTCTGTGTTTGCCTTCTTTCACTTAGGTTGTTGTTGAGACAGTGTCTTACTCTGTAGCTCCGACTAGCCTAAACTCACAGAGATCCACCTGCCTCAGCATCCCACATGCTGGAGTTGAAGGCATAAGTCACTATACCTCACTTATTTCACTTGGTTTTGAGGAACATCCATATTGCAGAGCAGTGTATTTGTTTTGTTTTGTGGCTGAATGATTTCCTTTTGTATATCATTAATATGTTTTGTTCTTTCTTCATTTAATGAGCGTTTTACACTAGTGATAATGCTATCAATATTCTATTTTTTTTGTGGCCACGCTTTTTTCATTTTTCTTGGAGATATATGGGAGTAGAGTCACCTCGGTAACTCGGTGTTTAGCTTTTTGAGAAATATTTTCCAAAGAGGCTGTCTTACTTTAGCGGTTCTATTGCTGTGATAAAACGCCCTGACCAAAGGTGTGGTGGGGGGTGGAGAGAGGGTTTGTTTCAGCTTACCTCTTGTAGTCTGTCATCCAGGAAAGAGAAGGCAGGAACCAGTGTAGAAGCCTTGGAGAAATGCTGCTTACTGGCTTGTTCAGCCTGCTTTCTTACACAACCTGGACCACCAGGCCAAAATGAGCTAGGCCCACCTATATCAATCATTAATCAAGGAAATACCCCCATAGGTTTGCCCACAGGCCAAATCTGGTGGGGATATTTGTTCAGTTTAGGTTCCGTGTGCCCAAATGACTCTGGCTTGTGTTAAGTTGACCAAAACACTAGCCAGAGCAGAGACTGGACCACTTCATTCTTCAGCAATAGAAGGTTCAAAGTCACTCATAATCCTCATAGGAACTCTAAGAATTTGTCTTCATTATTATCCTCCTGAGTGGGGAAAGTGATTGATAGATTAGTTTTTGTTGGTTGTTGGTTGATTGTTTTGGGGTTTTTGTTTTTGTTTTGTTTTGTTTTTATCACAGAGTAACAGGGACTGTAGATTATTATTTTAAATGTAGCAACATGGACACAGGGCCAGAAGCAACTTCTCAGTATTTTAAATATAATATATCTGTAAATTTTTAAAAATCATTTGTCTATAAATCAGTATATATATTGCACGACTCCTCTGAATGTTTATCTCATAATTTTCAACACATATATCAATATGTCCAAACTCATGTATGTATCTTTTTTTTCCTTCAGTAAAAAGAAGAAGAACAAGGATAAGAGGAAACGGGAAGAAGATGAGGAAACTCAACTTGATATTGTGGGTGAGCCACTTCAGTTCTTTATTGGGTGAAATGCTGGCATCTGTTGATGGTGGATGTTCCATTTGAAGTGTTTACCTCATTAGAACTGAGGACTTGCTTGTCAGAGCCTTCGGTTTGAAAGCTCACTAGATGTCACTGTTGTTCTTATCATTAGAACAGCTAAGTAGAACTTATGCCTGTCACACCAAAGTATTGCTTGCCCAAGTACGTTTTACACATGATTTTCTTTGGAAGTGCATGAATTTCAGTGAAAAGTCTGCAATTTCTTTGTTTCCAGTGGAAGTATAATATGGTAAATTAATTATTTTGTACCCTGAAGTGAATGAAAATCCTAAACACAATAGAACATCAAGGTATCCTATAAATGGTACTAGAAATAGCCTCTCCCAAATCCATAACCAAATATGTTTTGGGTTTTTGTTTTTTGTTTTTGTCTTTTCTATATCTAGCTATATGTTAAATCAAATTTCTATATTTTGTATAATATTTAAGGGTCCAACCTTAAATTTATACAGTTCCAGGGCCCCAGGAGAGACGCTACCATCAGTGCAGGAATGAATCCAGTTGCTCAGAGCTCTTTCATTCAGTTCATTTATTCGTCAGTCACCATCATTCAGTCTCCAGTTCAACTCTCTCCAATTTCTTCATTTCCTTGGTTCCTTTCATTCTTTCTAACCTCCTTCTCCCAGGACTAGCCTATATCTTATCCCAAGCAGTAACATCTCATGTTTTGTATACAACACAAGATTGTAGGGGTCCAGCTAGAGGTTTCCTGGCAATTATATTTGCAACCCCAAAGGGGAGAGATAAGAGTGGAGTCAGTTAGCAGTTGAAAAAATCAGAAAAGGAATTTATGTGCTAGAAATGTATCCTTATTGTGGTTAGGTGAAGGCATTACGAGTCTATCATAAATGTGTTCAACTATAAACTTACAGACGATAGGGTAGGGAAAGTCTGTAGGTCACTAAAAGTTAAAACTGTCACTTTTTTCCTCTGCCTCCAGTTTCCTGACAGGGTGGGGGAAGAGTACTGATAGCTAGTCAATCTGCATCACAGCTTGAAACACCTGGTAAGAGGAAAGCCCTTTTTGATCTAAGAGGTTCTCTGGGGTGGTGAGAGAGGGGGGAGGCTTTGATTTGCACAAGAAACAAAGCTTGTTCATCTAGTGGGCAGCATTTGGCCTGTGAGACAGGTAGTCTCAGAAAGGATATTTTATCTTGGGGGGAGGGTGGTGTTCAAGGCATCTAACAGATGACCTGGTAGCTCTCTGTTCCTTGCTTGTCTTTTAAGGCTTTGTTTGGGGTTGACTCTATCTTTGGAAGTAGCTCAAGGAGGGTATTTGCAAAAGGCAGATACCCAAATAAATGCTAAAAGGGGGAGCTGGAGATCAGAGGCAGAAGGTTCTGTCTACATGACTATCCAGGTGCTTTGGAACGGAGATTCACACACATACACATTTTAGGAGAATTATGAGCACAAGGAATTCATAGCAAGGCACAACTGAATATTATGCTACATAACACCAATAGTCCCTGCTGATTGGCTTCCCACTCAACTGACCCTTGGTCTTGTCGAGGTATAGCTTATAATATACAGCTGGACTTCTATTTCATATTCCTATGGCTTGCCACATCTATAAAATGTCTATTAAAAACTTGGCAAGTTAAATTTTGAAACTTTGGCAAAATAAAACAGCAGGTAAAGGTGTAGCTTGAGTTTTCCTGGTCCTGCCTGGCCCATGGTCAGGGCAAATCTCTCTCACCCGCCAGTCCTGTAGCCACTTAGACCCAACCAAGTAAACACACAGAGACTTATATTGCTTTCAAACTGTATGGCCACAGCAGGCTTCTTGCTAACTGTTCTTATATCTTAAATCAACCCATTTCTCTTAATCTATAAGTTGCCATGTGGCTCATGGCTTACTGGTATCTTAACATCTTCTCATGGCAGTGGCTGGCAGTGTCTCTGTGACTCAGCCTTCCACATCCCAGAATTCTCCTCTCTCCTTTTCCCGCCTATACTTCCTGCCTGGCTACTGGCCAATCAGCATTTTATTTACACAGAGCAATAGCCACAGCATAAACGTGCTTGTGGCCAAGTCTGACAACCTGGTATAGGTCCATGGAGAGCAGTGACTCACACAGATTGTCCACTGACCTCTGCATGACACACACACACACACACACACACACACACACACACACACACACACACCATGAATAGATGTAGTAAAGGATTTAAAGAAGATAGGCAATGGTGTAGAAATTATATGGGAAACCTTGTATCATTTGAAAAAAGTGATTCTAAAATAACAAAATTCTATAATTAGGGTCAGAATCAAGAGTAGATACATGAGTGTTGATTTGCAAAGTTTTAGGATAGGTGAGTATTTAACAATATTAGAATGTACCAAAATTTCCTAAATGGTTTTGCTGTTGCACGTCCTTGATAGCAAGTAGTCCTTTCTCCCACCTGGTGCCCTTTGTTTTCTTTATAGTGCTTTTCTGGTGAGCTGATCACTAGTTCTCAAGCCTGTTAATTGTTTCTCACATGGTTACTACCTTTGAGATCTTTATTTAGCTTATCCCAGCATCATGACAAACTTGTACTTGTACTTGTTTAGAATTGTCTTTTTTCCTGGTTTTATCATCCACATAGGTTGATTGTATAGTATAAGATAGGACTCAGGGGTTGGGTTTGCTTTTGTTTTTCCTGTTTACAACCAGTTCCAGCCTCCTCTTGAATAGTTAGTTACCTTTCGCCATGAAACGGCTATTTGAAAATCAGTTGAGTTTCTGTCTGTTGGTCAGTTTCTTGACTCCCGTTCCATGTAAACGTTTTTCTGTTATATATTTGTCTTTATTACTTTCACTTCATGAAGTTTCCAGGTCCAATAGTTGAGTCCTTCTACTTTATATTTCCTTTGATAAAATTAGCTCTTCTGAGTTTTTTTATATCCAGATAAATTTCTGAGTTAACTTACCATTTCATTTAATAAAGCCTATTGGATTATCTGAGAGTATTGTATTGCTTCTAGGTTATTTGGGATTCAGTATCTTAATTGTATATCATTTATATTTCTGTATCGACCTTGCTCTTTGAGGTATTAAACTCCTCATTATCATTGCTATTTTTGTTTATATAAACATCTGGGGTCATGTTTCCTTTGACAATTGTTTTAATTTTCCTTTCTTCCTGTGTCTTTTCTTTCATTTACTAGTCAGGACTTTGGAATGTTGAACAGATATGATGAGAATAACCATAGTTATTTCTCGTCTTCAGCAGAAAGTCTTGAGTAGTCCCCCATATAGTATGATTTTATGTTAGGATCTTCATAGGTGTTCTACCAAAGTAATGAATATAGTTGACTATCTTAAAAAGAATTCTTAGTAAGTTGTAGAATTAGTCAAAGAGCAACAAAGATTTAACGTGTACCCCACCTGCCAATTGTTTTGACATACAAAAAACAGTAACTGACGACTGCAGAATACATGTTTTTTTTTTAATGTCCATAAAAATAAACCAAGAAAGTATGTTCTCAGTAATACTGTAAATGAGACTGCTCAACACCACCTTTTGAAGGTGGAAAAGCGTAGAATTTCCTGTCCCTTCGTAAACAGAAATAACAGTGTTGGAGTGAGTGGATCTCAGATCCCGCTCCAGTGTGTGCAGCACTAGACAGCGTTAAGCTTCGAGGTGCTGAGTTGGGTCCCCCCACCACCCAAACAAAACAAAACTGTGATTGACTTAGTGAGCTCCGTTCATAGCACCTGCTGCTTTCTGACAGCTCAGCCCTGGGGTGATCCTGCAGCCATGAAACATGTAAACATGCCTCTGGCCTTCGAGTGGAGGCAACTTGAATTCCCAAGAAGAAAACACAACTGCTGTGGATAACTTTTTAGGCAGTGGAGATTTCTAAAAGTAATGTATAGTTTTCTCTACTTTGGCAGAGACTGAAAATTTTGAGTGTCAGAAATGTATTTTTCTGAAATTCACTATTGAGATGCTGTGTTAAAATGATTTCTTTACTATTAAATGTTGGCTTGGGGGTGGCTCAGTGGTAAGCTAGTTAGTTGCCTAGCATGCATGAAGCTTTATCATGGATGTGGGGGAAAGCGTTGGCATATATAGGATTTGGCATCCTCGGAGGAAAGGAGAGGCTGTTGGCTGGAGAGCACCTCTCCCTGTGGGACACATTGCCACTGGAAAGCATGTGGGATGGGGTCCACAATCAGAGAAATTATTCTCTTATCACTTTGTTTCGGTTTGGTTTTTGGTTCTTTGGTGTGGGTTTTTGTTTGTTTGGGTTTTGGGTTGTTGGGTTTTTTTTTGTTGTTGTTGTTGTTGTTGTTTGGGTTTTTTTTTTTTTAATGGTTTCTCTGTGTATCCCTGAAAGTCGTGGAACTCACTCTGGTAGACCAGGCTGGCATTGAACTCAGAGATCTGCCTGCCTCTGCCTCCTGAGTGCTGGGATTAAAGGCATGCGCCACCACCACCCACCTTCTTCCTCTTTGGTATCTCTGCATGTGTGAGAGTGTGACATCAGTCACAGGAATCTACCTGTGTAAACAAACAAGTGCATGCGGAACTGGTAAACTGTGAGTGAGGTTTGGGATTATGTCGATGTCAAGTGCTAACGGTTGTACAGGCTTTATGCAAGGTGGTATAATTAGGAGGAAGTCAGGGGAGGGTAAACCAGGTCTCTCTGCATTGATTCTTATGATTGTCAAATACAGGCTTTTAGAAGTAAGTTATAGTAAAAACAACAGAAAACCTCAAGTAACCCTAAAATAAAATGGTTAAACCTTGATTTTTGTTTTGTAGGAATCTGGTGGACTGTATCCAACTTTGGGGAGATTTCAGGAACCATTGCCATTGAAATGGATAAAGGAGCCTATATCCATGCCCTGGACAATGGCCTTTTTACACTGGGAGCTCCGCACAGAGAAGGTTTGTGTGGGACAAACACTGATGGGAAGGCCCTGCCAAGTGAAACATTACAAAGCTGGTGGATGAGTCGGAGGCGTGTTCCTGAGCACGGCTGCCATCCCACTGAGCTCCTCCCCATTTTTCCTTCCTCACGCCTGCTATTGGGAACTGTCTTTTTCCAGAGTAAGCATTTGAAACATTCTGACTACTGTCAGAAGAACCCTGTGGGAATTAAAAATAGCATTAAAATCACATTAAAAATTGCACTTATGCCGGGCAGTGGTGGCACACACCTTTAATCGCAGCACTCAGGAGACAGAGGCAAGCAGATCTCTGTGAGTTCAAGGCCAGCCTGATCTACAGAGTGAGATCCAGGACAGGCACCAAAACTACACAGGGAAACCCTGTTTTGAAAAACCACCACCAACAACAACAACCAAAAAAAAAAATTGTACTTATAAATGAAAAGAAAGAAGAAAATCTAATTGAACCAGAAGTTTGAAGTTTTGTTGGTTTGGTTTCTTTTCTCTTCAGAATTGGGTATAGTTAACAGACATTTAGGCATTTCTCCTTATTGTGGAAGCACCACAGGAAATGAAGTAATTGGAAAGTAAGAAGGTGTATGATTTGGCCAGAGTGGATGTTCCTTGAGTAAATAAGAGCATTTAGTATTTCACATACTGTTACTCATGTACTGTGTTTGAAAAACGGGAGATTATAGTAGAAGTGACTGAACAAGTCATGCCAGCCTGTCTTACAAAGTCCATGAAGTCACCATGTAACAGTGTCTTGCTAGTATAGATAGTGTGTAGCATGAATCTTAAAAGTTCTTATTCATAAAATCAAACCCGAGGCCAGTTATTGGGGTCAATGCTGGTAGATCAGAGAGACAGAACAAGCCACAGCTATCTCACCTCGCCGGATCCTCAGCTGGTCCTATTTCCTCAGACTGGAAGCGTCTGAGTCCTCATCCAGAATGAATCTCAGCTGAACTGTGCTGCTCGAAAGCCTGAAGCTTAACCAGCCAAATGCTGAACCAGCCAAATGCTTAAACAGCCAAATGCCTCTAGTTTCTGGTCCTCGCGCCTTATATACCTTTCTACTTTCTACCACCACTCCCTGGGATTAAAAGGCTTGCTTTCTGGGATTAAAGGCATGTGTCACCATGCTTGGCTATTTCCAATGTGGCCTTGAACTCACAGAGATCCAGAGGGATTTCTATCTCTGGAATGCTAGGATTAAAGGTGTGAGTGCCACCATTTTCTAGCCTTTGTATCTAGTGGCTGTCTGTTCTCTGACTCCAGATAAATTTATTAGAGTACACAATATTTTGGGGAACACAATACCACCACACAGTTGTGTTTGGATTGCAGAATCATTATAGTCTTCTGAAGGTTTGAATGTGAGATGTGAAAGAAACTGAGGAATAATATGAAAAACTGAGGTCGTTCTGCTTATTCAAGAAACACACCTCTCATCAAGGACAGAGATCTTCTCAGGGTCAGGGTCAAAGGATAGAAATAGGTATTCCAAGCAAATGCACCCAAGACCAAGCAGAAGTAGCTATGCTAATATCTGACAAAATAGACTTCAAACAAAACTAACCAGAAGAGACAGGGAGATATTACATAGTCATGCAGAAGATGGCCACTAAGTAGGCTATTGTTTTTTGTGGCCCCAAAGTAGAAGCAATAATAGTACTTTCTGTGTATCTCTAGAGAACTCTGAGGATTATGCTATAGAAAAATTCCATCATTACTGTGGGGCGTTTACCCACCACCCCCACAGCTTCCCAGAGTTTTCTTGAGTGCGATCAGCAGGAAATATTAGATAGAAGGATTTATAGCAGAGAATCTTGCCGAGATAAACAGATAGAAAATAAAGGATAGCCTCGAGAGGGCCTGGAACCTATTCCAACGGGCCCCGACTGTCTCTGGCCCAGGGTTTTTATAGAGACGCCAAGGGGGTGGAGCAAAAGACCTCCTCCCCCAGCACAGCCAAGTGCAGGCCATCTCAGACACCTGAACTCAGGCCCGTGGTCCTGATCATCCTCTATTCAGACCTGCTAGGTAAAGCCACGAGGAACCCAAGAACGGGCTCCCACAATAGTGTATTATTACAGTGTGTCCAAATATCTCAATATCCTTACCTGTAACTAACTTTAGGGGAAAAACTAGTTTTCAAAGCATAAAATAGTGTTATGTATATATTTACAGCAAATGTTGTATATTTCCATTTTTGTTTTCCTGTAGTGGATGAGGGCCCCAGTCCTCCAGAGCAGTTTACTGCCGTCAAATTGTCTGATTCCAGGTAAGCTTTCCTTGAACTGTATTTAAAAGCCTTAAAATGTAACTTCACTTAACCATGCATGGTGATGCATGCCTTTCATACCTGTCTCATATCATAGGAGACAGAATCAGAAGGATCAGGAGTTCAAGGCCATATTGGCTGTATAATGAGTTTGGGGCCAGCCTTGGCTACATGTAACCCTGTCTCAAAAAATAATAATAATAATTTCACTTAAGTTTAAAAAAAAAAACTACACTATTAGTGAATACAAGATCAGAGAATAATTTTAATTGAATATTTTGAAAAGGAGGGGTTTTTTTTTCCTTTTTTTTTTTTTCTTTTCCTTTTCTTTTTGAGACAGGATCTCTCTACAGAGCCCTGGCTGTATTGGAACTCAATCTGTAGACCAGGCTGGCCTCAAACTCACTGAGATCACTCCACCTCTGCCTCCTGATTGCTGGGACCAAAGGTGTGCACATGATGTTTCATTAGGGCACAAAATGTTTTATTTACATGACATATACTTTGTCTCGAGATAATTTTGCAAAGTGTGTCACTGTTCCTGAATTTGGCTGTGACTAATCACAGGCAGCCATCTGACATTATCCACATGTGGCCTGGTGTCTTCGCTCAGAAATTTGGGATTTTGGAGGTTTGGGGATTAGAGATATTTAGCCTGTACTATGTATGTAGATATTCTCAATATATACTACTCGTCTAAAAAAAAATAAGAGCTTAAAGATGAAAATTAATAATGTTAAAGACCAATTAAATAGATGAGAAAGAGCATGAGAAGAAAATACTATGATGTATAGATTTGCAATCAGAAGAGACATAGTCATGGTGGCAGATACCTGTCATCCCAACACTTGAGAGGCTCAGGAATGAGATTACAAGTTCAGGCCAGCTAGGGTATATAGTGACACCCTATCCCAGAAAACAGTCAGGAGCTAGAAGGGCAAAAGAAAAGAATATTCCTGAAACTCAATAGAGTGTTCCATGATCACACAAAAAAATTGACCATTTTTGTTCTGAGAAGAGTGCAAAAGTGCAGAATGATACTTTTGAGTAGTAGATGGGAAATTGAGTGTCAATGTTCTAGTAGTAGTTACAGCAACAAAATAATGATTTATATTATCATCAATCCCCAACTGAGTATGAGGTCAGTTCGGCCTCCCCAGAGATTGGTTGGCAAATAAAAATCAGAAATCATTATTTTTAAAATCAAATTTAAATAATAGCGTTTATATTTCTTTGAAAGACTTAGGAGTAAAGCAAAGGAACAGAATGTCAGTCAGTAAACTTCTTTATAGTTACAAACAAAACTATTATGAGCAATAAAAAATGAGGAAAGTATTTGCACCAATCTCTATATGCAGTGAGTGGTTCCTTGGAGGTATCTCTGCATAGCAGTCATGATCCTGATGATATCCGTAGAAAATGAGCACACACCAGGTAGTTTTGAAGTGGAAAAGAAAATAAAAACATGCTGGTGTCATTCTCTCTAATAACTATCATGCAAAGAATATACAGTACTATTTTTCCCATATTGTGTTTTTCATCATTTTTAAAGTAGTTTAGTTCCTTTTCTTGTCTGAGACCTGACAAGAAACAACTTAAGGGAAAACACTTTGGGTTTTGTTTAAGACGGTAAAGTTGGTCTTGGCAGGGAATGTGTCTGGGACTCCATATCTCCAGGTATCATCACAGTGAGGGGAGTGGCAGCCTTCCGCTGCCTTCCTTCTTTTCTCAATTTTATATACTCTGGAATCCAGGCTCATAAAACGGTCTCGCTCACACTTAGAGTGTGTATTGCCTCCTTAGTTAAACCTCGCTGGAACCACCCCCAAAGATACCCAAATCAGTCAATCTAACAATGAAGACATACATCAGTTTTCTTTTTCTCTCTTTCTTTTCTCTTTTTTTATAGATATATAGGGTTTCACTATGTAGCTCTGGCTGGCCTGGAGCTTGTTAAGTAGACCAAGGTGGCCTCTAACTCAACAGAGATTCACCTTCCTTTGCCTCCTGAGCGCTAGGACTAAAGGCACATGCCACCATACCCAGGGTATGCTTTTTCAAAAGTACAAGATTAAAATAATTTATTGGCTAGATGCATAGCTTAGAACAGTGGTTTTCAACTTGGGGGTGAACAACCCTTTCGCAGGGGTCACACCACATAGCCTGCATATTATTACAACTCAAAACAATAGCAAAATTGCCGTTATGAAGTAGCAACAAAATAATTTTATGGTTGAGGGTCACCACGACATGAGGAACTAAATTAAAGGGTTACAGTGTCAGGAAGGTCGAGAACTTCTGCCTCAGAGCACACCCCTTCTCCAATAAAATCTTAATTTGAGGTGAGAACCTAAGTTGTCAGAGCCTTTTCTTGAAAACAAGTTAACAACCTGTAAAGTTTTAATATCTGGTGGGAGTCAGCCTGGGCTCCTAAAAAAGACTCTGTTTTATAACCAGAAGTTGATAACCTTCAATCCAGTGGCTTCCTCTTCTAAAGACAAATCAACAGTTTTACATATAAAACAGAAATCAGTAAGACTGTATAATAGCATAAAAGGTGATTTTTATACATCTATGATAGGACAATAATGCATTTGGAAAATGATTGCTGTATAATGTAAGATATTGTATAATAATTATATTAGAAAGCAAAAATAAGATTATAGAGAATATGGTGTCCATTGTAAACATGTCTGGATTTATTAATGTATATGCATATATATACACACAGATACATAAGTATACATAATATACTCTATATTTCATAATTAAAGTCTTACTCTTAGTTTTTAACATTTATCTTTTTTATTCAACCAAAGAATTGCCCTGAAATCTGGCTATGGAAAATACCTTGGTATAAATTCAGACGGACTTGTTGTTGGGCGTTCAGATGCAATTGGGCCCAGAGAACAGTGGGAACCAGTATTTCAAGATGTAAGTAATGGCCGGGCGGTGGTGGTGCACGCCTTTAATCCCAGCACTCGGGAGGCAGAGGCAGGCGGATCTCTGTGAGTTCGAGGCCAGCCTGGGCTACCAAGTGAGTTCCAGGAAAGGCGCAAAGCTACACAAGAGAAACCCTGTCTTGGAAAACCAAAAAAAAAAAAAAAAAAAAAAAAAGATGTAAGTACTGTCACTTAGAAGGGTGCTCCACCAGTTTAAGAAAACGTCATTATCAGTAAAAGCACATTCTCTAAAATTAATAATAAAACAATAAAGTGTAGATTGTAATAGTGTTATATGTTAAATTGAAAACGTTTAGAAGAACCTATAACCCTGTAATGATGTCAGAACAGTGCAACAGGAAGGAATACCTTCCTTCTTCTGGTCTCATCCACCATTGAGGCCTTGTTGTCTTGTTTTCCATGAAAAGATTAGGACTCTTGCATTTAAGTGTTGGGGTTTCAAAAAAGAAGCAAATCCTCGGGTGTTTCAGGAGCATCTTCTTCACATGAGTTGGTTCAGAGCCCTTAGAGACTGACAAGAGGGCAGTGAGGAAGCAGCTAATGCTGCATTAGGACAGTTTGTGCATAGACTAGTAAATCATGGTCCATTGAGATAAACACCCTCTGGACAGCTCTGAGTTTCAGATTGTGAAAGGCAGTATAAACAAGTTTCATTAAAGATAAATCAACTTTAGTAAATACTCAGTTGTATCAAAAACTGTAAAGAAAAGCCAGAAGAAAAGTTCAGTAGCTGTCCAGCAACAGTGGTGTGTACATTTCAGCATAGCGAGCATCAGGGCTGGAGAGGTGGCAAGAACACCTGCAGCATCAGCATGAGGACCTCAGTTCAAATTGCAGCAACCACAGAACAGCTGGATGAAGCTGCATGTGCCTGTAACCGCAGTGCTGCCACAGAGACAGGAGGGTCGCTTGGGCCTGCTGGCTGCCAGCCTGACTCCAGGTTCACTGAGCCCCTTTCCAAAGGAATAAGACAGTGTAATGAGTAGGACACCTGGTCTGTTGTTTTTAACAAATCCTCAATCATTTGATTTTACCAATAAAGACTTGGGAGCCAGATGCTGGGATGAAAGCCTGCTAGCTGAGAGAGGCAGAGAAAGCACCCAGCTGACCTTCCTCTTCTATTGATGTTCCAGAAACCTCCCTCTTCTCCTTTCTCTCTCAAACTGCATGCCCCTCCCTTCTACTCCCTGTGTCTCTCTATCCGTCCTCCTGAGTCCCTCCTACTCTATGGTTTTTTCTTTTTTTTTTTTTTTTTTTTTTTTTTGGTTTTTCGAGACAGGGTTTCTCTGTGTAGCTTTGCGCCTTTCCTGGAGCTCACTTGGTAGCCCAGGCTGGCCTTGAACTCACAGAGATCCGCCTGGCTCTGCCTCCCGAGTGCTGGGATTAAAGGCGTGCGCCACCAACGCCCGGCACTGGTTTTTTCTTAATAATCCTATGTTCACTTCCTATCAACTGGTGGCTTGCTCTGCCTCTTGACCTGTGGTTGACTTTAACCCTGTTTACAATATTCAAGCAGGAAACTCTTGGATTAAAGGTGTGTGCTAGGGCTGAGCTATACCACAGCTAGAAACAGGTTTTTCATAGTAAATAATGAAATCTTGGGGTTCACCATGTGATCAGATACCCTACAGCAGGTGTCCTCCAGCCTTCACATGTACAGGAGCATGCACCCTCACACACACACACACACACACACACACACACACACACACACACACGTGCATACACATGCACTACATTTAAGCCCAAAGAGACCAAAAATGATGATATAATAATAATAATGCGATGCCTTGGTGTACTCTATTCTCCCAAGATGAGGTAATTGATCCTTTCCTTCATCCCCTAGGATAAAATCTTGAGTCAGTGACTGGCAAGCAATCATGGCCATATTGTTGTGAGAAACACATTTTGACATCTCATGAGCAAGAACTGTACTCAACAATACTTATTTATTGTTTTGGTTTCTTTCTTTTATTGAAAGTAGTTTTTTTTCTCATACAATATATTCTGATTATGGCTTCCCCTCCCCCTACTCCTCACAGTTTCTCTCTATCTCCCCTTCCATCAGAATCCACACTCTTTCTGTCTCTCCTTAGTAGAAAACAAACAAGCATCTTAGGAGCAATAATAAGATAAAATATAATATAATAAAATTAAAAAGAACACTGGAATAGGACAAAACAAACAAAAGAACAGAGCCAAAAAAAAAAAAAGCACAAGAAACACATAATAGAGACACACATGTTCACACACATAGGAATCCCATGAAAACATGAAACCAGAAGCCATAATATATAAGCATTGGACTTGTAAGGTTAAAAAAAAAATGCTCTAACTCAACATCTACTGCTGGCATGTTCAATCCCTTAAGAACGGATTGTTTCCCCCAGTGAGACTCCCTTAGAGAAAACTAATTTTTCATTGCCAAGTGGCTACCAGTTAGAGATAGCTTTTGGTTTAGGGATGGGGGCTTGTGCCCACTTATTGGTGAAATTATTAAGGCCACTCCACATCGTTAAAAGGGAGGTTTATTTTGTGGCGTAACTTACAAATGAAGGGATAGGTAGGTTGTAGGGTCTAGGAAAGGCATGGCGCAGTCTGGTGGTGTTCTCTGGAGAACTCTGCTCGGTCTACCTCCAGCGTCCAGGGTCCAGGAACCAAGAGAGCCAGCGCATCCAAATCTCTGGTCTTCAGGGACCTCTCTTGGCCCCACTTTGTAGGGGGGACAGTTACCGAAGTCTCAATGGGGGTTGGAACTTCCAGATCAAAGCTAGAATGGCTACCCACTACACCCACTCCACCTTTTAGCTCTAGGACCCCATCTGGTGCAGACCTCTGCAGGCCCTGTGCATGCTGCCAGTCTCTCTCAGTTCATATGTGCCTCAGTCATGCTATGTTCAGAAAGCCTTGTTTAGTTGGTGTCCTCTGTCAGGCTCTTACCTGCTTTCCACCTCCTCTTCCATAGGGTTCACTGAGCCCTGAGGGGAGGGATTTGATGGAGATACCCCATTTAGGACTGGGTGTGTCAAGGTGTCTCACTCTCTACCTATTTTCTGGCTGTGGGTCTCTGTATTTTTTCCCATCTGCTTCAGGAGGAAGCTTTCTCTGATGATGGCTGAACAAGGCACTGATCCATGATTATAGTGGAAGACCATTAGGCATCATTATATTGCTACATCCCTTTAGCAGAACAGTAGTATTCGGTTTTCCGATAGGTCCCTGGCCTATCTACTCTCAGGTTCTTGGCCACCAAACAGCATTGATTTCCATCTCATGGAGTAGGCCTTAAATTAAACCTGATGTTGGTTGCTTACTACTCCCACAAGCTTTGTGCCACAGTTACACCGGTGTATTTCGCAGGCAGGTCATCATCAGATAAAGGATTTGTAGCTGGGTTGGTGTTTACTTTTCTCCTTTGGTAGCATGCAGACTACCTTCCAGTACCATGAACACTGATCCACGGGAGATAAAGCTCTAGATAGGTACCAGCTCGACTCCTCCGTGTTCGGTGAGTTATGTAGGTGTTGTCTTCAGTAATAAAGGCCTTGCCATCATTTTGTCAAGAGCAACCAATAACCCTGGTGCTAGCCTGAGTTGTTGTTGGCCAACACCTTTATTATATGTAACCCATTCCCAGTCCTGGAAGCTTTCTTTGATGATGAAAGGTGTCCAGTTGGGGTTCTGCCTCCCCTGTTTTTCGATGATTTTGTTTAGGTCACCTTCATATATGTGTATATTTTAGGAAGCTTCTACTGTAGTGGGCCTCCATACGACCCCTTAAAATGGCCGTTAGTTTTAGCTGTTTCTCCCTGTATTCCCTCCTGTTCCCCATTCTAGTCTCCCACCCCTCAGAACTAAATATTCTGTTCTTAGAGAATAGAATAATTATCATAACTATCCTCCCTGGGGAGAGCTGTCTCTCCTCCCAGTCTCTTACTCTATACCTACCCTCTGGGGTTACATGGATCATAGCTTGCTTATCAGTGAATTAATAGCTAACATCCACATATAAGTGAATACTGTATTTTTCTTTCTAGGTCCGAGTTACCTCACTCGGATGGTAGGATGATTTTTGTCTAGTTCTATCCATTTACCTGCAATTTTCATGATTTCATTTTTTTAATGGCTTCATGATTTCATTTTTTTATGATTTTTTTATGATTTTTCATGATTTCATTTTTTTAATTCTATTGTGTACATGTACCACATTCTTCTGTTGAGGGACATCTAGACTGTTTTCAGTTTCTGACTGTTATAAATAGAACAGCAATGAACATGGTTAAATAAGTGTGTCTGTACTAGCATGAAGCATCCCTTTGGGTTTGTACCCAAGAGTGATCTAGCTTATCTTGAGTTAGATTGATTTCTACCTTCCTGAAGAACTGCCACACTGATTTCCATAGTGGCTGTACAAGTTTGCAGTCCTACCAGCAATGGGTGTTTCCCTTGCTCCACATCCTCCCCAGCATGAGCTGTCACTTGTTTTACTGATCGTGGCCATTCTGACTGGTGTAAGATGAAATCTCAAAGGAGTTTTGATTTGCATTTTCCTGATGACTAAGGTTGCTGAACATTTCTTCTAAGTGCTCCTCAGCCATTTGAGTTTCTTTTATTGAGAATTTTCTGTTTAGATCTGTACCCCATTTTTTAATTGAGTTGTTTTCTTGATGACCAGATTCTTGAGTTCTTTATATATTTTAGACATTAGCTCTCTATCAGATGTCTAGTTGGTAAAAGTCTTTTCCCATTCTGTCAGCTGCCACTTTGTCCAAATAATGGTGTCCTTTGCCTTACAAAAGCTTTTCAGTTTTGTGAGGTATCATTTATTAACTGTTAATCTTGGTGCCTGTGCTAATGGTGTTCTATTCAGAAAGTCTTCTCTGCCAGTGAGTTCTAAGCTATTCTCCACTTACTCCTCTGTCAGACTTGGTGTGTCTGGTTTTATGTTGAGGTGTTTGGACTTGAGTTGAGTTTTGTGCAGGGTGATAAATATGGATCTATTTGTATTCTTCTACATGCAGCTGTCCAATTTGACTAGCACTATTTGTTGAAAATGCTTTTTTTTTCCAGTTTGTAATTCTGGCTTTTTTTTTTTTTTATGAAAAATCAGGTGTCCATATATATGTGGATTAAGTCTGAGTCTTCAGTTCTATTATATTGATGAACAAATCTGTTTTTGTGTACAATTGTGATCAGGGATGGTACTACTTTCAGGAGTTCATTTATTATTCAGGATTGTTTTCACTATCTTGGGTTTTTGTGTTTCCACATGAAGCCATGTGGACCTGTGAACATGGGAGATCTTTCCATCTTCCAATATCTTTTTCAGTTTTTTTCTTCAATGTCTTATTAAAGTTTTTTTCATACAGGTCTTTACTTGGTTATACTCCCCCAAGATATTTAATATTATTTGAGGCTATTGTGGAAGGTGTTGTTTCCCTGATTTCTTTCTCACACTGTCATTTGTAAATAGGACTACTGATTTTCCTGAATTAATTTTGTATCCTGCTACTTTGCTGAAAGTGTTTACCAGTTGTAGGAGTTTCCTGTTGGAATTTTTAGGGCCATTTAAATATACTATCATACCATCTGCAAATATAAAAATACTTTGACTTCTTCCCTTGCTATTTGTATCCACTTGGTCTCCTTCAGTTGTCTTATTGCTCTAGCTAAGATTTCAAGTACTATATTTAATAGATTTGTAGAGCGTGGGCAACCTTATCTTGTCATTTTAGTGGAAATGCTTTGAGTTTCTCTCCATTAGTTGATGTTGCCTTTGGGCTTGCTGTAAACTGCCTTTATTATTTTAAAGCATGTCCCTTGTATCCCCAATCTCTCCAGGACTTTTATCATGAAAGGGTATTAGATTTTGTCAAAGTCCTTTTCTGCATCTAATGAGATGATCATGTGGCTTGCTTTTCAGTCTGTTTATATGGTAGATTCCATTTATCAATTTACCTATGTTGAACCATTCCTGTATCTCTCAGATAGTGCCTACTTGATCATGATGCATGATCTGGTTGCTGTGTTCTTGGATTTGGTTTGCAAGTATTTGGCTGAGAATTTTTACATCTGTGTTCATAAGAGAAATTGGTCTGTAACTCTCTTTGTTGAGTCTTTATGTTATTTAGGCTCACAGTAAACTGTGGCCTCATAAAAAGAATAGGACAGTGTTTCTTTTGTTTCTATTTTGTGGAATGATTTGAGGGGTACTGGTATTGACTCATCTTTGACTGGTAGAATTAAAACCATTTGGCCCAGGGTTTTTTTTTTTTTTTTTTTTTTTTTTTTTTTTTTTTTTTTTTTTTTTTTTTTTTTTTTTTTTTTGTGGTTGTTGTTGTTGTTTTGTTTTTGCTGTTGGTTGGTTGGTTTTGATTGGGAGGATTAATGGGTGCTTCTATTTCACTAGAGGTTCTAGGTCTGTTTACATTGGTTTGTTTTGGAGTTTTTTGGTTTTTGGGTTTTTTGGTTTTTGGGGTTTTTTTTTGGTTTTTTGTTTTTGTTTTTTGTTTTTCTTTTTCAAGACAGGGTTTCTCTGTGTAGTTTTGTGCCTTTCATGGACTCCCTCTGTAGTCCAGGCTGGCCTCGAACTCACAGAGATCTGTCTGCCTTTGCCTCCCTACATTGGATTTTTTTTACCCTAATTTAACCTTAGTAGGTGGTCTATATTGAGAAAATTATTCCAATTTGGTGGAGTACAGGTTCTTAAAGTATGTGCTTACGGGTCTCTGAATTTCTTTGGTGTTTGTTTTCTTCTTTAATCTTCTAAGTTGGATATTCTCTCTGCCTTTTAGTCAGTTTAGCTAAGGGTTAATCATTCTTACTAATTTTCTCAGAGAACCAACTATTTGTTTTATTAATACTTTGTATTTGTTTGTTTTTATTGATGTCAGCTCTGAGTTTAATTGTTTCTTGCATCTACTTTTTTGGGGTATCATTTCTTCTTTTTGTTCTAGAGGTTTTATTTAATAGAAATCAGTATAATCATAAACATTCAACCCCTAAAAGTATGCCATTCTACATAAAATTCCCTCCAGATCAAAGGCCAGCTTTTTTGTTTGGTTGGTTGGGTTTTTTTGTTTGTTTGTTTGTTTTGTTTTAATTTTTTCGAGGCAGGGTTTCTCTGTGTAGCTTTGGAGCCTGTCTTAGAACTCACTCTGTAGCCCAGGGTGACCTCGAACTCACAGAGATTATTGCATATTATCCATAAGTTTTATTTTCTTTAAAGATAATTTTTAACTTAACTAATGAGTTGTATCTTCAGAGATAGGAATTAAAGAAAGAAATTAATTTTGTGTAGGTAGAATGCTGTCCTGGTAGAAGAAAGTAAGAGACTATGTAAATGCTCCACTGAACTGTAGTCTCCAACCCAATAGAAAGACACACTAACAACGTTTATTGTGATAATGTTGAATATCAAGACAATGTAAATGCTCTACACTGAGCTGCAGTCTCCAACCCAATAGAAAGACACACTAACAACGTTTATTGTGATAATGTTGAGTATCAAGATTTGGGATGATTTTGATTTCCCTTCTATATGCTTTTGTATTTTCCAGGATTTCTCTAAATTCTTTTTGATTTTAGAATTGGGGAGAAAATTTTAAATTACCATAATGACTTAAGATTTCTAAAAGTATTCATAGCTTGTTTTTTTCTTTTTTCTTTGTTTTATTTAGGGGAAAATGGCTTTATTGGCCTCAAATAGCTGCTTTATTAGGTGTAATGAAGCAGGCGACATAGAAGCAAAGAATAAAACAGCAGGAGAAGAAGAGATGATAAAGGTAAACACCTACAGGCTAGTAGTGACGTCTGAGAAACGTTGGGCAGCCGCTGACCATCTTTCCAGACCTAACACCCTCTTCTGTGCTGATCCACATGTGTTTAACTATCACAAGTCCAGTGATCACGTCTTAGTTGTTCAAAGTAATTGAGAAATTACTGATCAAAGCTTCTCTGCTGCTCTGCTAATACGTCCTTTTTAAGATAGATAATCTGTTCGAAAGCATGAAAGTGTCAAAGTAAAAGCCTCCGAGGCTGGTGTCTCCCACCTGCACTGCTTACCCAGTTGCCATCCTGCTTGATTTGGATTTGCTGTTGCTTGCTTGCTTTATTGTCTTATATAAACCCCTTTCTCACTTTGCTTTGCTGTTGTATCTTGGAGATCCCTGTCCATGTAAATCTATATCAAAAGTCTTCTCCTTCCTCCTTTTTATCACCTACGTAGTGTTCCTTTTTAGGGATATCCCTACCTTTATTGAGTTAGTCCTGTATAAACTGAAATGTAGATTGTTTCCTGGCTTTTGTCCTTAGAAACACTGCTGCAACACATGCCTGAATCTGCAAAATCAAAATTATAGGGCCTGTGTGATTTTGTTAGCTACTGTGAAATTGCCTGACAGGAAGGCTGTACTCTTGTCCACAGCTACTTTAGCACCCATGATGGAGTCACTAAATAAACACAAACAAATGTCTTAGAGCTTTTGGTCTGTGGCCCTCGGAGTTTGCTCTCTTTGGGAATACACATGCAGCCCATAAAACGATGGTTTGTTTTACCTTGATGCAAGTCACTAACTGGAAGGGAAAGCTCCTTCTTCCCTAATGCTACTCTTTGCTTTTACTTCATTATAAATGTTATACAGGTACCTTTATATCACACTAAAATTCTCAATAAACTCCCAGGATCATCAGGTGGATGATGATCACCTGGAATCTGATGAAGTCTTGTTTCAGCTTACATATAATTCCAGCTGTTTCTGTAAATGATACATGTGTACAAAATCAAAAACACATCACATACCTTGAGCTTGTCTTCATAAATTTTATTGCTGAGTTACTGTTTTCTTGACTTGAATAAGAAGTCACGTAGAGTGCTCTTGCTTAGCAAGTGGGGAAAGGGAGATAAATGTGTAACCTGTTGGGTTCTCATCAATATCCAGATTAGATCCTGTGCTGAAAGAGAAACCAAGAAGAAAGATGACATCCCAGAAGAAGACAAAGGGAATGTGAAGCAGTGTGAAATCAACTATGTGTATGTATTCTCCCTTCAGACTCCACTGTGACGGGAGGGTTTCTCAGGATACCTGCTAGGAAAGTACCTGAAGGACCAGAAAGGCCTATAATGGGAACTCAAGGACAGAGCCATGAGCTGAGTGCGTAAAGCTAAAGACCTTCGGTTAGTCAGATCTCCCTTTCTTTAGCAGAGTTGCTATCTCGCCAACCAGAGGTCATTCATGTTCCAAACATGAGCATTGCAGCCAGCCAGCATCCCTAGAAGGAGGCTTTTCAGGGCTACCCAAGCAACAGCCCTCTTGATGGATCATAAGAAATAACACTTGTAGTAGAAAAACTGTCAATTTTTAAAGAAATACAATTAGGTTTGTTCAATGAATGGGTGGGAAAAACTTTTAATAGTATTTGGAATTTGGTAAGAGAACACAATAAAAGTTAGAGATTTGTTTATTTCAATGAGAAATCTTTCTTAACAGAAAGAAATTTCAGAGCTTCCAAGACCACAAACTCAAAATAAGCAAAGAAGATAGTAAAATTCTTAAAAAGGCTCGGAAAGATGGATTTTTGCATGAGACACTTCTGGACAGGTAATTGTATATTTACATAATTACAGCAGTTTTCAAAAGTGTGTTCTTAAATTACTGTTGTGTTAGGGTTTTTGTCTTCTTTAATCTATGTGGTAATATTATCAAAGAAGACATAAGTCAGGGGAAAGCATGCTAAAAACAAACTTCCAAATTATAACCAGAATGTAAATACTTACATTCTTTTAGCTTTTCAGGTTTGATTGAAACAATTTCATAATTTTTCTGAACCACCAGGTCATTTCCCTGGTGTAGTGATTACCATGCAACTGCCAGGCCATTTCCATGGTGCAGCAGTTACCATGCAACCACCAGGCCATTTCTATGGTGCAGCAGTTACCATGCTTGCTTCTCATAAATTTGCTTCCCATCATCTTGCCTTAAGAATTAGGAACAGAGCTAGAAATTTGCTTGAGTAATATCAAGATTCTGTGTGTTCTGTTTGAGTAGTAGAGGTTCCTAAAACTCAGATAAAAATTACGAATTTGTATCCAGACTAAAAATTCAGTGAGGGAAATTGAACCTGTTTTAGAAAGGTTTGATTCAGCAGTATGCAAAATATTTATCATAACACATTATTGATATTGTTCCAATTCATTTTTATTTAAATAAGTAACAGCCTACAGTTAGCACCAAACTGAAAAAGAATCTGATAATCTCCTGTCAGTCATAAATAAGAGTGCTGTAAATCACTCTTAATCCTTCCCACTATCTGATAAAATAATACTTAATCATATGCTTCCAGTTAACTGGTTGGTAAAGGTAAATCAGTTAATGGGAGAATTTTTTTCAACCCAGAAAATTAATGTGTGTGTGTAGTTCTGAGAAGTCAGAAAGGACATAAAATATAGTCAGACTGTGAACTCTGAAATAGAATAAACTGTTTGTCTAGCAACTTGAAAACCAGTTTAAAAAAAATACACCATTGCCGCCCAGTAGAAACTTAGGGCAGGCTTAAACTCATGAGTGACTAACATTTCTCTTGTGACCTGAAAAAGCTCTTAAGCCACCTCTGTTAAATATTACAAAGCAAGTTTCATAAGACCAGAATCCATTTTACATAAAAAAAGTTGAAAGGTAAAGTTTTAATAAAATCTTTTTAATATGAATATTTAATACAGTAATGAAAATAGAACAATTTCCAAGCATGAGTTTTCTATTTAGTAGCAATTGACTCTATATGGTATGTTTTATATTGATCCTTCTTTGTGTCTTAAACAGGAGAGCCAAATTGAAAGCTGACCGATACTGCAAATGACGGAGATGTTTTTGTGTTGCTTTGGTTTTTTTGTTGTTGGGGGGGGGGGTGTTGTCTGTCTGTTTTCATCCTGAATAAAAATATTCAGTACAACTCTGCTTTTACAGAGTTCTTGAGTCCTTTTGAAATTACTGCTTAATTTAGTATCTAGTTTGACCAAGATTGATCAAGTTTAATCTGGGTCCTTCGTGGGATTTACTTTTCAGACAAGTGTACCCACTTAAAGGACTATAGAACTTTTTACACTGAATTCCCTGTCATGTTACTTCAGAAAACAGGTTCCCTGCTGCTGTGGACTCTTCCTGTTACTGTACTGCCTTTCTTTATATTGGTCCAAGCTTGATCTGTACATTGAGAGGGATTTAGATAGTAAGTAAATGTAAGTAAAGCTTTGATACTCTTCCCTTCCTTTTCTTTCTTTCTTCTTCTTTTTTTTTTTTCTTCGTTGTTGGTTGGTTGGTTGGTTGGTTTTTTTGTTTATTTGTTTGATTGTTTGCCTGCTTGTTTTGTGGTCCATTAACATAATAGGGATTGTCCTGTTGTGTAGAAGGACATTTCAAGGCCAGCCTGGATTGCATGAGACCCTGTCTCAAGGGGGGGGCGGTAGTTGAGCTTTAAAATAATGATAGCCATATCACACCTGAGACACTAAGAACCCAGTACTCAGTTCTTGAGACTGGATACCGAAATATTTGGAATAGTCCCAGAATATCCGAGAATAGCTGTCTTTCACTATGGGGATGATGTCGCTTCATAGGTTGGGGTACCTTGGTAGTCCCCAGGTCAGGCACTGGAAGCCCAGGGAATTCCCAGAGAGCCTGTGGTCCCTGTTGTACAGTGAAAACTTGGAAATGCTGCTTCTGCTAGTAGTGAGGAACTAGCAATGTGAATCAGCTCATCACAAGGGGAAAGCCAAGTGCAAAGGAGACAGCCGACAGTCAGGGTGGGCCTTCCCACATCTAGGAAATCAGGACAGTTCTTCAGGTGGGGCTCTCCACTTACTTAGCTGGTTATAATTTGTGGCAAGGTGACACTAAAATCAACCGTAATAGAAAAGAAAAACGTTTGCTAACCTGCCAAACCCTGCCTGCTTTTGGTCTTTGTGTTCCATGCCTCTCCAGGTCAAGTCTTAGTGTCCCTCTGGAAGCACAGTACTAGTGTCCGCATCACCTAGAAGCTCTTGCAGGTGACTTAGCTCACCTTATCCCTGTCCCTGCAGCTGAGCCTTGCCACACACTGTTCTCCAGCATCTGATCCTTGGACTGGGAACCTATTCTTAATCCCAGTCCAGGCCGTTGGGCTTTGTACGGGACATATTTCAGTGGCTCAGCAGGAAAAGGGTAGGGGCACTAGTAAACATACTTCCACACGGCAGCAGTCTGCCACAACCTGAAATCATCTAACCTAAAATGCCAACATTTCAAGGCTGTAAAAAACTGAAAACTGGCTCGATCGCCTGGGCTTTTTCTCCCTCCCAGGGCCACAAAGTAATAGCACAAAGTTATAGAATAAAACGACAGCCCATCTGTAGTCTTGAGTATAGATTTACAGGAACCATCCTTAGATGCAAGGCTTAACAAATAGAGCATTAGACTCAAAGTTTGCATTTTTAAGAAAACCTCCAAGAAAATCTGAAGCAAGTGATAGAAACCACATGGGGGGCAGGGGCTGGGGGGACACCAAAAGATGGAAAGATATGTTGAAGAATTGGCAGAATTAGTACTATAAAAAAAATGGCTGTATTACCCAATGCAATCTGAAGATTCAGTGCAATCCCCATAAAAATCCCTGTGATGTTCTTCACAAAATTAGAAAACAGCAATACAAATTTGTATGAGAGCAGAAAAGACTGGATAATGCAGTCTTGAGCAGTATCATGAAACCCAGCCTCATACTATGGAGCCATAGTAACAAGAACAACATGGTACAGATGAAATAAACACCACCAACAGAGAAGAAGAGAGCACTCACTCATGATGAATCTGGTACATTGACAAAGTTGTCAAAAACACATTGGATAAAATACTGCCTCTTTAATAAACCATTCTGGGAAAACAGGATCTCCACACACATGAGAATGAAATTAGATTCACATCATTCATCTTGCATAAAGATCAAAATGAATTAAGATCTCTGTGTAAGACCTGAAACTGAAACCACTGGCGGAAACAAAGGATTTTCTGGAAAGGATTCCAGTATCACAGGAGATAATCCTAAGAATTGATAATGGGATTACATGAAACATAAAATTTTGCACAGCAAAGGAACAATCACCAGTGAAGAGAAAGTCTACTGAATGGGGGGAAAGAAAAAAAAAAAAAACAGCCCATTACACCTCAGACAGGATTAATACCTAGAATAATGTACTTCAAAAATTATCCAAGTCATATATTCAGTAAATAGAATGATGGTCTAAATAGACAGTTCTCAGAAGAAGACATATAAGTGGCCAATAAGTACTTGGAAAACATTCGACATCCTGAGCTAATAGGAAAATGCAAATTAAAACTACTTTGAGATTCCATCACCTCCAGTAGAGCTTATCATTAAGAAAGCATGCTACAGAAGATGTGTAGAAAGAGGAACCCTTATTCACTGCCGATGGGAATGCAGACTGATGCAACCACTTTAAAAAGTCTCACAGAGGGGCTGGAGAGGGATCAGTGGTTAAATGCACTTGTTGCCCTTGCAGAGGACCTGGAGTTTCCAGCAGATACATGTTGGCTAACAATCTGTAACTCCAGTTACAGAAGATCTGACATCTGGCCTCTGGCCACTGCACACACCTATATACAGACAGACATGCAGACAAAACACCCATACACATAAAGACACACCATGCCAGGTGTGGTGGCACACACCTTTAATGCCAGCAAATGCAGAGGCTGGTGGATCTCTGAGTTCAATGCCATCCTGGTTTACAGAGTGAGTTACAGGACACTCAACGCCACAGAGAGAAACTCTGTCTCAAAAAACCAATAATAGTAATAATAAACTTGTTTTACAAACCAGTATGGAGGTTCCTCAAAACACTGAAAATAGAACTGCTGTATGATTTAGCCATAGCACTTGAGTATATACACCAACAACTAAGCAACATGCCACAGAGATACCTTCCCACCCCTGCTCATTGCTTCACTATTCACAAGAGCCAGGAAACTGAACCAGCCTATGTACTCATCTACAGATCAATAGATAAATGTAGTGCAAAAACACTATGGAATTTTAAACAGCCTACAGGAAAGTGCAGTCATGACATTTGCAAGAACACGGATCCAACTGGAAGTCATTAAGTGTGGAAATAGGCCAGACTCCCAAGTACCACATGTTTTATAATTCTAAATTTAATTTAGAATTGTATGGGTTTATATTTTGAGGGGGGTGTATCATTGAAACAGGAGAAAGAGACCAAAAGGGAGATGGACTGGGTCTTTGACAGCCTCATATTCTCTCATTTCCTGCCCTGTACAAAAAGTAGACCTAATTGCAGGTTCTGAGAAGATAAAACTCTGTATTGTATTATGGAGTAAATGAAGGCGGACGATAAATGTAGATAACAGGTCTGCCCAGTTATCTGCATCAAGGCTGCCAGAATATCAAAGTCAGTCTGGGAGAGTGGCAGGGGTTAAGTCAAGTGTTATAGAGCAGTAGCCTATCATGCCCAAGGCCTGGGGTTCAACCCCTACGTGGTGGCATGGAATAAAGGCATCAAAATGTTCCCCTCTTTACATCTCATACCTCAGGTTATTATGAGGAATCCTTTTTAAAGCATCACAGAAATCCCTGACTACATGTTGCCCTGATGGAGCAATCTAGTAGACTTACCAAAAATAAGATTATACAAGGTAAAAACAACACTGACCTGAGAAAAAGTGCCCACATTTTTCAGATTAGGTCATGTCTAACTCTATAGAAGTTCACTGGGGTATATAGACTTATTTCTTAGAGGAACTATATTTATAATATATAATATTTCCATTGAAAATAATATTTTATGTACTCTGAAATCTTTACAACTAATAAATACCACATTTTTAAAAATTAATAACTTGCCAGGTACAGTGGTGCATACCTATAGTCCCAGGACTTGAGAGGTGGAGCCAGGAGGCTCAGGAATTCAGTCTAGGATACCTGATACTCTTATCTCAAACAAAACCAAACCAACAAAAAAGTTAGTAAGTTATCAGGATTGTTTTATTTTTAACCTTTGAGGGTTTGTTTGTTTGTTTGTTTTTTACAATGTTTCAAGTAGCTCAGGCTGGCCTCAAACTTGCTATGTGGCTGAGGCTGCTCTTTAACTCCTGATCTTCCTGCTTCTGCTTTCCAAGTACTGGGATTGCAAGTGTATGCCACCATGCCTGGCTTACAGCATCTAAATATTAAAATCACAGTAATGTAGAAAATGAAGTCACCCAAACTGAAGATGTGAGCTAGTGAGAAGGAAAAGAATTAGGGTTCAGGTTTGGTGTGGGGTGCTGTTGAAGATCATTGCCGAGATGCTGTGTTGATAAGTCTGGATGGTATCCATACAGTAGGGCATTTCAAAACTAGTATCTGGCATCCTACATGATTCTCCAACTTTGAGTACATAGGAATGAAAGTTGAGCTCCCATTGGAATAAATCAAAGGGGGCATTACATGGGGAAATCCAAGTATTTCTTTTGGAAATTTGTGACTTTCTATTTGTTCCCTGAGCTAGCTTTGAACTCCTGGAGATAAAAGGTTCCTCCTGCCTGTTTTCCATGTAGCTGGCATTAGAGATCTAAGAGCATATTTATTCTTTCTTCTGTGGCTCTGTCCCCAGCCTGCTGTGACTGTACTCAGAAACCAAGAGAAATCATATCTGTAGTGTCAAAAACTACAGTGACATTGTAGTGACATTTTCTTTTCTGGGATTCTCATGTCAAATCAAACTCTAGAGATAATGTTTCACAACCAGTTCTTCCATGCCTAGCAATGTGGTAGATTTTATACCATGTATGACACTGTCTTAGCTAGTTTTATGTCAACTTGATTCTGGAAAGGAGGGAAACTTGATTGAGAAAATGCCTCTATAAGATTCAGCTGTAGCCTTTAATCCCAGCACTCGGGAGGCAGAGCCAGGCGGATCTCTGTGAGTTCGAGGCCAGCCTGGGCTACCAAGTGAGTTCCAGGAAAGGCGCAAAGCTACACAGAGAAACCCTGTCTCAAAAAACCAAAAAAAAAAAAAAAAAAAAAAAAAAAAAGATTCAGCTGTAAGGCATTTTCTTAATTAGTGATTTATTGGGGAGTGCCTAGCCCAGTGTGGGTGGTGCCACCCTTGGGCTGGTGGTCCTGGGTTCTATAAGAAAGCAGGCTAAAGCCAGGTAGTAGTGGCACACGCCTTTAATCCCAGCACTCAGGAGGCAAGGGCAGGAGGGTCTCTGAGTTTGAGACCAGGCTGGTCTACAGAATGAGTTCCAGTTCCTGTCTCAAAAAAAAAAAAAAAGAAGAAGAAAAGAGGAAGGAAGGAAGGAAGGAAGGAAGGAAGGAAGGAAGGAAGGAAGGAAGGAAGGAAGGAAGGAAGGAAGGAAGGGAAAGAAAAAGAAAAGCAGGCTTATCAAGCTAGTAAGCAGCTCCCCTCCATGGCCTCTTCATCAGCTCCTGCCTCCAGTTCCTGCCATGTTTGAGTTCCTGTCCTGACTTCCTTCAATGATGAACAGTGATGAGGAGCTGTAAGCCAAATGAACCTTTTCCTTCCCAAGGAAAAGGTCATGATGTTTCATCACAGCAATAATAGCCCTAACTAAGACACACTCTTTATTGAAACAACTATTGGATGAAGTGTTTAAATCTGTCTGGCCCCAAAGCATAGAATGTGTAGAAGCCAAAGAGAAAGCAGGAACCCTTAGGGATGGGTGAATACAAAGCTAGGTCGCACCTGAAAGCCTCTACCAAAGCTAGAAGCCTTGACGCTTCAAAAAAAAAAAAAAAAAAAAAAAAAACAGAATTATTTCAAAAGAGAGTCTGTGAGTACAATGGCGACATTTCTGGGAAACAGTGAATAGGACATAAACTGAAATAGGAATCCTAAGAAATTCAAATACGGAAAAACAGCCAGGCTATTTTTACTATGTATTTTAAAAATATATAGTCCCAGTACTTGAGAGGCTGAGGCAGAAAGAGTTCATGAACTACAACATGAGCCTGAGCAACATAGTGATATAGTCTTTAAAAAAGGGAGGGAAGGAGGGAGGGAGGGAGGGAGGGAGAGAGAGAGAGAGGGAGGGAGAGGGAGGGAGGGAGGGAGGGAGAGAGAGAGAGAGAGAGAGAGAGAGAGAGAGAGAGAGAGAGAGAGAGAGAGAGAAAGAGAGAGAGAAATTTAATTTCCTGGCTTGAGCTAGGAATATGGCTCAGTGGTACAGCATGTGCAAAGTCCAAGGTTCAATTCCAAGCACTTAAGAGAAAAATTAATAAACCAGAAGATACATGAATATATGACCCCACATGCATCCAAAAGAGACAAGGAAGATGTGATGAATTCCAACTCAAAGAAGTATGGAGAGCATGAGAATGTCTAGTAGGCACTCAGTTGAAGTATGAGGTGATAAGACAACTAAAAGAATCAACAGAGACAGCAACTAAGAATTTTTCAGACAATAAAGCTTGGCATACCAGAGAAATCCAAATATGAACATCACATACACACATTAAAGAGAAACTATTTAATTGATTTTTTTTAAAAAGCCAGAAAAGTGGTAATCTAGGAAAATTCAGCATTTTAGGTGATTGCTGGATTTTTACCAAGAACCATGAATCCAAAAGACAGCAAAGGGCCGCCTCCTGTTAGCTGAGAGGAAACAACCATCAGTCCAACACAACGTTCTCTGTGAGGCTGACGTGAGATGGCTCCTGACAACCACACGAATTAAACTTCTGAGTCCTTTGTCAATGGCCAGACCAAGAGCAGGCTCACATCTCAGGAAAGTCTCTCCGTGCCCAAGCTCAGGGGCACAGTGTTTTTAAGGACAAAACCATAATTACATCAGTGCTTGTGGAGCCGTCCATAGTGGGGATTTAGAGTTGCCTAGTCACAGCTGCTTTCTTTGCAAGGCTCAGCGGTATCTTCCAGACACAGCAGAATATGTTTGGACCATGGTCAAGACCATGGAAAGTCCCAGATGTGTTGTCAAGGTGATTGTGGCTGTTAGGGTGGAAGTCTGAGATGGGATCAGGTAAGCACAAAATGACGTCGGGATGGGATGCCGTTACCTTAGTCATTTCAAGAGTTAAAGCAAAGAAAAATTAAATTCATTATCAGTCATCAGTTATGTTATAGATTAGGAGTGTGCTGGGGGGTTGGGCAAAGCCAGGAAAGTTGTGAGCAGAAGACCAGCCAGACCCACAATTTGAGTTCTGGGTCAGCTGTTACATAGCAAAACCCCCATCTCAAAATTCCAAAAAGGAAAGAGAGAAGAAATTATAAGTAAAGTCTAGGCAGAAAGAAAATGATCCCAGAGGTGAGGGGTCAGAGATGGAGGGGGGGGGGAGAAAGACAGGTAAAGATACTTTTAAAATAATGGTAAAGCTAAGCAAAATTGATTAGATATAACAGACTAATAATGCTTCATTTATAGAAGGATTTTAACATACTGTATGATAAAATAAGCTTGTAAAGTACTTGCTTTGTGAGATTAGGATTTCCCAGAACCCTCATGAGAACAGTTAGGCATGATGGGGTGGACTCATGATTCCAGAACTGGGGGTGTGGAGACAGGCAGGTCCCTGGGGCCCCCTGATGAACCACCCTAGCCTACTTGTTGGGTAACCAGCCAATGGGAGACCCTGTCTCAAAGTGGCTTCTGAGGAATGAATGACACTCCAGATTGCCCCATGGTTTCTACATGCATGTGCACACATGTATGTGCACCAGTATGTACACATGCATCCCCCCACAAAAATTCAATGCTTTACCTAAAGAATTGAAAAAAAAATAAACACTGCCAGACTTATTAGGCAGTATCACTCAATTGAAAACTGGACAAAAATACAAGAAAACGGCAGACCAATATCCCTAATGAACATAGATTCAAAAATCATCAAAATAATATCAAATCAAATTTTAACAGTGTATTAAGAGAAGTGCACATAATAACCAAGTAGGATTTATGCATGAGATGAAAGAATGCTTCAACATGCAAGCCAACTAGTGCATATCTATATTAAAAATTAGTTAAAATGAAGAAAGATTACATCATAATCCAATATATAAATTTTTTTTTTTTTTTTTTTTTTGGCTTTTTTCAAGACAGGGTTTCTCTGAGTAGTTTTGGTTCCTGTCCTGGAGCTCGCTCTGTAGACCAGGCTGGCCTCGAACTCACAGAGATCTGCCTGGTTCCACCTCCCGAGTGCTGGGATTAAAGGCGTGCGCCACCACTGCCTGGCTTAAAAAAAAAAGCATTTGACAAGCACCTTCTCATGATGAAAATACTCAGCAAACAGGAACTCCCTCCACAGCAGGTCGTGTATGATGCCCCACGGGTAACAGCTTACTCGAAGGACCAGAAAACGTTTACACTCACCACTTTTATTCAGCGTAGCGGTAGCCTTGCCCAGAACAATTAGGAAAATCAAACAAGAGCTACCCAACTCAGAAAGGAAGAAGAAAAAATGGCAGGGGAGGTGTCACGGCCACAACCACCGATGCTGACACATCTTCAGCTGCTGCAGCAAAAGGGAGATGCCCGCCACTTTCCCTTCCCCCCTCAGTCGAAAGGGCGGTTCCCACACCACAGCCACCTGAGGAGGGAGAGCAAGCAGGAGGCCTGCACTTCAAAGGCGCGACTCGGTGGTCCTTGAGGAGTTCACGCCAAGATCACTAACCTCATTAACCCCCACCACCACCATAATTACCCAGGACCCAAAGGGACTTAGAGCAGCTTAGAATATTGTAAAAGGCAATCTGTTCTTATTTTGAGGTCTTTACTTAACAAAGTAGTAATGATGCCCATCAATTATGTAGTTAGAGACAAGGCAGTTTTAGAAATCATGGCACTTGTGGGCATAGCTACCAGCCTCTTCTTGCAGTTAAGACTTGGTCTTTTAAATTGGCCATGGTCTTGTCCATAAATTACCAGCAGGTGGGACGGCAGAGGTGGCTGATGGGATTAAAACCATTTGCTGCAATGGATGGAACTAGAAAATATCATCCTGAGTGAGGTAACCCGGACTCAGAAGGACAAACATGGCATGTACTCACTCATAAGTGGATACTAGGTGTAAAGCAAAGGATAACCAGACTACAACCAACAGCTCTAGAGAAGCTAGCTAACAAGCAGAACCTTAGGGGACGTATGGATTGCCCTGGGAAGGGGAAATAAATGAGATCTCCATGAGTAAACTGGGGCTCAGCAGGGGGCAATGGAGGGTAGGGAACAGGGGATGAGAACATAAGCCAATTGGATGGTTGAGCTGGAACAGGGACGGAGTGGGAGAGCAAGGAGAGTGATACCATGATAGAGGGAGACATCATGAGGATCGGGAGAAATGGAGCTAGGGAAGTTCCCAGGAGTCCACAAGGATGACCCCACCTTAGACCACTAGCAATAGTGGAGAGGGTTGATTACCCTTCTGGGATCTAGGTACCCCAATGTTGGTTAAATCGGCGATGCTCGTGGCTGGCCGCCGCCTGCGGCAGCCATGCCATTGGAGGAGAGTGCTGATCAGAAGAATCATAAGCCATGGCTACCTTTTTAGAGCTTTATGGGGGCGGGGAGAGGGGACAGATGGAAGGAGAGAGCAGAAAGAGGAGGGGGCACACAGAGGGCCCACCCGCTTTTTAGGCTGGGACGCAGTCGCAGGCTGGTGATGTAATTCAGGACAGAATCCTTACATCCCAGACTTTCGCTTATTATAATAAAAGCAGATAGATGGGAATGTTCCTCTCAAAAACTGCTTCCAGCTGACTTTTGGACGTCCATTGGCTGGCTCTTGGGAGAATGGAGAAGAGGAGTCTTCCGAGGTAGACAGGCGTTTTGTGGGATGCTGTCTGTCACCCGTTTGCTCTGGAGACATGTATCCCTCTTGGCTGTAGCTGGGAACTTTCTGTTCGACAAGATGCTGGTGACACAGAAAAAAGCTTAGAGAGAAAAGAATCCATTATTATTTTATGTTGACATTTATCTGAGGTAGATCCGGCCTGTCCAGATGGATTTTGAAACATGTTAAGCTTTATCAGTGACAGAGTATTTTAAAGTACCTGTTTCCTTTACTAGTTCAGCATCTAGGAGACAGGTGATCAATTGTTAAAAACATCTCACAGTAATAGATGTTTATATTAAAGTCTTTTGGTAGCGCCCAGATGCTTTTGGGTCTGGGGGTGTAAATACACCTTTTAGCTGTTACAGTTTTTTACTTGATGATCTCTGGACTCCGGTTCTGTGGTCGTCCTGTATCATTAGCTGAACAGTGAGTTAGAACAGGAAACTGGAAAGAGAGAAGCTTGTGGTGCATGAGAAGTTATTTTTTGGAATTAGGGACAAGGCAAAGATCAGGGCCCTGTCTGTATGCACATGAGAAACACAGGCAGTAATTCTAAAGGTGCAGTTAAATCTGGTGAGGTGGGTAAGGCTGTCCTCTGTACCCAACAATAAAGGAGAGGTGACATCCCAAAACTCCCCAGGACTGTGGCTCTGGTGTCCAGAAGGAAAGAAATGGATCGCTTCCCAGCTGCGTTCTGGGTTCCCTGTCATGTCTGTAGCCAAGCCTGGGTCTGCTGGAGGTCTTAGCTTGATGTACCCATGGGTCTTGGCACCTGGGGGCAGTCAACTGACTGGTTGTCTTTCTAGTTGGCACTTTTAACAAGGCTGTTGATGGCCTGGCAGGGCATTCGCTAGCCCATGGCCTTTTTTTTTTTTTTTTTTTTCACTTAAAACAGGAACCGAACAGCTTTTGGGAGTCAGCGAGTGCCAGCACTTGGCAATTTTGTTTTCGGGCTTTTTTCTCTTCCCTGGCACACCTTAAATGCCACAGATGACTCTTTTGCCTGTGGGGTCAGGAGCCTTGCTCTCCAGATGCTTAAGTTTTAGTCGGGGAGGTCTGGGGAACAAGAGACAGATTTTATTCCGTGTCCTGAATTTTTTTTTTTCCCTGAAAATTGGTGGCTTAAGGACAGCTTTTGGAAGATCTGCCAGGAGGCAGACTATAAACCGATCCTTTTGGAAGACTTGTCTGAGGCTATAAGTTGATTATTGGCTTAAGAGCCATCCTGACTACTGTAAACTTATTTGTATGGATCTTAGCTCCTACCAGACCCGTCTGTGTCTCTCAAGGCAGTGTGAGAATGAGTGGGTGGAGTTGAGTTAGGGCGAGAGTCAGTAGAAGCCGCCCAAGCCCGCCCATTTGAGCCCGCCCCCTGCCAGCGGAAGTCAGACAGAAAAGGTTGCATATGGCAGAGGCAGAAATGGGGAGGGAGAAGGGTTGAGAGCTTTAGCAGAAAGTTTGGGGATAAAGTAACTCTTTTATTTGCCTGTTCACTGGCAGAAGTTCCCGCGACGCTGTTATGAGACCAGGTTTACACTGTTAAGTGGCCAGGTTTACAGGTACCTGGCCCTATCCACCAATGTAGGTGGTAAATGTATCTGCCCCTTTGTCCCATGGCTGTAGCTGAGAGAAGAATAAAAAATTAAAATAACAAACCGGGATCAGCCTCCAATCTCAGGCGTCCCCGGGAGTGAAGAGAGATCTAAGTATCAGCTCAAGTTCGCCATCCTCTTAGTCAAGGGATGGGAAGGGCTGTGGCTGCACTGCAGTTGGTCCACCGTTGGACCCTAGACAGCATTGACCGCCTTGTCAGGAGCAGAAAATGTGCCTGCCATTGCCAGCACAGCCCGAGGACAACCCCCGGGGTGTCCATCGCAAAGAATATAGCTCAGACTACAGCCGCGAGAATGGCGGACTCACTGTGGTGAAGAATCATAGTGGTAGCTGTGTGTGGGTCCAGCAGAGGGGAGGGATGCACACATGCACGCGCTCATGATCTCCTGGTCTCACTGGATGGGGGAGGGGGCGGCAAGCATCAGCAGTCAGCAGGTCCTCGGTGGTCTATCTAAGTCTGAACAGCACCAAATGTTGGTTATGTGGTGGCCATGCCAGCAGAGGAGAGTTCTGATGGAAAGAATCATAAGCCATGGTTACCTTTTTAGAGGTTTATTGGGAGAGAGAGAGAGAGAGAGAGAGAGAGAGAGAGAGAGAGAGAGAGAGAAATACCACATGGAGGGAAGAGAACGGAAGGAGAGGGTGCAGAAAGGAAGGGGGCGCACAGAGGGCCCACCCTCTTTTTAGGCTGGACTGCCATCACAGGCTGGTGATGTAATTAAGGACAGAATCCTTACACCCAAGGGCACCAGGTTTTGTATAATATTATAGGTCCAGTCTTAATATTATACTATCCCAGGGGGCCCAGAAGGGACACTACCAGCGGTGCAGGAATGAATCTAGATACACTGAGTTCTTTAGTACATTCACTTTGTTCTTCTAAGTCAATTCTATCTACACAGTTTTACTGACCACTCACGAGGTATGGAGATACCCAGGTCTGTAGCACCCTTGGTTAGATCTGCAATGTAGCTGAAACCTTTGGGGATCACCTCTATGCCCCCCCCACAGGAAACTGCCTCTCTCTGTGCAGCCTCTGCCAAGCGACATCTCTCCCTGGATGCACTTGGTTAACTATTCCCTTGGCCCTATGAGTATCCTGTTTAAGGCACCAGATATGGATTTCCCAGTGTCGGGGGAAGACGCTATGTCCGGCATGGAATATCTGAGGGAAAAAGAATCTACATACACTATGCTCTTATGACTGTTAACTTTATTCCTCTAAGACAAAATTTTATCTATACAGATACAGCTCCATCAGGCATTCAGGGCAGGAATAAATCTAGATACACCAAGCTCTTTGTCTGTCTATTTTATTTCTCTGGGATGAAATCCTGTCTACATAGCTTCAGTTCCATCCTGACACTTGGTTCCTCTTTGTCCCCTCTTTTACTGCCCCCCATAGTCCTGCTAACCACTAAGCTCTTATGCTTCCAGCCTCATCTTCATCCTCTGTTTCTTTGCCCTCCATCTCTACTTGTTCTCTACTCCTGGCTCTGATGAACTCTTCAAGAGTTCTGCCTTACTGTCTACAAAACCTCTGTGTTCTTCCCTTCTCCCTGGTCATGCCATTCTGTCTGCCTCTAGAGAAAATGCCTGTTCCTTCTTCCCCTGGCCACACTATTCTCTGCCTCCTCAGGAATGTTGCTCCACCCTATCTTCCACCTTGATATGTAAAAACCTCTTTTGTTCTCAGTTAATTGCTCTGGAGAGCCTCTAGGCCTCAAGGAAAGGGGGATGGTCTGAACTTCATTTGCACAAGAAACAAAGCTATGCATCTACCATAGGCTTGGCTTTGCCTACACGACCTTATCCAAATACTAGCCTGAGCAGGAAGTTCACACACACAATTCTATGGGAGTTGTGAGCACAAGAAATTCATAACAAGGCACAGCTGAATATTAAGCTGTGTAACACCAAATAGTCCATGCTAGATGGCTTCCCACTTGACTTACCTTTAGCCTGGTCAAGGTATAGCTTTAATACACAGCTGGACTCCTTATAACATATTCTTGTGACTTGCCACAATCATAGAGCGTTCATCTAGTAACTGATGGAAGCAGATGCAGAGATCCACAGCCAAACATCAGGCCCCGCTCCAGGAATCCAGTTGAAGAGAGAGAAGAAGGATTCTATGAGCAAGGGGCATTAAAATCATGATGGGGAAACAGAGAGAGACAACCAAACCAAACTAGTGGGAACTCATGAACTGTGGCTCAACAGCTGTGGAGCCTCCATGTTACTGGACTCAGCCCTCTGCATAAGCAAGACAGTTGTTTAGCTTGACCTGCTTAAGGGGCCCCAGGCAATGGGATCAGGACCTGTTCCTGGTGCATGAGCTGGCTTTTTGGAGCCTAGTGCCAATGGTGGGACACCTTACACAGCCTTGGTGCAGGGGGGGAGGGGCTTGGATCTGCCTCAACTGAATGTACCAGGCTCTGCTGACTCCCCAGGGGAGGCCTTGTCTTGGAGGAGGTGGGAGTGGGGGGGAGGTAGGTTGGGAAGGAAGGCTGGGGGCTGGGAGAAAGAAGGAAAGGGGGATCGGTGGTTGGTATATAAAATGAAGAGAAAATTTCTTAATAATAAAAAAAGAAATGTAGCTGAAGTTTTCCTGTGTCCACCTGGCTCCTACAGCCGCTCAGACCCAAATAAACACATAGGCTTATATTAATTAAAACTGTATGGCCTATTGGCTCAGGCTTCTTGCTAGCTATATTTTACATCTTAAATTAACCCATTTCTATAAATCTATACCTTGCCATGTGGCTCATGGCTTACCGGTATCTTTACATTTTGCTTTCTCTGTGTCTGGCTAGCAATGCCTGACTCAGCCTTCCTCTTCCCAGAATTCTCCTCTCTGCTTATCCTGCCCATACTTCCTGCCTGGCTACTGGCCAATCAGCATTTTACTTATCAACCAAATCAGAGCAACACATTCACAGCATACAGAGCAATATCCACAGCAAAGAAAAAAACAAAACAAAAAAACCAGTTGCTGCTTTTACACAGGAACCCAGTTTGGCTCCTAAAATCCACATCAGGCAGTTTGCAAACTGCCTGTAACTCCAGCTTCAGGGGATTCCACTCCTCTTTTGGTCCCTGCAGACACTACACTCAGGTGCACAGACCCACACTCATATACACATAGTTTCAAAATAAGTAATTTATATGCAAAGAACCTGTAATACAAACTAAGCTCTTACAAACCATTATGAGACAAAGAACCTCCAAAAGTGCCATTGAGTTCATTTTGTGTTGGCCATCTACTGCTGGGCATGGGGCCTGCCCTTAAGAGTAGTTTGTATATCCAGTGAGACTCCCTTGGAGAAAACTAATTTTCCACATGTGATCAGTTATCAGTTGGAGACAGCTTCTGGGTTAGGAGTGCGGGAATATGTCCACTTCCCCTCGCAGCACTGGAACCCCATTAGGCCCAGACCTGTGCAGGGCTTGTGCATGGTGCCCCATCTCTGTGAGTTCCTATATGCATCAGTCCTGCTGTGCTTAGGTCTTGTTCCTTTGGCGTCCTTCATCCCCCCTGGCTTTTACAATATTTTCCCCTCTGCTTCCACAGTTTCCTGAGCTCTGAGAGGAGGAATGTGATGGAGTGTAACACGAATTGCTAAATGGTCTTTTAATAAACAAACAAACAAACAAACAAAAACCCAGAGCCATATGTTGGGGTAAATGCTGAAAGATCAGAGAGGCAAAGGAACAAGCCACTGCCATATCTTACCTCTAGGACTCCAGCCCGAAAAGCCTTCAATTCCTATCTCCTCACAACTTATATAAATTTCTCTGCCCAGCCATCACTTCCTTCTTAAGGCTGGGATTAAAGGTGTGTGTGCTTCCCAAGCAAAGGCATGAGATCTCAAGTGCTGGGATTAAAGGCATGTGACTCCCAAGTATTGGGATTAAAGGCGTGTGCCACTAATACCTGGCTCTGTTTCTCTCCTAGACTGAGTCAATCTCAAGCAGTCCAGGGTGGCTTTGAACTCACAGAGATCCAGACTGATCTCTGCTTCCCAAGTGCTAGGACTAAAGGTGTGTGCCACCACTGCCTGGCATCTATGTTTAATCTAGTGACTTTTTCTGTTCTCTGATCTTCATGCAATTTTTTTTTTTTTTTTCGAGACAGGGTTTCTCTGTGTAGCTTTGCACCTTTCCTGGAACTCGCTCTGTAGCCCAGGCTGGCCTCGAACTCACAGAGATCCGCCTGGCTCTGCCTCCTGAGTGCTGGGATTAAAGGCGTGTGCCACTATCGCCCGGCTCTTCATGCAAATTTTATTAGGGTACACAATATGTCACCACAATGGAGGCCTCCCATTTAGGACTGAGTGTTCCAAGGTCTCTTACTCTCTGCATATTGTCCAGTTGTGGTTCTCTATATTTTTCCCATCTATTTCAGGAGGGAGCTTCTCTAATGATGGCAGAGTGAGACCGATCTCTGGATATAGCAGAATGTTTTCAGGAGTCCTTTTTTTTTGTAGCATTCTTATAGTAGAATAGTAGTTATCTGTTCTTTTTCTAGGTCTCAGGTTCTCAGTCAATTTAAGAGGTTTATTTATTTACTTATTGCTAAGGGCCATGGCATAATACAGCAGATGCCAACTAATATTCAAGGTGTCAACCCACCAGATGAATAATTTTCTGGTGGGAAACCTCGTTAAGCATGGCTGAGGGGCCACAGACTTCAGACTATCATTTGCTTCTGTCTGTGATTTTCACGTGTGCTACTGCAATTTGTCCCTAAATTACTGTGGAGAATCTCCCACTGCCTGTATTGCCATGTGTTTTTCTCATGTCTGCATCCTGATCTGTTGGGATCTTTATCTGTGAAGATGACTCCTTCTTAAACTGTATTGTTCATTTGATATCAATAATGTTAGCTTACATGAAGTTTTGATGAATAATCGAATACAAAGTATGTCACACAAGTCAGGAATTGTAAGTCCCTAAGAGTGGTTTTATATCACAGCTGAGGCTGACATAGGAAAATAGTTGTGTCTCTCCAGCTCTAAGACAGCTTTCATACTATTAGCTGATAGAAAGCTTCAGAGTAACTTTAAATTAGACTAGGTGCCTTGCTAATGGGTTTTAAGATAAATATTTCCTATCTTAGTTCACAAGGACATGCTGAGCTATCTGGCTAGGTCATAAATACAAAAATCCCAATTATTGCTAGCTGGCAAATGATTAGTCCTTGCACCCATTCCTGGCCTCAATTTGTGAAAATATATTCTGACTAGTCAAGAATACAAAAATAACTTGACTCTGTTGCCCCAAATGAGGAATGCACGTCTTCTTAGATAATTAGAAGCTACACACAGGACAAAAAAAAAAATTTAAGATTTAAAATGCAGGTTGGGGATTTAGCTCAGTGGTAGAGTTAGCTTACCTAGCAAGCACAAGGCCCTGGTTTGATCCTCAGCTAAAAAAAAAGAAAGAGAGAAAGAAAGAAAGAAAGAAGAAAAAAAGATTTAAAATGCTTTTAATGTCACTGTGCCTTAAAGAGTGCCAAAATGAGCTCATATTAAGAGAATTGAGGTAAAATTGAGTTCCAACCAAAGCATTTATGACACAAGCTCTCTGTAAACACTCCCAGTTTGAGAGAGCCTTACATTTTTACAAACATTAATCACAAAGTGTTAGTTTCAAATGTTACTACACTTAGAAATATAGGTTATAGGCACGATTTCTTTATTTTTCTTAGACTCTTCAATAGTTTAGTTTGATAGGTCTAGCTCTATAAATAAATAAAAATAACTGTTTCTCTCTTTGAAGCTGCAGCTGTGAAATTACAGCCCATCAATTAAGAAGTTGAAATTTATTACAAGTGTGTTGTCAGGATGACTGTTTCTTATCAAATGACATGTGACCTTAAATGTAACTTCTATATTGAAGGATTTCTGTTGGGTATATATAGCTATGAAAAACAAACAGAATTCAGAATTCAGCATGAGAAAATAGAGAAACCACTCAGAATAAATGTGAATGTGTCTTTTCCCTATACCCCTCAGATAGAAAAGCCTAGTTTATGCCAACACTAGATTTTTTTGCAAACCCTGCACTATCTGGAGGCTGGAACTCTAGGACAGCAATAACTTATGGTGCTAAGGGTTGAATCCAGGACCTTATACATATCAGGCAAGCATTCTCTCATTAGACTATATCTTCTATCAATATATATGTACCTTTTACTCTGTTCCCTTAAGTTTCATGTTCATGGCATACTGAAAAATTCAGTTAGTCTATCTCTAAAAGTTTCCATGGTCATAATAGTTCCAGCTTGTTCAAAAGTCCAAGAATACAGTCTCAACTAAGACTTGGGCAATCACTTAATTATGAGATTCCATAAAATCAAATAGCAATTTATATACTCCCAACATACAATGGCACAGAATACATATTTCCATGCCAAAAGGAGTAATGGGGGCTTGGGAAGGAAAGATTGGGCTAAATCTAAAATCCAACAAGGCAAACACCAAATTCTACATCTCTCTGTCTAGTACCTAGGTATCTTGGTGGTATCATCTGGGCTCCAACAGCCTTGAATAGCACTGACCCTCCAGGTCTGCCACAAGCAGAGCCTCACTCTTAGGCCAGCTCTACTTCATGTTTACAGCTTTTGCCAACAGATGCCCCATAATCCTAGCATTTCCAACATCTTGGGATCTATACCATAACTTGTGTTTCACTTCCTCAGCTTTACAAAATAGCTCTCCCAGGGTCTCATTTTATGGAATTTGACCCTGCCACATTTTGCCTGGGCTCAGATTTCTGACTAGAATGACCCATTAAGCATGATACTTGGGACCTACATGTTAGCAGAAGAGAACCAATTCCCATAAGTTGTCCTTTGATCTTCATTCATATGTGTCTACACCACACACACACACACACACACACACACACACACACACACACACACACAAAATAAATACATGTAATAAAAATTTTTAAGTATTTTTGTTATATGTGTGGGTCTTCCACTTACATGTATATCTGTGCACCAGTTCATGTCTATTATCCATAGAGGCCAAAAGAGGACATCCAATACACTGGAATTGGAGTTATAGATGGTTGTGAGCTGCCATGTGGTTGTTGGGAATTGAACCCCAGTCCTTTGGAAGAGCAGCCATGCTCTTAAATGCTGAGTTATCTCTCCAGATTACAATTGAAAAATAGCGTGATACATATAAATAAATAGCATGTCCAGAAATAAACTCATGTACAACCAAGTGATCTTTGACTATACAATTGTAGGGGATAGTTTCTTCACAGATAGTTTTGGGAAAACTGGTTATCTATCTGCAAAACATATCCCTGTAACTCTGTCATACAAAAAAACACAACAAGGTTGTATCTCAAAATAATTATAATGATAACAACAGTGCTACTAATAATGAAATTTTGCTTATTTTAATATCATGGAGGATTTTTATGCCAAGTTAAATAAGCCATATACTGAAGGACAAATGATAAATGATGCCATTCACATGATGAATAGAAGTCAAGGCTGAAATAGAAGCAGAATGGTAGTTGCCAGAGGTTGAAAGATAAGATAGTCATCAAGGGTTGGGGAAAGTATTCATCAAATATGCAAAGTTGCAACTGTATAGAGTAAATAAATCTTGTCTACTCTAAATACAATGTCCACAGTTAACAATAAATATTCTACCATATACTTTTGATAGGAAGGTAAAATTTAACTATTTTTATCACAAAAAATAAACAAAACTTCAGGGAAGAGACTTGGGAGCAAGAAATGGGTTTATTATGTAGGGGACAGTGGTTATTTTATGCACTTATGCTTATCTCTGAACTCACCAGGTTGTATATATTATCAATTATCTATAGATTCATCTGTGTATGTACAAAATATTCCAAGGATTTTTCTTAAAGATGAGCTACATTAGAGCAAAAAATGCAAGGTGTTCTCTGGGGAAACACATTTTTGATACATTGGTACCAGTCAGTTTTCTATAATTGTAATGCAATATCTCCTGCTGGATAGTTTAAAAGGAGTCTCTTTAGCTTTGAGTTCTGGAAGGTTTGAAAACATGTGCTTGGCATCACAGTGGTTAAGCGTGTGTGCAAAGAGGGAAGAGCATGTGGTTATTCCAGAAGCCACAGAGACTGGAGTACCATGACAGCTATGTTATCCCTTCTCAGGGAAGGTCCCTAATGACCTAGTGACCTCCTACCTGGTACCCATCCTTTAAATGTCCTAACAACTCTGAACATTATCATAATATAAAGTTCCCATGAACCCTTTGGGGAGGGCACACTCAAACCATATGCCAACCATAACAACATATCAATGGGTAAGAAATAGCATTTATGACACACAGAAAATAATAATCAAGAAGTTTTCAAAAAGCTCATTTTTTACTAAACAGACAAAAGACAAAAAGTAGTATTTTAAAGAAAATATAGCCAGGCAGTGGTGGTGCACACCTTTAATTCCAGCACTTGGGAGGTGGAGGCAGAGGCAGGTGGATCTCTGTGAGTTTGAGGCCAGCCTGTGTAGCTAGAAAGTTTCTCTCCAGTCCCGCCAAGCCCCCACAGTCCCACAACCCCACAGCCCACTTATAAAATAATCACTCAGAAGCTTATATTAATTAAAACTGCTCGGCCATTAGCTCAGGCCTACCACTGACTAGCTCTTATATTTAAACTAACCCATAATTGTTATTCACATTTAGCCACGTGGCATGGTACCTTTTCTCAGTTCTGCCTTCACATCTTGCTTCCTCTGTGTCTGGATGGCGACTCCTGACTCAGTCTTCCTGTTCCCAGAATTCTCCTCTCTCTTTATCCCGCCTATACTTCCTGCCTGGCTACTGGCCAATCAGCACTTTAATTATTAACCAATCAGAGTAACACAGCAAGCATGGGCTACAGAGTGAGTTCCAGGAAAGGTGCAAAGCTACACAGAGAAATCCTGTCTCGAAAAACCAAAAAAATAAAAAGAATGAAAGAAAGAAAAGAAAATATAAAAGCCTACAAGTACATCAGACTTACTAACAATGGTGGACTGATAATTTTTAACAACTGTCTCTCCCAGAAGGAAAGCTCTGGCTTGTGGTGTTTGCTCATTTCTGTAGGATAAATATCACAGATTAATCAAGGTACCCCTGTGATGCCATTGAACACAACTGACTCATGAGAGCAGATTCCAATGGCCCACCACATTTGTAACCACAGAACTGCAAAATAAAATGTTCATGAAATAGCATTCCAGCCAGCAGACTGATGAGAATTAAAAACCAATTCAACATCGTGTTAGCAAGAACACAAACCATAGGAACTTTTATCTGCTTTTGAAGTAGAGGGAATCACTTTGGCTAACTATGGGAGTATTTCAAAATTTGTATATTTGCTTCCTTGAGGTTGTTGTGTTTAAGATATACCACTCACCATCAGTGTCTAAGGATGGATTTTGTGTTTTCTGACATGATTCTGACCAAGACAGTTGTGGTTGGTTTGGTCATGTTCATGTATCTATTAGAAATCCAAAAACAACCCCTAAAAACTTCATGTTAGAGCATAGAGAACAGAGAAAAACTTATCAGTTATATTCTGAGATGCCCAGGGTATTATACATAATCTATAGTTCTCCCAAGGTCTAATACAAATTGAAAAGTTTCCAAATGTTGGTTGAATAGTGTCTTTATCATGTCTACCTATAAGGGAAAAAGTAAAAAAAAAACCGAAACAAGTATGGTTGAAGAGAGTGAAAAGGACAGGTGTGCAGAATCCAGGTTAGAGTTGGACTTCATTTGCCCACGAATCCTTGTTGTTTAGACAGTTGAGTTTCCTCAGCTCTGTAAGTAGTCAGTCAATTAATCATGTGGCTACTATGCATCTTCACTATGCCAGGCATTATGCCTGATGTTGCAGATATGATGCAACCATCAGACAAATAATTAAGTGATTATTCAATAATTAAAGTGTACAAAGTACTAGTAAGGAAAAGTACAGGATATTTGAGAATTGACAAGAGGTAGAGAGATGTAGGTCAGGGAAGCCTCCCATGAGGACATAGGTTAAGATGAACTCCGAGGGATGAGTAGAAATTACACCTAATGGCTGGCACAGGAGACAATATGCCATGCATAGGAGGAACCTCGTGAGCCTTCAGAACACTGAGATAGGATGGAGCAGTGTTTTTAATTGAATTGCTTTTTGACTGGGAGAGAAGGAGTCAGGGGCAGTGAAAAGACAAGGCAGGCGCAATGGAGCTTCTGATGTGAGTCTTCCCAGACACACTGAAAAATTTGGACTTGACTGTGATGTTATTAGAAGACTATTGAAAGTCAGGAAGGGGTATCAGATTTTCATTTTTAAAAGATTATTCTGACCAGGTGAAGTGGTGCGCATTAGGGAGAGAATCTCAGCACCTGGAAAGCAAAGGCAAGCAGGTCTCTCTGAGTCCCAGGCCAGCCTGGTCTACATGGGGAGTTCCAGGACAGCCAGAGTGACATAGTGAGACCCTGTCTCATGAAAGAAAGTAAGCAAACACAAAAAGAGAAGTTATTCTGACTGCATTTTAGAGTCTGCGGCATACTGCCCCAGATGTGCCCAATCTCATTGTCAAAAATGATGAGTCCATGTAGGAATTCATCACAGTGGTAGAGGCTGGAAATTAGGGCAGCCTGGACTACAGTGTCAGCAATGAGAAGCAATGGGAATGACTAGATATGACAAATTATCTTAATCCTTAGCAGTAAACACAAGAGATCAAGGAAACATGAGTCAGGGCAACTCCTAAATCCCCAGCATTAGCATTGGATTTAGTAGAAGAAGATTTGGAAAGTGGAAAAAAAACTGATGGGTTCAATTTTGCCTTGTTGTTAGTTAGATAAAAATAGCATTTTGCGAGAATAGTTACAGAATCTGGACACAGGAGAGATGGCCAGCAATGAGATAACCTAGAGGGAGGAACTGATGTGAAAGCCATAGAGAATCACTGCTTACTGGCTTGCTTCCCATGGTTTGCTCAGCCTGCTTTCTTATAGCTTGAAGGACCACCAACCCAGAACTGGCATCGCCCACAGTGAGCTGGGCCCTCCCACAACAGATATCACAGAGAAAATCCACCATAGGCTTCACTACGGGCAAATCTGGAAACATCGCCTCAATTTGTAGGCCCTCATCCAAATGACTCTAGTCGACATGAAACGTAAGTTTTGTGTGATCTGGCCTGGCAATTTAGTGTAGTAGATAAGGATACATTCCTCAGAATTCGAAAAATTAGGCAAAACTACTCAGTCTACAACACAGATTTCTCCCCATAAGATGGAGACTACAGTTCGAGGCCAGACTGGTCTACAAAGTGAGTTCCAGGACAGCCAGGGAAAGTCCCACAGAGAAACCCTGTCTCAAAAAAACCAAAAAGAAAAAAAGAAAAAAGAAAAAGAAAAAAGAAAAAAAAAGATGGGGACTACAGTACTTATTTCATATCTATATTGATCTCCAAGCCAACTTAAAATCTAGAATACCATCTATTAGTGACCTATTATTCTTTATATTATCATAGCTATCACTTGGTATATAATCTGAATACAATTATTTTATTTATTTTTTTTTTTGAGACAGGATTTCTCTGTGTAATTTTGGTGCCTTTCCTGGATCTTGCTCTGTAGACCAGGCTGGCCTCGAACTCACAGAGATCTGCCTGGCTGGGCCTCCCAAGTGCTGGGATTAAAGGCGTATGCCACCAGCGCCTGGCTACAATTATTTTAATGAATTCATTTATTAAATAACTATTCATAAACCATGCCAAACATTGTATTAGTTACTGAGAATATAACAATTAAAAAAAGTCTATGACTTCATGGATCTTACATTCTGGCTTGTGGCAGACAGACATTGGTCAAATAGAGAGGAAAATAGTAGATGGTGATAACATTTAGAGTTAGGTATCAGTGCTGGGAACCTAAGGATTATCTACAGGGTGACTGCTATCATATACATGAGTCTTGGTAGGATAATCCTTTAAGAGGAGTTTATTCAAATGTTTGAGTGAGCCACATGTATATCTAGGAGAGAACATGCCTCAAGACTGAAGAGTAAGTGTAAGTTCCTCATATGGGCCATCACTAGCATGACTGAAGCTCATAAAGAAGGCTGAGATACCATGAAAAAAGGGACAAAGTGGTAGGATGAGAGATCAGAGAAGTAGCAGGGGGCTGGTCAGACCAGAATGGTTTTATAGCCCATGGTAAGAGCGCTGGCTTTTATTTTGAATAACAGGTAAGTAATTGGGTGGTTTTGAGGAGAGAAAGGCATGGTCTTTATAGAGATTATACAGGTGATGGGGTGACAGCAGGAATAATCCAGGTAAGGGTAACATGGACAAAGGCAATGGGAATGTACAGAAATGTTAGAATCTGGATACCATACAGGTTGACGGTAGATCTAGAAAGATTTGCTGGTGTAGTGAGTGTGTATCAAGAAAGATAAAAGTCAAAGATGACCAAAAGATTTTTGTCCTAAGCAAAAGAGGAAAAATTGAATGGCTGTTTGCTAACAGAAAACTGAAGCAGTGATAGTGTGTCATGTCTTGGTTTATTTGTGCTGCAACAGCAATAACAAAAACTGCTTAGGGCTGGTTAATGTAGCTCAGCATTGCGGCACAGATCTGTAATCCAAGCACTAGACAGGCAGAGCTGGGTAAACTACCGCAAGGTTAAGTCATGCCTGTTCTCTATAGCAAGTTCTAGGTCAGTCCAAGACCCCGTCTCAACACACACACACACACACACACACACACACACACACGCACACGCACACGCACACAGAGTAATATATGTATACTGAAGTTTTAATATATATAACAATATATATACATATATATGAATTTAAAAATTGCCTCCCATTTAGAACTGAAAAGTCCACTATCAGAGCTCAAGCTTCTGATAAAAGCCTCTTTCCTGGACCCTCACATAGCCGAAGGCAAAGGACAGGAGAGGCCAAAGATGGCATGAAGAGTCTCTTTTATTCAGGCTCCAATCCTACACATGAGGGACAGCCCCCCCTCCACACCCCCGTGAAATCACCTCTTTTTTTTTTTTCTGGATCTGAGGACTGAACCCAGGACCTTGCGCTTGCTAGGCAAGCACTCTACCACTGAGCTAAATCCCCAACCCTGAAATCACCTCTTAAAGACTCTACCTCCAAATGTATAAAATACTGAGTGGGAGTTGAGTCTGCATTATTTTCTCTTCAGTTGTAAACTTGAGGGTTGGGCATTAGTGTGTTACTGGTGTGTGTAGCTTTGATAGCACCTACTGTCCAGCTTGTACATATAGTCAGTTAGACCTTTTTATACGTAGACCAGTGCCACAATTGTAACTGGTTTCACTTGTCATTGAAGGAGGCCGTCATACTTCTCACTTTTCTGAGAAACAACTGAGAAATATACACAGATATTAGATAGGATTAAAGATTAACTTTGTTGCTGACTGTAGGGGAGCAGACAGAACAGCTTAGACCTCATAGCAAAATGAGATTTCATCTTTTCCTCTGGAGTGGATCCGTACGTCCAGTTAACTGACAAACACAAATCGCATCCTGGGCACACAGCCGATTGCTAAGATGAGAGGGGATGATGCATGCAGGGTGCCCCTGGGCCTGGGACAGTACCTTCATCACTAGCAGCCTGGTGGCAAGGACTTAGAAAAGCTTCTTCCCTCCTTGAGTGTTTTCACTCTGTGTCTTCCAAAGCTGACTGCTTTCTCCACATGTCTTCCGAAGCTCTCCTTTCAAGGTGCTTTTTCTGGAATTTACAAGCCATCATCGTGTTACAGATTCCTCGGAGATCGGCCTATCTGGGAAAACATGTTCAAAGGCAGCAACTACTTCTACTTCGGATCTTGTCATCCAGGGTTCTATGCAGTGAGCATATTGCTCTGGAAGGCAGATGTGAATGAGAGAGCCAAGGAAAGACCAGGTCGTGCACATGCTATGACTCTTACAGCTATCTACCAATTAGGCAAGGCACACCTCCCTTAGAGAAACATCAATGGAAGAACTCAGAGAGAAAGGTTAAGTTCTCTTCCTCAAAGTATCTGATGTAGGTCTTGGTTTTGGTAGGCCCGAAGCTCATATAATTTGGGTGTTTCTTTCTGAGGAAAAGAACTCAAAACTAGAAGCATAAAATTTAGTAGAAGACAAGCAAGGTTCCCGAATTGGTGAAGGAATGGAGGAGCAAGCCCCACAGTTTTACAGTCATCCTCTTCTGCTGTTTAGAAGGTGATGGCAGCTTTCTGTGTGTATCAGGGAGGTTGCTCTCCACCACAGTTCCCCTGGCAAGCAAAGCAACTTGAGGTTTGTAATAAGGAGCAACGTGCTTTATACTAAGGCTTCAGCAGTACAGTGCTCATGGAAACAGAGTCCAGCTGTCAGACAGGCTGTGGGACTGATTGACCTAACATCCTAACAATGTCACCAATGACCCAGTTTCTTCGGATCGTTCCACTGCGCTGTCCACGGTATCTCCTTCATCTTAAGTGGCTCCCTTCAAGTCTGTGGCACGAATGCCAGCCGCTTTGGACTGCAAACTTCCTCTTCTCTGCCAGAAGAGAGACGGCAACTGCTTTGACTATCCAGCACGAGTCCTGGCTTCAAATCAGTTTGTTGGATACAAGCATCAGAGTAAGGCCTAAGCCAAGCATTTCGGCAAGAGGAGCAGAGTGATTTTAAATGTTGTAGGCCAGTCAGGGCCCACTTCCCCTGCCCCGCCCCCCGCCCCCCCCCCCCCCAAAAAAAAGAGGGATAAGGTTACATCTCATTCCAATCCTGTAGCTGCTACATGACAAGATTGGAATCTAGATCTGTGAAACATCCACAGTATAAGCCAGAGAGTCGATTCTGGCCTAATGGGCTAGTTATATTGAAACTTTTCATGATATTCTTTGGATTTATACTTTGCCTTCCATCTCTACTTTTCTCTGTTGGGAGGCTGAAACCTCCAGAGGACAATAATCATTTATTCACTAAATTTTCCCAGCACCAGTATTAAGTGTTCAATCTTTTTTGAGAGAACAAATTTATTACACACTAGAAACAATTTGTTGAAGCATTAAATCGCTAATTATAATCATTTATGTAAAGTAGGAGATATATAAAGTTAGAACAGTTTAGCTGTTGTAGGATTTAAGTTGAAAATAAGCTTCAGGATCAGGGCTGTAGCTCAATTATAGGTGAATTCCATGTTTAGAATGTACAAGGCTCTGGCACATATGAAAAAAATAAATGAGTAACATCCTGGTCAAAAGTAAATCTCACTAAGGAAAATGTCAAACAGGACAGGATTTTTTAAAAAGTGGCTCTTCAAATATAACACATTTAAACTGTCATTGATTCAATAACACTTCCCAATGTTTCACAAAGAAATAAGGACTTAGGACAAATGCAAGATAATCATTATAACCTTTATTTTGACATTTATAAAGGGACAATTAAATTAAATGTGAGCCCTAAATTGTTAGCTTTATAACAGAAAAAAAGGGATCACTTTATCTCAAGCTGAGGTAATATTTCATGTTTTTAAAAAACTAATAGTGAATAGAAAAAACAAGTAACCCATGGCATGATAAAGCAACCAGAAGAAAGAAAATGTACTGATTTTATATGACTCTGATTTTCTATTTTTACCTTTTATCATCTGTATTCTTTCCTGGAAGACAGACAAAAACTTCTCTTAAAACACATATAACATTTTAAATGTACCAGGCCTTTTAAAATTAAATATAATTGCTGAGTGGTGGTGGAGCATGCCTTTAATCCCAGCACTCGGGAGGCAGAGGCGGGCAGATCTTTGTGAGTTCAAAACCAGCCTGGTCTACAGAGTTAGTTTCAGGATAGCCAGGGCTACACAGAGAAACCCTGTCTTTAAAAACTAGAAAAAAATTAAATATACATAGTTTATTTGTGATCGTGGCAGATCTCACAGGCTTACTGAAGTTCTAGGTTACAGGTGTCTAAAAACATACCCAGCCCCTCTAAGCTTTTTTTCCTTTTGTTTGTAAAAACATATATTTAAATATGGTAAACTATTCTGTTAAAACACTTATTTTTCAAACTGAAATATTATCTCCATGTTTCTTACCTTCTAGTACAAACTGCTATATACTCAGTATTTATTAAATCGAGTCATACTTCCTGGGTAAGTGCTGTATTTCATTTAGGTTGAGGAGATTAAGTTACAATTATTTTAAATCAAAGCTCCACCTGGGGAGCCTAGGAATGTTTCCTAGGAGATTCAGCTGTCTATGGGTTACGAAGAACTTCAGCTATTCCTATGAGCAATTTAAATACTTACACTGACTTTTGCATATTAAACAGGTTATGCAATTCTCAGACTTGATACTTCTCTGGAGAGTTTGAATCACCTTTTCTACACACATAAACATTCACATATACATTTCAACATCATCTCTATAGGTACATCAGTATGCTGAAATCACTATAAAGTTTCCTATAGCTATATTTTGCTCTGACTTTCTGTACATTTTTAGCATTGGGAACAGAGATTTTAAAAAAAGATTAGACACCTGTAATATTAGTGACTTGAAAATCTTGAGTTCTCTAATGCAGCCTGGTGAAGCCTTGACTCAAAAAGTAAAAAGGGGTCCAGGGATAGAAGTCAGTGATACAAGCTTCATTTAGCATTTGCAAAACCCTGGGTTCAAGGCCCAGCACCGCACTCTAAAAAGATGTTAGTGTCTGTGTGTGTGTGTGTGTGTGTGTGTGTGTGTGTGGTGAGGGGAAACATATATAACATGATGTACTCTCAAGGAAGAAGATTTAAGTTTAATTTATCTGAAAAGAAAAATCAATAGTATAAGGTAGATTTTGAAAATTATTTATATGAATATTGTGCATATGACTATCATGTCAATTTATGTGAACTGTCCTTATGAAGCATCTTAAGTTCGTTAGATCACCTAACTACCAAATACTATTTCGTACGTAAAAGATAGGTCTGGTGACATGCTGAAGTTACTCTCAGTGGTAATTAAGGTGAACTAATCAACTAGCCATTTGGTTTGGTAATAGCTACTTAAAAACGGGATTCTCTACTTCTGATAGACTTACTTTAAACTTCATGGTAATTAGGCAGATTCAACACTGAACATGTGTATTCAGCACTATAAAAATCCCCAGAGGGAAGTGCCAGTCTTTTTAATATCTCTTGTCTTTGATCTGTTTTTCTTTCTTTTACCTCTGACTTAATTTATTTCTCCCTCATTCCTCTGCTCAAGCCACACTGGCTGAATATGCTGGACACTTTAAAAACATTAACTAACAATCATGTCTCCAGATTTCTTCAGTTTCTGCCTGATGTCCTTGTTTTTGTTTGTTTTGTTTTTGTTCCATAAAATGCCTTTATTTTTTTTTACATACTTTTTTTTTCTTTATTAAGAAATTTTCTACTCACTCTACATACCACCCATAGATCCCACCTCCTCCTTCCTCCCAGCCCTCCCTCCCAAGCCACCCCACATCCCCGCATCCCCCAAATCAAGGTCTCCCATGGGGAGTCAGTAGAGCCCCGCACACTGAGCCTAGGCAGGTCCAAGGCCCTTCCCACTGCACCAAGGCTGCACAAGGTGCCACACCACAGGTACCAGATTCCCAAAAGCCTGCCCATGCTCCAGGGATGGATCCTGAACCCCCTGCCTATGTGTTCCCCAAACAGTTCAAGCCAAACAACCTTCTTCCGTATCCAGAGGGCCTAGTCCAGTCCCCCGGGGGCTTCACAGACACCAGTCTACATACAGTTCATGGGTTTCCACTAGTGTGGCCGGTCATCTCTGCACTTCTTCCCATCATGATCTCGAAGTCCTCTGCCTGCAGAATCCCTCCTCTCTCTCATCAATTGAATGAGAGAGCTCAGCCTGGCGCCTGAAAATGCCTTTATGTTGAAAGCATTTATATGAATATACATTATTTCCTCAGTTTTGGTTAGCGTGAAGAAATGAGCTTGGAAGTCCTGAAGTAGTTAAACTTAGCACTATAATTTTGTTTTTGTTTTTTTGTTTTTCGAGACAGAGTTTCTCTGTGTAGTTTTGGTACCTGTCCTGGATCTTGCTCTGTAGACCCGGCTGGCCTTGAACTCACAGAGATCCGCCTGACTCTGCCTCCTGAGTGCTGGGATTAAAGGCGAGCACCACCACCGCCGGGCATTACATTTCTTTAAACCAAATGTTATATTAAAAGGCTGGACTATGCTCATGTGCATGGTGTTTACTATTTCCCATCTAGTAAGCTTCATAAGGGAAGAACTTCGTGTCTCTTTGTTGCTTCCTCACATCTAGTGTCAGAAGAGGGCTGTGTGTGTCAGTATTCTGTTTTCTCTGTTTTGGAGATGAAGTCCTGCTGTGTGGTCTAGACCAGTTTGAAACCACAGTCAGTGACTGAAAGTAGCCTGCTGCCTCGGGATCCTGAGTTTGGGGCCTAAGCTGCCCACAGTGTTCCCTTTCAAAAAGTGTTTCCCGATCTTGCTTACCCAAGCAGGAACCCAAGTGGGTGTCAGTCCTGTGCTGTGTTTCAACACTTAAACTTCCTCAAAGAAAACAACTTGTTTATCATATGCCTCCGAATTTAGGGTGGTGAAAACCACATCAATTTCTCATTTCCCAACCTTCAACAAGGACTGTTTGCATCTTTCTTTCTTTCTTTTTCTTCCTTTCTTCCTTCCTTCCTTCCTTCCTTCCTTCCTTCCTTCCTTCCTTTCTTTCTTTCTTTCTTTCTTACTTTCTTCCTTTCTTTCTCTTTCTCTTTTTTTTTTTTTTTTTTTGTTTGTTTTGTTTTGTTTTTCAAGACAGGGTTTCTCCGTGTAGTTTTGGTGCCTGTTCTGGATCTTGCTCTGTAGACCAGGCTGGCCTCGAACTCACAGAGATTCGCCTGGCTCTGCCCGGCACCCGCCCCCGCTCCCTGAGTGCTGGGATCAAAGGCGTGCACCACTGCCACCCCGCCTTGTTTGCATTTTCTAAGGAAGCAATATAACTGGCAAAACTATTACAACACACAGAGACAGACAGACAGACAGACAGACACACACACACACACACACACACACACACACGCACGCACACGAAAAAAGGAGAAATACACAGATTCCCCCAGCACTGGGGTGGGGTGGGGATGAAATCAGATTTTAATGGTTCTGAATGAGTTTTAAAGCAGCATTAACCCCCACACACACACTCCACTCCTGCCAAAACAAAACCCCAAAACTTTGTGAGATGTCTGTCGTTGAAGCAGAAAATGTAAACCCAGAAGGCAAATTTTCCTGTTGGATCCTAGGTAACTCACCCTATTACGGCGAGCCTTGTCCAAGGATGGTGCGAAAGCCAAGCAAGTATTATACTTCTGTCGATCTGCTTTTCAGAAGTAAACTATGAAGATACCTGTCCTAGGTTTAGGTCAGGTCGGCTAACCTGAAGTCTCATGAGCTGAATGAAAACACTTTAGTTGAATAACTCAACAAATACGTCGATGAAGGTCCCACCCTTCGACCTCTCCAACCTCGGACATAAGAGCAAAAAAGAAATCAAAGTCCAAATCTTAGCATTTAGCAGTGTCGTGAAATCCCAGGCTGGTAATTCACAGCCTAGAGCACCCCGAGTGATGAAACTTCCCGGTCCTGGCCCAGACACCCGCCCTTCAAGGCAGTGATCCCCCTTGGGCAGGATATATAGGGTGACTCACTTGGGGCCAGCCTTCCCCGGAGGACAAACTGGGTCAGACGTTATGCTCTGAGACTCTGGGACCGTTTGGTGGGCTTAGGAACCACGACACCTAGGAGCCGACCTCTCCCGAGTCCGTGGGGTCCTGCCGGGAGGGATCGATCCTCCTGCACCCCGGGCCCAGCCCCAGCCCCGGCAATCCAAGAGGGTGAAGTCCTGGGGAAAGCTGGAAGCCCCGCCCCGGGAGGCGTGGCTAAGGCTGGACGAAACCACTGCCCGGAGTGCCGGGGGCGCAGCCCCACTCTGGCCCTGTGCGTGGACTACACTCAGGGGCCCGCGGCTCCAGGCGTGTCCCCCGCCGTGGATGGTGTGGCTCGGGGTAGCTGGTCACGCGTCGGGGGCGCGGCCTGCTCCAGGCCGAGGTGGTCCCCGCGGCGGCTGCTGAGGGAGTCCCTCGGAGCAGCGCCCGCAGCCGGGAAGATGCTGGGCCCGAGTCTCTTCACCTGGGTCCTCCTGGCGGCGACTGTGACCTGCGCCCAGGCACAGCAAGTGCCGCCGGTGGGTGAGCTCCAGCCGAGGCGCAGATGGGGGTGCAGGTGCAGGCACAGGCGGGGAGGCAGGGGTGCGCAGCTGTGGCGGGGCGGTGGGGAGCAAGGGACACACCTGCTCGCCCTCTGCATCTGGCGGGGACCTAAGGTTTGGTCCCGCGGAGCTTGGATGCAAACCCGGGCGGAGTCGCTTTGGTGCCCTCTGGAAAGGGAGCACGTTTTAGGGAAGTTCTAGCCTCCATGAACGACTGGGTAGGATTCAATCCTTCTCCAGTCTTGGTGTTAATATTTGAACTACCAGCTGTAGGCAGAACTCTCTAGAGGAAAAGCTACCGATTGCCCGCTGACTTCGGCATATTCTGCCCGGTTACCAAGTGCTTTCTCCTGAAGAAGCCCACGCAGGAAGCTGTGGATCACATGCAGTCTTTGTCCAGATAGTGGGACCCCCCCGCCCCCGACTCCTCAGCCCCCAGCAAGCTGCACTGGCTGTGGCCTTCACGCCCAGTCTTGGAATGCCTGTCCCGTGGTGCTGCGCGACCAAGTCGCAAGGCCACGGGACTTTATTTTTATAAAACCGCAAGGGACAGCGCGGGACTAGCGTGACTCTTGCATTTAATACAATAGGAAGTAGCCCTAGAGTGAAAATCTAGCCAGAGGTCACATCATTATTCACAGGAACATTTTTAAAATTCAGGCTCTTGGCCACAGCCTGACACCGACACTTCATGAATTGCTTTTTCCCCCTTTCTTTTCTTTTCTTTTTCTTTTTCTTTTTTTAAAACAAAGTATAGACCTAAGGCTGTTTGTTTTGCTTTGTCTTGGTGCCAGCATATTTGATAACTAGGAACCTGGATGTACCTTACCTGAGCCAGATGACTTGTGGAAACGGCAGGACATCGAAAGTGGGAACAGTAGGAGTTTATTATTCCTAGAAGGAGAAATGCTTTCTGAGTTTAAAAAAAAAAGAAAGAAAGAAAAGAAAAGGCAGGATATTATCCAGTCACCATAGTAAACACTTAGCAGATAGATGAATGCAGAAAACTGTCCAGAGTAATTTCAGTGACCAAAACATAGTATGTACAAACGATTGAAATATCATAAGGAAGAACCAAATGTTTGCTCTAGTGCAGATAGAGAATTAATTTTCTGAGCTAGGTTGGGATTGTGAGAATAGTGAAAAGATTTGGTATTTTGATAGCCAGTGCCTTTTATCCAAAGATTACCAAAGGGACATAGTAATAGTTGAGCAAATTAGGTTTAGTGTTGAAGTGAAGGATTGAGAAAATCTTTTCAACCAACCACGGGGTTAAACAACAACAACTTTAAAAAAAAATAACTTGTTAGAGAATTTGAACTTAATCCAGGATTTGTCTAGATTGGGTAACAAGTATCATTCTTTCTCTTGGCAGCAGAAGGGTTGTGTTTTGAGCTATGTGGTGCTCTTTATCAATGTGTAGACAAAATCATGACCATGACATAAGCTTGCCTTGTCTCATTTTAATGTCTCTGAGGAACTTAATTCTCTGAGTGTGTTTCTGTCCAAGAACAGAGCAGAAATTCCCCGGGTCCTACATGCCTGTCTGGTGTTAACTGGTGTTGGTTGGGAACCGCAGAGTAGTTTCATGTACTGGTTTCTGGTTATTATTTTTATTTCTTAATACTTTGTTTTTAAGCAAAGATATTTTATTGTTTGTTTCCTTATTTGCTCTTTTAGTACTAGAGTGCTCACCCAGGACCTTGCACACACCAGACAAGCTCTTAACACTGAGCTACATCCCTAGCCCACGAAAAATATTTAGTTGTTTTCAAAATCGAAAAATCAATAGCACTTAATTGACTTAATCGTTTTACTCAAAACTGTAGGCAGATTTTTCTTTTGGCCGCCGGCACACAAATAATGACACGGAAACTTATTAACTATGAAAGCTTGGCCTTTAGCTTAGGCTTGTCTCAACTAGCTCTTATGACTTAAATTAACCTGTTTATATTAACCTACATTCTGTCACATGGCTTTTTACCTCTCTTCCATCTTGCACCTCCTGTTTCCTCTCTGTCTTTTGACTCCACCCTCCTTGATTCCTCTTCCTCTTCCTTTCTCTCCCCAGAAGTCCCACCTATATCTCCTGCCTGGCTATTGTCCATTGAGCTTTTTATTACACCAACCACAGCAATTCATCTTCACACAGTGTACAAATATCCCACAACGTTTCCCCCTTTCTAAACAAAAAGGGAAAGTTTTTAACTCTAACTAACATGGTAAAACTATATATAACAAGAACAATTATCAGGCAAGAATTACATTCACAATGTCCAGTCCATTTGTATTTGGCAAATTCAGAGAAAATACTGTATTATCTAGCCTATCATAGTGAGTCCAAAGTTTTATACCTAAACTATTTTCTATTCTATCTTTTTAGACCTTAAAACATCTTCTTAGATAAACAATGTAAGCTTTTGTTTCTCAACATTATAAACTTTACATCTCTTATGTAAGTTGTTTTTTTTTTTTTCTGAATTTTGTAATAAGGAACACTGTAACTCTAACTGTCTGGTCTTCTACTCCATCAAAGACTAGAGAAGGATCTATTACCTGAGTAAACAGGGAGTGCAGAATAAGCAACTTCCAAAATTATAGACATGACAGAGACAGCTGGCTGCCTGGATAGTCATACAAGGTTCCTCTGTAACATTGGGTCATCCATCTTTGGCCTATAGGCCTAGACTACCTGACAGACTTTTCTGTGAAGCAGGAATTTTGAAGGACTGTCCTACTTTGTCTTGGCAAAGTTCAGTAGTCGCTTTCTTTTGTGTCCTGCTTGTCCAGTTTGTAGAGCACACTGTCAGTAGTCAAGGCCAGGGCAGTTTTTTTTTTTTTTTTAACCTAAATGGCTAGCTTTGCCACAATAAAAGGAAACTCCATATGGAGGTTCTTCGATGTCCATCATCCTTTTTTCAATTATATTGGTGCTGCCAGGAACAAACATGTCTCACTGTCATGAAAAGCCTTGTGTTATTAAAACATTTTAAATGACATAATCTGTAGGTCTTTGAAGTGTTTGAAGACTATCTATCTAAAATATATTTCTGTATGGCCTTGAAAAGATACCTAACATGACCGCAATTGTTAGAGATGACTAACTATTAGCTTGGTTTCTTAATTATCCTAAATGGTTTATAATAATACCTTTTAAGGATTAGAACTTTACATTACATTTTTTTTTTTTTTTTTTTTTTTTTTTTTTTGGTTTTTTCGAGACAGGGTTTCTCTGTGTAGCTTTGCGCCTTTCCTGGAGCTCACTTGGTAGCCCAGGCTGGCCTCGAACTCACAGAGATCCGCCTGGCTCTGCCTCCCGAGTGCTGGGATTAAAGGCGTGCGCCACCAACGCCCGGCTACATTACATTTTTAAATGAACTGCATATGTACAATACCTTAAACAAGAGTAGAAAAAAGGAGTATTAATATACAAAATCCATACTAATATAAAATATTTGACACTAATGGGTGTTCAAAAGTAGATTCAACAATCTAACCTTTTATCCCAGCATTCTATATCCCCCTTTTTTCCCCTTCATAAAGAGATCCCTGAATCTAATCTCCTTTGTTCACCTTTTTTTCCTGACCATTAACAATAACAACTTATAACCAATACCTCTAAATGATGACAAACATCCATACTCACCAAATTACCAAAACCCACCCACCCTACCTCTTGGGAATGTGGGTGTCATGTTCTTTATACTGCTGCCTGTTGTCTAGGAGTGACGGCATCTTTAGGAGACCCTGAGAAAATTGAGATAATGGTCAAGCCCTGGGAGAGCTAGCTTTTGTCCAGTCTCAGTGTGATGGGAAAGTGCAGGGCTTATCTGAAGTTCTGGCTGGATAGTCTGAGGCTGGACCATCTCAGCTAGCAGCTTTGAAGTTGTTCTAGATGTAGAATTTTGAGGAAACTGCAACAGAGGCATTCTGAGATTACCTGGGCTACTTGTCTTTATTGATGCCTGGTCCTTTTTTTTTTTTTTATCTGAAAGCACATGAACATTTAAAGGTAACATATATGTCTATATTAACACAAGTATGGAATGTGTGGTGTGTACAAATCAGCTAAAGATGATTTTTTGTTTTATGTTTGAGCAGGCAAAAGGCATCTGCCAACGTATAAGTCCATTTGGACTGTGTAACTAAACCAGTGTCTGTGTCATATGAAAGGATGACATGTAATAATAATTCATGGGAACTCTGTAGCCAGCACAATTTATCATGTTTCATCCAGTCTCAGAGATGTTCCCGTGTAGAGGGATCAGCATATAGGTAACCTGTCTTGTAGTCTTTCTTGGTTTCTTTCTTTCTTTTTTTTTTTTTAATGTCTGTAGTCAAGTTTTTCAGGAGGTCTCCCCCAGTCAAATCTGATCTTCATTAATTTTGAAAAGAACCATAACTTTTTGTTTCCTGTGAGAACAAAGCCATAACCTCTCCACCAACGCAACATACTTTTTGACTTCCATTCTGTAGTGAAGACATTCTTAAAATATATATGTTGGCTTAATTTAGCAGTTTCTATAATCCACTGGTTCTCAGCAGCTATTTTTTTTTTTTGTACACTAGCATTTAAAAAATTCAAAGTCAACAAAGCACCATACAGGATCCAGATGCCCTGTGTCTTTCCCATCTTTATGTGGCTTTTTCCTATTATGTTACCTTAAAGACTTTATTATTTTTAAGCTATTTTTTTTATAACTTTCTATACATTTTTTTCTTTAGTATCTCAGTACATTTTAAAGTATACTGTATCTCTTCAGACGTTTTCTCAGTCTAGACCTGACTTTCTATGTGTCTACAGTGTTCTCTGACCAAGTGAGCCAAACCTTAAACTGCTAAGCAGCAGCTAAGCTGTCTGCACATGGCTCCATTTAACACATGGCCTGGCAGCTGGTTCTGCTCCCTTTTGGTTGGTGAGAGTGGAACCTCACGCCTGCAGGTCCCGGCCTGGAGCTGGTCTTATCCACCCAAGCTCTGGGAAGTTTCTGGGTCCACGCTGCAGTAGGCATTTCTGCCTAGTCTCCTGCCACCGAATAGTGTGCTGCTAGGTGCTCATAAATGCCATTCAAGTGCTTGGTAGCGGGGCCTCTTAAAAGAGCTGTGCCCGTGTATGCTGCAAGCACAGAGCCTACTTGGAACTTTTTTCCCCCCAGTTTTCTCAGGCCCAATGTGGATTTACATGCCCCACATTGGGCGCCAACTGTAGGTGGATTTTTATTTTGGCTGCCAGCTCACAAATAACGACACAGAGATGTCTTATTAATTTTCAAAGTTTGGCCTTTAGCTTAAGCGTCTCTCAACTAGCTCTTATAACTTAAATTAACCTGTTTATTTCACCTACATCTGTCACATGGCATTACCTCTTTTTCATCTTGTACCTCCTGTTTCCTCTCTGTCTGTCTGGTGACTCCACCCTCTAGATTCCTCCTCCTTTTCTTTTCTCTTCCTGGAAGTCCTGCCTATACTTCCTGCCTAGCTATTGGCCATTGAGATTTTTATTACACCATTCACCATAATACACCTTCACACAGTGTACAAATATCCCACAATGCAGAATAATGAATATCAAAATTTAGTCAGTCTACTGGGATCTGATTAGAGAAGTGTTTTCACAGGTCTTCTGTGTATAAGAAAAATAAGTGTAAAACAAAAATCAGTAATTTTCCTTGTAGTCTGGTTTATGGCCATTTTATTATTGAACTGTTCCTCATTAAAATAAGAAAAAGACAGGTGTTATGTGGAGGGGACTTATTTTGTTTTAAAATCTTCACTTACAGATTAAAAATTGGGAGCTTTTTGTGATGAGGCACTATTAAAAAATTTCACTGGTCTTGAAGATATTAGGGCCCAGTTTTCAAAAGGCCCTTCAGAGCTTCCTGGAAGATTGATAACTTTATTCTCTGACAGAATGGGAGGCAGTTGCTTTTCAGGTTTTGTTGTCTTGTTTGTTTAGTTTGAATAATTATATAAATGATAAACTATTAGAGTCTAGCCAAATGTATTTTGGCTGGTCACTAATATATTTCAAAATGACTAAATATATTTCAAAACATATGAATATGGATGAGGGCTAGTTTTTTTTTTTTGTTGTTGTTGTTTTTTGTTTTTTTGTTTTTTTGTTTTTGTTTTTTCGAGACAGGGTTTCTCTGTGTAGCTTTGCGCCTTTCCTGGAGCTCACTTGGTAGCCCAGGCTGGCCTGGAACTCACAGAGATCCGCCTGCCTCTGCCTCCCGAGTGCTGGGATTAAAGGCGTGTGCCACCACGCCCGGCGAGGGCTAGTTTTAAAAGACAAATGAGTTATTTGGTTTGGAACATCAGCTGGGCTTTTTAAAAGTTTTGTGTTTGAGGCTTTTTTCTGTATAGGTAACTGAAGGTCATCTTAAGTTATTCTTCACCATTGCATCTATGAAGAGTCCACTAAGATAACATGTGATGAGCCAGGCAGTGGTGGCATACGCCTTTAATCCCAGCACTCGGGAGAATAAAAGGGCATATTTCTTAACAAACATAATTCAGATGAAGAGAAACGTGGTTGCTGTCATGTCTTCTGGGCTTTAACTGAATGCACCCTAGTAAGCTACTGATATTTAAATAAACAGTAGATGAATCAACCACTTAAGAGGGCAGTAGCCTAGTTTATCATGTTGGCTGACTCAATGCCAGTGTTCAGGAAGGACTCTGGCAGAGCACTAAGAGAACAAATTATACCTGTGTATTCTTTCCTTTGTAGGACAATAACGTGGACAAAACCATCTAGGGCTTAAGAGATTAATAGAAGCTTTGTGATCATCATTGCTAATGCCAACAGTTTCACCACACACATAAAATTGTAGCTCATTTTAGCAATTCATTACACAATCCTATGCTCACTGTCATACATCTTCCAGATCTGCTCGGATTTATTACTGAGAGCAGTCATTTCTCTCACTCCAGTTCGTTTCCTTCTAATCACTCCTCACCCTGCTGTCATTTATTTTCTGTCCCTATACTATGCAGAATAAGATGACCAATAACCTCTAGTCGCCAAGCAGAATGGGCATTTCATCCTCAATGGTATTTACAAGAGGTAACCCGTCTCCTCCCCTTTCCTTGCCTGTCCTGTCACACTGAACTCTCCCATTTGGGCTGCTGCGTTAACTTTGCTGGGCTCTTCTTTACTTGACACACATGGGAAGCTCACTAGGCTTTTGACTATTTCTCCTTTTCTCATTTATGCTCTGTAGAAGAGCTTGTATACTCCAGTGGATTCAAATGTTCTTATTATTCCTAGACCCCCATATCCTGGCTCATCTTCTAGACGTCTCTCTAGTTATTTTCATCAGATCATATGTGTGTGTGTGTGTGTGTTTTGAGATAAGGTTTCTCTGTGCAGACCTGGCTATTCTGGATCTTGCTCTGTACACCAGTCTGGTCTCAAACTCAGATCCACCTGTCTCTGCCTCCTGGGTGCTGGGATTAAAGGTGTGTGCCACCAACACCCAGCTGTTTTTCAGTTCTTACCACTTGGGCAGGTCAGCTTAATTCCTAAAGACCTGACTGCCCACTTTCAGTTTCCCTCACAGATGTCCAATAAGAGATGTGCCTGTAATTTGATTTTTATATTAGCTTTAGATCCTATGGCATGCAAATATAATGAAGAAGGGATGGTATGTTTCATTATTTATTTGCTTAATTTAGTCTGGTTATCATGAAAAGATCTGGACTATATGCAGTTTATTCTCTGTTAGGAATCAAACTGAAGCAGTGTGTGTGTGTGTGTGTGTGTGTGTGTGTGTGTGTGTGTGTGTGTGTGTGTGTGTTTCACTCCTCTGTGTGCACATATGGAGGCCAAAGGGTAACATTATGCCTCATCTATATTGTTCTCTACCTTATTTGAGACAAGTTCTTACCCTGAACCATTTTAGCTGTATTGGCTGGCCAGGAAGTCCTTAGGTCTGTCCTGCTTCTATGTACCCTCGGCTTTGGGCGTGTGCCACCAATGCCTGGTTTTCTTTGTGTGAGCTGGAGATTTAAACACAGCACTCATGCTTGAGCAGCAAGCACTTTATCCACTCCCTGAGCTGTCTTCCCAATCCTGGAAGCACTGATGTTATTGCTATGCTGTAGGTAGCCGTGGTAGAGCAGGGGAAGCCCTGGGCTCTGATCTGTCACCAGTGTGTCATGGCTAGTGGAGCTGAGCCCAGCACTCTGAACATGACTGTACAGTCCCCAGTCATCTGAAATTGAGTGAAAGGGCAGAAATGGGATGTTTGTAAATCAAGTCAGATTTCTTAATACTTATTTTTATTTATGTGTTTGTATGAGTGTGTGCCATATAAGAGAGGATGCCCTCAGGAGCCAGAAGAGGGCCTCAGATTCCCTGGAGGTCCAGCTACAGGTGGTTGTGAGCCATCTAGCATGGGTCCTGAGAACTAAATGTGGGTCTTTTACAAGAGCATTGTTCATGCTTAACTCCTGAGCCATCTAGCTCTCAGGTCCACTAACTAAAAGTATGGATACTTAGAAGAATTTTATGTTGCTCATGTTAATATAAATCAGAATTGCATTTATAAAGTTAGTAATTATTCACCTTATTAAAAGAATAGCTTTTATTTTTGTTTGATTATTTTATGTGTATGGGTAGTTTGTCTGTATATATGTCTGTGTACCACATGTGTGCAGTGCCCAAAGAAGCCAGAAGAGGGTGTCAGTTCTCTTGGAACTGAAGTTACGGATGGTTGTGAGCTACCATGTGGGTGCTGGAAAGTTGGGTCCTCTAGAAAAGCAGCCAGTGCTCTTCACTACTGAGCCCTCCCTCTAGCCCCCACTAAATGATGTTTTGAAAATGACTTTCTTTAATAGAGTACTACTTTTATGGTGACCATCCTAAAGTTTATTAAACAAGGACTAGGCTCTCTCTGTGTCTCTCTGTCTCTCTGTCTCTTTCTCTCTCTCTCTCTCTCTCTCTCTCTCTCTCTCTCTCTCTCTGTGTGTGTGTGTGTGTGTGTGTGTGTGTGTACACACGTTTGTGTGTTTAAATGCAGGCACATACATGCCACCACTCATGTGGAAGCCAGAGGACAACCTTGGTTGTTGGTCTTCGCCTTACACCTTGTGTGAGACAGGGTCATTTTATTTTCACATGCCTTGCTAGCAGCTCGCCAGCTTCTGGGCATTCTCCCGTCTTTGTCTCCCATCTCCCCGTAGGAGTGCTGGGGTTACAGCCTCTTGTCCTCGGTGCTATGCTTTTATAGGGTTCTCAGAATTCTTACTCAGGTCCTCACAGCTATTTTTCCCAGCTGGTGCTTTTATTCACCGAGGTATCTCCCAGGCTCCCCTTCCTTCTTTCTGTTATTTGAGACAGGGACTCAAATAGCCAGCTGGCTTTGAACTCAGTATGTGCCAAAGATGACCTTGAACCCATGATCTTCCTGCCTAGGCCTCCCAAATGCTGGGAGTACTGGGTGCACCACCTTGCCATGCTTGCGGGAGCTTTTATTGCTTTACAATAACTTCAGATAACGATAGTTTCAAACATCTAAAAATGTCAGAATAATTCTCTGAAAATTCCCCATATAATATAAAATAAAACCACACAAGTCAAAGAATTAATATTTGGAAATATATATCAGATGTACATGGGTAAAGAGAGTGGGATAACATGGACAGGCTTATGAAAAGTTAGTCTCCCGGCCCATTCCTTCTCCTCCAGTCCACTCCTGAGAACAGCCACCTTCAGTCGTTTCTTAGCTGACCAGGTAATTACCTGCTCAGTATCAGTTCATCCAGAGCAGGTGTCTCCTGGCACACTAAGTTTTTACAGCTGAGCTTCTTTGATTGTTTGCAGCTGTGATATGTGGGGCACTACAAATTAATAAGTTATCTTTATACATATTGATACTGATGATGTGGTTGTACTATATATGGCAGAATTAATTAGGTCCAGGTGTTGCCTATCGTACTCAATGCTGGATAGAGAGCTTATTTTAAACACCCTTCCCACTGTCTCTGCTCTTCTGATTGCTTTGTGGAGATAGCGCTCATGCAGTACAGTTCACCATTAAAAATATACAGTTAGGAGGACTGAGGCAATGGCTCAGTGGGTAAGCACTTGCCATGCAACTGTGAGGACCTGTTGTGGAATATTACTTTGGCATGTAAAGGTGTGTTGCATTTGTTTATGTTGCATTTGTTTAACTAGGCAAAGATGTGTTACATTTGTTTATGCTGCATTTGTTATATTATGTAAGGATGTGTTGTTGTTTTCCCTTGCCTGCCTAAGGCACCTGATTGGTCCAATAAAAAGCTGAATGGCCAATAGCTAGGCAGTAGAGGGATAGGCGGGGCTGGCGGGCAGAGGGAATAAATAGGAGGAGGAATTTAGGCTCAAGGAGGAGAGAAGGGGAGAGAACAAGTGAGAAACAGAAGGAGACTCCCAGGGCCAGACAGACAGACACAGAGTAGGACATACAGATGAAAGAAGGGTAAAAATCCCCTAGGTAAAACGTAGATGAAGAGAAACAGGTTGAATTAAGTTATAAGAGCTAGCAAGAAACGAAGCTACACTAAGGCCGTTCATAACTAACAAGAAATCTCCGTGTCTTGACTTGGGAGCTGGTTGGCTGCTCAAAGAAAGCCTGCTACAAAGACCAGAGTTCAAGACTCCAGAAATCCATGTAAATGCCAATTGGGTGAGATAACCAGCCTGCAGTTCTTAGGCTCAGAAGGTGGAGAAAAGGGATCCCCAGAGCAAGCTGGCCAGCAAGATTAGCTATATCTGTGAACTCTGAGTTTGATTAATAGCCCTGACTCAGTCAATAGGTGGAAGAGCAATGAGTGTGATTCTAGACATCTGCCTCAGGCCTCTACATGTGCCAATTGTGACCATGTCCTCCCACAATCCCATCAGGGTAGAGACAGGAGGATTGCTGGGGATGGCTAACCAAGCCAGCCTAGCCAAAACACAGATTTCCAGGTTCATTAAAAAAGACCTTTTCTCAAAAGAATAAGGCAGAGGGTGATAGGGCAGGACACATAGTATCCTCCTCTGGCCTTCATAGTAGATGAGTGTGTGTGTGTGTGTGTGTGTGTGTGTGTGTGTGTGTGTGTGTGTGTGTGATGCACAGATGCACATGTGTGTATTACACACACTCACACACACTAAAATAGCTTCAGCATCGTCACAGAATTGTGCAGTCATTGTTGCCATTTAGTTTAGGACAATTTACCCCCCAAGAGGGAGCCCTCCTCATTTACCCATTAGTTTCCAACTCCCAGGCCTAAGCAACCTCACTATGGATTTGCCTGTTCTGTATATTTCGGAGGGCACTATACAGTGTATGGTCTTTTGTGACTGGCATCTACTACATGGGATAGTTGTTTATGGCTCATCCTTCTTGTAGCATGTATCAGCTCTTCATTTCTTCTTGCCAAATAATATTCCATCCTAAGACATACCTCATTTTGTTTGTCTGTCCTGCAGTTGCTGGACATTTGGGCTCTCCCACTTTTTGGCTGGTATGAGTAACACTCCTGTAGATATCACAAACATGTTTTTGTGGGAGCTTATGTCTTCTTATCTCTTGGGATAGACTTGGAATCAGGATTGCTGGTTTTTATGGCACTGTTTACCTGACTGAGGAACCACCAGATGGTTTGGTAAAGCAGCTGCTGTTTGTATCTTGCTCTCAGCCTGAGTGATCCCGGTTTCTTCATGCCCTTAGCAACATGTGCTGTTACTGTTTCTCATCACAGTAGGCGGAGATGATGCTGGGCGTCTCTTCTGTGCTTATGGGCCATTTGCATATCTCCTGGAAAAAAATGTCTACTCGGATCTTTTGTCTGTTTTAAAAATCAAGCTGCCTTTTTATTACTAAGTTGTAAGATGTTTTTAATGTTATAGGTGTATATTGTTAGCTATACAATATGCAGCATTGTAAATATGGACTTACTTCTGGACTTCTGGTTCTATTCCATTGTTTTATGTATTTATACCCATGATAGCACCCACTGTCAGCCAGTGTGGTCAAGACTTATTGTTAATATGATTGCCCTAAGATTTCCACTTTCTTGTTTAAGTGAGGGAAGATCATATAGTAACTTACACTTACTATTGTAGGAAATTTTTAGCTTCATTTTAATTAATGTTTTTAGCAAGCCCACAAAATAATAGGTTTCCTTATGACATTTTCGTGCATGTGTAGCGTTTTTCTTTTCTCGTGTTTGTGTTCCAGTACCGTCCCTTGTCTTCCTTCTCCCTTCCACTGGTCCCTTTGTACCCCAAAGAGTCCCCTTCTGCTTTCGTGGTGTGTGTGTGTGTGTGTGTGTGTGTGTGTGTGTGTGTGTGTGTGTGATAGTGGGGGTCAACGAGACTCACGATACCTACCTTTCTCTTTCCCCTTCCATCTCCTGTGCCCCCCTCCTCCTGCAGACCCCTTCCCTTCCCACATAGTCCCATTTCTTATAGGGAGTTTTAAAACCGAGTCCTCCAACTTTGTTCTTTTCCAAGATTATTTTAGCCATTCTTACTGCTGAAGCCTGTGGATTGATTTTAGGTATCTGGCCACATTAACAGAATTAAGTCTTTCACCCCATGAACCTGACAGCTTTTATTTACCTATGTTATCTTTAATTTTGTTGGGCCGTGTTTTGTAGTTTTAGATGTACAGGTTTTGAATTTCCTTGGCGAGGTTTATTTCTAAATACTCTCCTTTTTGTGTTTGTGTTTGAGACAGTCTCCCTTATAGCTCAGACTGGCTTGAGCTTATGATCCTCCTGCCTCAGCATGCAGTAATGGAATGGGACTGTACATGTGTACTTTGTCCATAGGCATTCCTTGGATGTTTTTGTAAATGGGATAGTTTTCCCTTATTTTAGCTTTTCACTCTATAGATATATGATTGCTAATTTGGTAAATTGATCTGGAGTCTTGAAGACTTATGCTTAATATTTCTAGTAAGTTTTTAATGGATTCCTTTGGAGTTTTGTATTCAACATTAAACATTACCTCTTTTCCATTTCAGATGCTCTTTTCTTGCCTTATTGCCTTGGCTAGCATCCCAGACATCATTGTCTCCCCTGGGTTCTTCTCCTTCCTTTTTCAGTTCTACTTTTTTGTTTTGTTTTTACTCTTGCTTAGTAAATTTTGATAGAATCATTGCAATGGTAATAATACCCCCTTCCGAACGTTGTTACCTGTTTCATTTTAGAACAGTGAAAATGGAAATGGTAAACTGTTTTACTTGTCAGTATTGGTCATTGTCCAGTATGCCTTGATTTTATTTATTTACCTATAGTTCTGAAGTCCTCTACCAGTTGTCCAAAATCATGCAGTTTTGTTTGTTTGTAGCATTATTGGTATTGAACCCAGAGCTAAATAAGCATGCTACTGCCACTGCTCTATATCCCCAGCAACTCTTGAGTTTTATTCATATTTATTTTGTACCTTACCTTTGTAGGCCTGTCCCCTGGAATTTATAATTGGTTTCTTCCTTTTTCTTATGCTAAAAGAACCCAAGCTAATGTCACCCCTGTATCCCCTCTATGTTTTGAGGTTCCTGGTTTGTTTTCTTAACATATATTTTTATTCTTCCTAAAAATCTACTGAATTCCTGTTGGAATTATCACCAGGTTAATATTTGCACCATTTATTTCTCAATGCCATTTTTACATGTCCCATACATACACACTAACAATAAATAAATGTAATAAAGAAATTTCTGAGCAAAAAAAGTTTATTTAGGAACATTTATAAAACTTTTAAAAAATTCAGGGTGTCACTGGGCATGGGGGTGCATGCCTTCAGTCCTAGCATTTAGAGATAGGGGAAGCTCCATGAGTTCAAGGCCTCCCTGGTCTCCATAGTGAGCTACAGATTAGCTATGGCCACACCATCAGATCCTGTTTCAAACAAACTGTGTTGTATTGAACTAAAGTTATAGTTGTTACTTACGTTTTCACTGTCAGCCCTGTAGACTGTGAGCCTCCCCTGGACATAGTCATCAGAGTTTCTGTGAACTTTTGCTAGACACTGAAGCAGAGAGCCTGGCGTTTCAACACGACAGCACCTAACAGCTGGGTAACACTAAAGTGTTTTCTTTTTTACGGTCCAAGCTGAGGTTGAGGCATTTTTGAGCAAGAACTTTTTACGATCAATAGTATTTAACACAAACTACTTTTTGCTATAGACTTAATATTATGTGTTAAGGAGTTCACTTGCAACATGCTTAAACAAGAAACCTCTCCAATGGTAAGGCCATTTTGTCAAGAGTGAAATGACTCTAACTGCTCGCCATGCTATCAATAGTTAATTTTGAGATTTCCATTCCTACACGAGTTCAGCAGCTAGTCTGAGCTCCCCATATAATTTCAGTAGCTTCCTCCCTACTCGACCTCTTCTTAGTGCAGATTTGTGCTTTTTATTTTACTTTAACAGTATTAGGTCACTGGGGGTGAGGAGATAAACATACTTGCTACATGGAAGAAGTAACAAGAGTCATAAATCTACATGAACTTCTTTTGCCTGATTTTGTGTTAGGAGAAAATTCAGTTTTGCCACTGAGTGTGAACAGTTACCCCTGAAGCAGTCTTATTCATTCCTTGCCTCCAGCAGTGACCTCAGTGTTGGGACTGCCTTCCTATCGGGGAACACAGTATGGCATTGAGAAGACACAGCCAATTATAGCACGATGTGGTATTGTGGTGGAGATGTGCACAAATATGGGATATCTAGTAGGAGATGACTGTGTTTATACCGGAGGGAGATGGGACTTCACAGAGAGAGGTGGTGGGGAAGCGGGGGAAGGAAGTGTCTGGATTGGGTTTTAGAAGTTCCCCGGGTCAGGGAGTGGGTATTCTGGGCAGAGGACATAGGGCATGTGTAGAATGGAAGCGTAGGAGGTTTCGGAAGTGTTTGCTTGTACCCGTGCTCTTCGGAGGTGTGTCCGGAACAAGACTAGGATGGTAGGTTGTGGCCAGATCATTAAATACTGTATGCATTGTGCCCTGCAAATCTGGTTTGAGATGCAAATCTCAGGTCAAGATACAATAGAGTTGCCTCAAAGATTGAGGTAAAGCTACATCCTATTAAGCCATTGACATGCTATCCCAACACATAGAAATATTTCCCATCTCCTTTTCTACATTTCTTTACCCAATATAATCATTTTAAAAAGCCAGATTGTAATACCTAGTCTTTGTGTAAACTGAATTGAAACATTAATGGTTTGGGGGATTTGAGAGGCAAGACTTTTATCTTTAAAGTGATTGAATGCTGGTCCTGGAAGGATAGTACAGAGGCTAAAAGTACATACTGCTCTCACAGAAGATCTGGATTCAGTTCTCAGTACCATATGGTGACTCACAACCAATGATAGCTCCAGTTCCAGGCCATTCCGACACCTTCTGGTATCAGCACACATGTGGTGCACATGCGCAAAATGCCTATATATAAAATAAAAACCTAAATCTTTTTTTTAAAAGATTTATTTATTTATTATGTACACAGAAGAGGGTGTCAGATCTCATTACAGATGGTTGTGAACCACCATGTGGGTGCTGGGAATTGAACTCAGGACCTCTGGAAGAGCAGCCGGTGCTCTTAACTTCTGAGCCATCTCTCCAGCCCCTAAATCTTTTTTAAAAAGGTATTGAATTCCAAGTGTTGTGGTGCATTCCTATAATCTCAGTGCTCAGTCAGTTCAGGCAGGAGGATTATGAATTTGAGGTAAGCATGGGTGAGCTACATAATAATAAATCTCAAACAAAGATAGTGAAATGGTCTAAAAAGATGGTTTTGTTTTAGTAAATAATACTTTTTAAAAGGTTGCTTCAACTGGTAAGCATTTATAATTTTCTAAAATGTTCATTTCCTTTGTTTTTTAGTGGACAGAAGATTGCAGAAAATCAACTTATCCTCCTTCTGGACCAACGTGAGTGACCTCAGATGATCAAACCATTGTCCTGTGCACAGATCCTGTAATGATCTCTGTACGGATCTGCAAAGATCTGTAATGATCTTCTAGAAATAACAGTAGTAAAGGAAACCTAAGCCGTGTCTTCCACCTGGAGACAAAGTTTGGTTTCCTCTTGTGTATGACTCAGGCAGATATGAAGATAATATGATTAAAATGTCCATTTCCGCCAGGTGGTGGTGGCGCACACCTTTAATCCCAGCACTTGGAAGGCAGAGCCAGGCAGATCTCTGTGAGTTCGAGGCCAGCCTGGGCTACCAAGTGAGTCCCAGGAAAGGCACAAAGCTACACAAAGAAACCCTGTCTCGAAAAACCAAAAAAAAAAAAAAAAAAAAAAGTCCATTTCCTGTCCACGAAACTAATAGGAAAGCGAAGTATTCCTGCCCTCACCAAACTACTCTATGCCCTAGCAAGCATTTTTCTGCTAACGAATGGAGGCATGTATACCCCCTGAGCTCCATATATTCTGTGGTGCCTGGGTGAAAGCCCTCAGACTGCATTGAAAGAGTCAAGAAATAAATCCTGACTTGATAAAGCTTTCAGGCAAAACAAGATTAAAAAAAAACTGTAAGACAAGGACAGAAGCCATGTTTTATTTTAGTCTAACTTTTTTTTAGTTTACATTTTTGTCTTTCCAGATCTTAGTGATGAAATGAGCCTGAGGAACAGGCAGGTATAGGCGAGGGGCATGGAGGGAACAGGATGCGGGGTGAAGGAACGGTGTAGGGAGTGGTCCTTCTCTCCAGATGCGGTAGACTACTGGAGGGGTGGGGATGGGTAAGCAGAGTACAATTCAGACTTTCAGTTTTTGTAACATTATAAGGGCTAATCGGCCCCTTTCCTAGATTGTACTCTGTCACAGTATCCTTGGGACACTGGAGTGTCACCCTGTGTCCACCCTTTTAAGCATTTCTGCTGCTCATGAAGTCCTTAGTATCTGTGTGTCTTGTTTGTCCTTGAGGGTGTTCTGTCCTTTGAATTAGATTGCAAACCAACCGTGAGCCACGTTGGCGGGTGTGATTATGGAATGTTCTGGGCATAGGGAATGCCGCTTCAAAGGATGAAAGGTTTGTAGTAAAGTGGAAGAATACTCTAAGGTCATTACCGCTGATGGAGCATCAGTTACTGTTGGTTGAGAAGAACTGTGATAACCCACCTTGCCTTCATTCACCCACCTTTATGAAAAGATTTGAGTAACCAGCTGCAGTATTATTCTCCAGCCAATGCTGTTCCTGCTCACCCCAGGGAAGGTCTTTTTTTTCCATCATGACTGGTGCCATCTTGGCCTTCATTGCCTTCCTGATTGTGTCTCTTGACTGGTCTTACTGCCCAATTCACTGAACAATTTAGCGAGTAATTTCTATAAAAGGGCTTTTTTTTTTTTTTTTTTAAATCTACCCTCTTTTGAATGTATTTTACATATAACTGGGGATATATTTTTTTTTAACAAACTATAAACCTTTCCCGATTAGACATAACACAACTTGTTACCGCGTGTGTGTGTGTGTGTGTGTGTGTGTGTGTGTGTGTGTGTTACATCCATACCTATATGCTGTGTGTATTTTCTCTCCTGGCTTGCTCTTTGCTATTTCTGCTGTATTTTGTCCAGTTTCACTGTCCCACTCTTCAACGCTGAAATCCTCTGCCCTTTTCTTAACCTTTCTTTTCTGAACTGTACACCAATAGCTCTTGGCATTTGGGAGCTAAGGATGACACTCACGTACCTTTAATTGATGAGTGTCTTCGTAGTCCTGTGAGATCATCCTTTTCAATCAAGCGCATGAATCTAGGTAGGATACACCAGCAAATGTGAGGGAGGAAAGGGACACCTGTTTGTCTGGCCTGACCAGTCTCATCAAGGCAGCTATCAAGGGACTGACAGCCACATCACCCTACATCCATTGGAATTCCTCTAAACATTTCTTTTCTGCTGCTCATTAGCTGCTTTGCACCTGCTCTTATTTGTATATGTATGCATTGTGTCACTTGGGTGAGTTTGCAAGCCACCTAGGAAGGCAGCTGGGTTCAGATATTATGATTGATAGTACAGTGACTGGGATAGCAAACGCTGAATCTCAAAAACTCACATGATATTTACACTGTTGAAGGTAGAGTAGCAAAACATACTATGGAGTATTTATTGATCACTAAGGCTAAGTGCTTTCTACATCTTTCATGCAAGCTTCACTACCCTCATAAGGTAGGTGCAGTTGTTAAATTCAAGAATACCAGCCTGGTAGTGGTGGTGCACGCCTTTGATCCCAGCACTCGGGAGGCAGAGGCAGGCGATCTCTGTGAGTTCAAGGCCAGCAGAGCGAGATCCAGGACAGGCGCCAAAACTACACAGAGAAACCCTGTCTTGAAAAAAAAAACCTTAGAGAAATGTTTAATGTGAGATAAAATATCAGATTAAATTAAGCTTTAATTATGAAAACAATGTGAGGTTTTATTATCAAGGTTTCCCAGGTCACTCTCTTCCCACAAAACACTGATCCTCTCTGATAGTGAGCTTCTCTGCTCTCCATTTCCTCTGTCAAATGCTTGGGCCTATCTGAGACTCAGCTGAAGAAGACTCAGGAATTTATGGAAGGTGCTAGGGCTGTGCTGACTCTGTTGATGCTCAGAGGGAGCAGCTGGTTGGAATTCGCAGGTAGAACACCAGCCACCAATGTGCTGAGCTCCAGGAGTGCAACACTTGGTTATTGCATCTAGCCATGGGAATCCAGATGCTCAGCCTGGAGGAAGGAAAGGTTTAGTACCATCAGCCCATAAATGGGGTAACAGATTACTAAACCACGGGACACGATTTAGCATGGTTAGTCAAAAAGAAGAGGAAGAGAATTAGAATTTTCATAATGAAAAGAGTTTCCCCCCAGATATTTAAGTATACAAATATTAAGTATAAAGTATTCATGTAGGTATCAGCTTCTAAGGAACTGAGGAACTTGAAAAGAACAACAAATTAATTATATATTTTATATACATATGATAAATATACATACAATAAATATACATTTAAACAAAATTATAATTAAGTCATTGTAATTTTGTTTAAATGTATATTTCTAAAATTGAGTACACTTCTCTCCACATCTGTATCACAACATGAATGGGTACTGGCTAACAGTTCCATAAAATCTTGTACATATACCTGGGTCCCAAGCTCAGCACCATTTAGAGAACCAGATATTCATGGTAATAAAGTCTACACACAGACCCAGTAAATGACTTTCAGGAAATAACCTCTTTCTGGCTGTAAATATAAGGCTAGATGATCTGGTAAGAGCCTGGTAGCATTGCAACACACACCAGTATGTACCCTACCCTTTTCTTACAGTAATACATGGCTCAAGTGATGGATGTTTTTAGGTTTAGTTTTAATCTGATAAATCGTTGAATGCCACACCCTCGAAAGCTATTTCAATTTGTTTAAAATTACTAGAGAAGAGCTAGTGTGGTGACAGGAATGTGGTGACACATGGAAGGGATCCCAGTGCGTGGTGGGGGGAGCCAGAAAGAGTACAGGTGCCTGAATTCAAAGCCATCCTTAACTACACAGCAAGATGAAGGCCAGCCTGAGATATATGAGACCTTGTCTCAATCCCCGGTCCCCAAATGGGTGAGAAAATGGAGTTGCTGTATGAGTGGGAGTAATTGTAGAGTTTGCCCACCAGAAAAATGGCCCAGCTCCATTAATAAGGGGTGGACGTTGCTATATCCTCATAGCAGAGATTGCCGTGGGTAAGAGCAGGAAATTGAGAATGTGTGTGACAGAATGGTGCTTGGACTTGGACTTGCTCGAGGCAGATAAGAGGAGTCCACAGGCATAGGGAGAATCAGAGAGTCGATCATGGGAGGCCTGTGTTTGTTGCCACTGTGGGCTTATAAGGTGACCTCGCTGAAGCCATCATATGAGACAGTGCTTTGACAATAGTGTTAGGCTGACTGACAAAGCATTCCAGACTGGAAAACCAAGTGGTGAAGTGTCCTAATGTCTAGAAGGGTCTAGTGGCCCAGGCCTAGACTAAATTGTTATAGTTAGGAAAAAAACAAAAGCAGGCATTTTCTATCAGCAGTATTTTAAGTATTTGAAATTGTAGCTCTTGAACCACAGTTGACTCACACATTACCAAGTCATATTAACCTTCCAGACCCAGTAGGTATAATTGTTTATTTGTATGATTTATTCTTTGAGCCAGGGCTCATGATGTTGCCCAGCATCCTGAGTACTGGGAATACTATGGCTGGTTCAGAATGTATAAATCTATTCTATGATCCCTGAGTCTACTTCAGATTGTATATGCAAAAGAGGGCTGAGGCACCGGGTGCAAACTCAACTTCCTTTGGAGATTTTGCTTGAGTAACCAACTTCTATACTGTTGCTATGGATATGTGTCTAGTCCATCCTTTCAGCTCTATGACCTCCTCCTGAAAGTCACTTTCCAAATTTCAAGATGATGCCTTCTCATTGCAGATACAGAGGACCAGTTCCGTGGTATACCATAAATCTTGATTTACCACCCTACAAAAGATGGCAAGAATTAGCAGCTCACAAGGCACCAATGGTATGTTATAAATCTTAAATCTTCTTCTGATGTTATAGAATATAACTCTGCTGTTTAAGAAGTACTTTATAAGTTGGGTATGGAAGCCCATAGCCATCCTTTAAGCAGCTGGGAGACTGGCAGGACAAGTGTGAGGTGTGGAGGCCAGCCTGGTCCACATGATGAGTTCCAAGGCAGTCTTGGCTATAGTGAGACCCTATCTCAAAAATACTACCAAAGGGGCTTATCAATTGAGAGCACTCAGGGCACTCAGGATCAGTTCACAGCACCACAGCGCGGCTCACAATCACCTGTGACTCTAGTTCTAGGGACTTTGATGCCCTCTTGGCCTTGGTGGGCACCAGGCACACATGTGGTACCTATCCATAAATGCTAATACTCATACACATGAATAAAATTAGTAAGTTTAAAGGTATATTTTTTGATGCTCTTCTGCCATGTATAGTAATTGATAGAGGAAAATATGTCATTTCCCTGTAGCTTTTGGCGGGGAAAAGTTTCTCCTTCCCTTTGTACTGTCTCCCTCCATCTAAATGATTAAGAAGCAATGCTACTTTAAAGAGAAAACTGTTTACATAGTCATCGAAAATACTTCCAAATTGAACTGCTTTGTTACCTTTTTGTTGTTGTTGTTGTTTTTCAAGACAGGGTTTTTCTGTGTAACAGTTCTGACTCTCCAGGAGCTTGTAGACCAGGCTGGCCTGGAACTCAGAGAGATCTGCCTGCTTCTGCCTCCTGAGTGCTGGGGTTAAAGGTGTGCGCCACCGCCGCCGCCGCCACCACCACCACCACCCGGCTTGTTATCTGTTTTGAATAAGTCAGAAGGTCTACGTTGGTTTTCATGACACCAATATTCATCTTAAATCTCAGTAGTTACTTTATGTCTTTTTATTTATTTTTTCAGGTGAGGACTATAGTGAATTCCCTCAAGAATTTAGTAAATGCATTTGTGCCAAGTGGAAAAATAATGCAGATGGTGGACCAAAAGTTGGTAAGAAATATTTCCTGTAGTTAATTTTAAGGACACACATATAAACACACAGAGAGAGAGTTAAAAAGTTGTGCTTGGGTGCAGAGAGACTGAAGCAGCAAGCGCAGGGCCTACAAGGGTCTGCACCAGGTCCTCTGTGTATATAGTATAGCTATTAGCTCAGTATTTTTAGGGAACTCCTGACTGTGAGAATGAGTGGATCTCTCACTCTTGTGCCTGCTCTTGGGACTCTTTTCTTCTTGTTGAGCTGCCGTGTCTTTAGTACGGTAGTATTTGCTCCATCTTACCATATTTCCTTCTGTCATCTTTGTCTGTTAGCTCTTAGAAGCCTGTTCTTTTCTAAGGAGAGACAGAAGGGAGTGCATCTGGAGGAGAGGAGAGGTGGGGAGGAACTGGGAGGAGTAGAAGGAGGGGAAACCGTAATCAGGATATATTGTATGAGAAAAGAATCTATTTTCAATAAAAGAAAAATATGGTGCATGAGATTTGTTTAAATAAGAAATAATTCACTGACCTTTTCTCAAGGACTTTAGGGATATTTACATTTATTTTTAAGCACTGCCAAACTTGAGATTGGATTATTAGAGTCACAGGATACAAAGCATGGCAGGTTTTAGTACTTAACTGCTCCCTGATTTGTGGGCAGTTAGGAAGCATATAGGAAAACACACAGATTTCATCAGGAGTATGGGATTTCTTGTTTTTATAGTTAGGTATACAGGTATGCTACTGAAAACCTAGTTAAACTCCCCCCCCCCCACACACACACCAGAACAGCTCAGTGGTAGAGCACCATGGGTAGCATGTTGGAAGCCCCAGATTTGATCCCAAAATGAGAAAGAAAAAGTTCATGTTTTAGAAGCACTTTCTATAAGAAACTCAAGAGATTTCTCTAAATAAAGATAAAATGACATGCATGTTCATCCTAACGGTGTATTCTCTGGAGTCCACTGGTACCTCTGACCCTTGAAATTCCATTGTATTGAATGTTTCTTGTGGCTAGGCAATCACTGAACTACTTCCTTCCCTGACCTCCAGCCATGCAGGAAGATTTCACAATGCTTTTAAATTTAGGTGGTGCCAATGAAACATCATCTAGGGACTGGTCCCCCAGAACCCCCAAGGTATCCTCATCATCTAGGGACTGGCCCCCCCAACCCCCAAGGTATCCTCATCATCTAGGGACTGGTCCCCAGAACCCCCAAGGTATCCTCATCATCTAGGGACTGGTTCCCAGAACCCCCATGGTATCCTCATCATCTAGGGACTGGCCCCCCAAGTCCCCAAGGTATCCTCATCATCTAGCGACTGGCCCCCCAGGACCCCAAGGTATTCTCATCATCTAGGGACTGGCCCCCCCCAAGTCCCCAAGGTATCCCCATCATCTAGCGACTGGCCTCCCAGGACCCCAAGGTATTCTCATCATCTAGGGACTGGCCCCCAGGACCCCCATGGTATCCTCATCATCTAGGGACTGGCTCCCCAAATCCTCAGGGTATCCTCATCATCTAGGGACTGGCTCCCCAAATCCTCAGGGTATCCTCATTATCTAGGGACTGGCTCCCCAAATCCTCAGGGTATCCTCATCATCTAGGGACTGGCCCCCCAAATCCTCAGGGTATCCTCATCATCTAGGGACTGGCCCTCAAACCAGGTATCTTCATTATCTAGGGACTAGAACACCATCTGTGTGTTTTCCTATATGCTTCCTAACTGCCCACAAATCAGACCCTCAAGGTATCCTTATCATTTTTCAGATGCTGCTGCAAAGTGCAGGTCATGGCGAGGCTGGAAGGCTCTAGAGCAGATTTGGGGAACTAATGACTTTAGGATCAAATACTTTTTGCCGTGGGGGCTGGCCTGGTACTTTAGGGTATTAAGTTGCAAGTCTGGCCTCTATCCACTGCTTTCTTTGTTGTTGTTTGAAACAGGGTCTCACTATGTAGCTCTGGCTGTCCTAGAACTCACTGTGTAGACCAGACTGGCCTCAAACTCACAGACCACCTGTCTCTGCCTCCTGGGTGCTGGGATTAGGGGTGTGAGCCACCATACCCGGCTACCCACTGCTTTCTTCTTCAGTTCTAACAACCAAAACTTTAAGGAGACCTTGTCATCTCCTCCAGAACTGCCCTAGTCCTAGGGACTGGATGATCAAAGCGCTTCCTCCTTCCATATGACCCTTGCACGCGCCAGCCAGCAAGCCTGTGGGGTCATGTATGTTCTCACCTCTTCACCAGAGTTATCATATAGTAAACGTACTGGATGTACCCAGAATAAAAGTTGGTAGAAACAAAAGCAGAATGAGTCCTCACATGCCCCAGTACCCAATTCCTGCCTCTGTTCTGAATGTCCATAGGGAGGCAGCATTGATGCCATGGTTTGGAGTCCGGTCTTATGCCTTTTAAGGCTGTCACGCACCTATGAAACTTTAGTTTTCTGATTTGGAAGGATAGCATTTACTAACAATACATATTTCATATGGTGAGTGTGAGGACTAAATGGCATATCACTCACGTGTTCATTAGGTCATATTTGTTAAATTGGCTGGAACATTTCATTCCCAATACCTTGAATTCACAGGGAAACAAATACTATGCTTAGTAGGGTCACCTTATGCAGATGGTGAAAACAGGATGTTGGGGTAGTGAGATGGCCAAGCCTGATGACCTGAGTTCCATCACCAGAACCTTCACAGCTGAAGGAGCAAACCAACACCTGCAAGTTGCCCTTTGACCTCCACACATGCCTTGTGGCATGTTTGTGCACATACCCTGTACACAAGATAAATAAGCAGTAAAACAACAACAACAACAACAACAAAAGTAAATACAGGACTTGTGAAGTTTAAACACACTGTCTTAGCCGGGGGATATAAATTGTGCTCTCTGTATTTGTGCTTAGCTGAGGTTGAAAATAAGATACAATGTCCGTCATTGAATTGTTTAACTGTTGTTTGCTAATTGAATGCCACTGATGCAGTTTAGGTCAGGACCAGCTATTAACCCTGACAGACAGTTTTGGGAAGTGGTAAAGCTATGTGTTAGTTGCTGAGTATTGCCAGTCTCTAAAGAATGAATGAGCAGAGTTTTGCTCCTGTTGATCTAGATAGTCATGTAGGTAAACTGATTCCAGCGCCCTTCTCTATGGGACCGGGCCAAAGATATCAATAGAAAAACAGAATCTGAGAATCACAGTTTCCATAGGAGTCCAACACCAAGCATTGTATAGAACCTTTTAGAAATGCATGATATTAAATGCTTTAAAAATAACATATCTCCTATTGCAATAACAGTATCTGAAAGAGCTGTAGTCAGAAAACCAGATCGCAAAGCATGGGTTTAAGTTCAATGGTCATTAGTTTCTTTCTTTTCAGCCTGGTCTACTTGGCAAGATGCCTGGCCCTTTTGAAGATGAAATGAAGGGAATTGCAGATGTTACTGGGATTCCTTTAGGTAAATTTTACCTTGCAATGCTTAAAACATTTGATAAAACACTGCGATGTATTTGAAATCTGATGTACTATATTACAACAAAGCACACAAATCCTAGGTTTAAGCAGCTCTTTGAAGGTCTACGTATGTATCCACGCATGCACATCTCACTCATAAAAGGTGAAGGAATTCCAGTCCTTCAAAATGTTTCATTTGCCCCTTTACATACAATAACCCTGTTCTGCCTTCACCTTTATGTTAAAAATAAAACTGAGCATTTGAATTGCTGTTCTTTCTTAATCCTATCAATATAGGTTGTTGACCATCTGGGTTGTTTTCAGATTTGATGTATGTGTTTGCATGCATTCTTGCATATGTTTTTTAGTGGATATATACACTAATTTCTCTTTAAATGAACTTTTGAGTCATAGGGTAGCTACCAATGTACTTAGCCTTGTAAATTCTGCAAGACAATTCCTACAATGAACAGACCTATTGACAAGCATAGCATGAGAAATTTAATTTTCTCTCGTTGACACTGCATTTCCCTGGTGAGTTACTGACTTTTTTTTTTCAGTTTGACTTTTCTTTATTCCTCTATTTTGGGGAAAGGCAAAGCACTAGTCAAGGTCTCTTCATACATTGCTACAGATGAAGCACCATTTACTAAAATTGAGACTCTTTGTTTTGGATGTAAGGCAGGTGATTCTGTATCCGGTTCTGTTTGTGAACTTTCTCTCGTTTCATTGTCTTGGTCTTGTATCGGTCTCATGCTGTCTCAGTTACTAAAGCTTTACAGTGGGTACATTTTAACAGTGTAATCCTTCCCCGTGCCTTCCTTCAGCACTGTCTTATCCCTGTTGTTCTTCTGCATCCCCATATGCTGTATAATCAGCCTGCCACCTTGACAGTGGTCAGAAAGGGTCTTATGTATTACTCATGAAACTATTCTTAGGCAGTGATATTTTGGGCAACTAATTTCTGTCTTCTTGTTTTTGTTTTTCCCTTTTTAAGACAAACATTCATTGCTATGTAGCCATGCTGGCCCCAGTTTCAGGGTCCTCCTTCTCCCCCTGAAGGGTGATGGGATTCTGGACATGGAATCCATCCAGCCTTATCCAGCTTTTGAAGTTTTTAGTTTCAGCTTTCAGTTTGTATCATTTATTGAAAAAGATTTTTCTCATTAACCGAGAAGTAATCAAAGCCATGGAGTCACCATTTTATGTAACCGGTGGTACTTTTCACAAGAGAATTGATTGAACATCTCTGTAGTTTCTCAACGAAGCTGGCTCGTGCTTTTGTTTCTTTCCCTTCACTACATGATTTTTAAAGGGCCGGTAATACTGATCGGCAAGTAAAGGGGCCGCGCCTGACAACCTGTGTTCTGGATTCCTGGGATTGACATGGTGGAAGGAGAGAAGAATCAACTTCCAGATTGTTTTCTCATCACCACACGTGCACCATGGCACGCTTACACACACAGTGGCAAACCTATGCACACATCATGTAGATGCACATGTGAATAAATGCACATATAAATAAATATAGAAATATTTTATCAGGCGGCAGTGGTGCATGCCTTTAATTACAGCAACTAAGGAGGCAGAGGCAGGTGGGTCTCTGAGTTCAAGACCAGTCTGGTCTACAGAATAAGTCTCCAAAAAAAAAAATCTAACTGAAAAATAATTTAAAAAGATAACATACTGGAAATATATATTCACCATTTACATGAGAAGAAAGTCTTAATATAAAAAGAGCTCTCACAAGTAATTAACAAATATAAATATCTTTAGAGAAAAATGTATTAACATAAATTAACTGAAAATAAAATATATTGGGGTAAAAATGCATGTTAAGCCCAGCATGTCAGCATTTAACAAGACAGAGAAAAACATGCTACATATCTTTAGGTTAAAAGTGGAATGGCATTTTCTTTATGCTGCCATGGTTATTAACAAAAAATTTCCTTTTGTTCACAGGAGAGATTATTTCGTTCAACATTTTCTATGAATTGTTCACCATGTGTACATCAATAATAACTGAAGACAATAAAGGTAAGCTTTGCTAAGGAACATGGCAGTGCAGAACACAGTATAGAATAAAGCTTTTTTAGAGGAGAATTAGAACATTTATTAATGGGGCTTGCTATTTAAATTATGTGTATACTGTGTACAGTTGAGTATATCCTGGTAAATTTTTATAAACACACTGAAATTAGCCTTAAGACAACTAGAGTGCGTATTAAACTGTAAATCAGACATGTGCCACTCCTTAAAGACTAAGCATCCAAATATATGGGCCTATGGGGGCCATTTTTATTCAGACCACCACAGGCAGTGACAGATGTTTTCCTGGAGACCCAGAACTAACATCCTCTCATAATTTCCCAGCCAACAAGCACTGTGTATGGGACCTTTACTTTTGTAATGTTTTCCTGGCTGGTCCCCAAGATATATGGCACAAGGTGACTTGCCCTTCATTCACTCTGACTTTTGACCTACATCTAATACTTGAGATCGCCATCTCTAAGTGGTAATTAAGGAATTAGGTAAGTCACGTTAATAGAGGTGAAGATATCTATGTCCTGGTAGAACTGTAGTTGTCCAAGAAATAAGGATTTGCTTCCATAGCTGATCTTATCCAGAGCCCCAGATCTCAGATGTTAGATAATGTCCCAATGTGATAGTAAACTAGTGTGAACTTGGTAAGCCTTATTCTGACTGTCAGGCTTCTTAATTATTATATATTGCTAGGTGATACAGTTGGGAACAGATGTTCACATCTCTCTGTACATCAGTGATTAAGACACCATTGTAGTTTAACTGGATACATGTCTCTTACTTACTTCCTAATAGGTCACTTACTACATGGAAGAAACATGGATTTTGGAATATTTCTTGGGTGAGTAAGTAATGACATACTTTTACTCTGTAAGAAGTGTGGACTATAGTCTTACCTTGATGAAAAAAGTAAGCCCCTGTTCTGTGCAGAAGATGGCCATGAATGAAGATGACTGGATTCTTTAGTGGTGGAAAGGCAGGCACACTGGGTGGCCTCTCAGTTGCTTAGGGGTTGTATCTCAGAAACTGCACCTAGTGAGCAGAAGTTGGGACCATGCATGAAGGGCACAAGTGCTTATTTTCATCTATTGCTTAGAGAAATCTGTCATCATGACCTTTATGAAAAATAATGGCCTTGTAATTAGAGGTCTTTATTTGAGTCTGGATCTCACTATTTATATAACCAGAGTTAATCAACTTTTCTGAGCCTCAGTTTGCCACCTGGAAAAGGGATGAAACTGCCCTGTTTTGGATGAAGAAAAGTTTATTCTGGATCACAGTTCAGAAATTTCAATCCTTGGTCAACTGGCTCTTCTGTTTTTAAGGCTGGTAAGGCAGAGCATCCTCTTGGTGGGAGCAGATATCAGAGGAGGCTGCTCACCTCCTAAAATGAGGAATGCATTAAAGACAAAATATAGCCCCCAGGGGTGTACCTCCAGGGTCCTGCTTCCTCCTGAGTTTGTATCATCTCCCAGTAATCTCTCAGATTGTTACCCCATCAGTGGATTACTCTTATCACTTCCCGAAGCCTCCTCACCTCTGAACAGCGGTTTATTAGGGATGGGACCGTTAGCCCATGAGCCTTGGAGGGACACTTCAGATCCAAACCATGGCACACTCATAGAGATCTTGTTAAAGCTTATCCTAAGTGATCAGGCAGAAAATGCACCTGTAAGCCAGACATGAAATCTCAGGCCTGTAATTCCAGCCCTTGGAAGGTTGAGGCAGGAGGATTGCAAGTTTGAAGTTATCTTGGATTCCATAGCAAGAGGCAGCCACAAACACACAGCATCTGTGTAATGCCTGCCTCTCACCTTCATCTCTGTCTTGACTGTCACCAACATTTGTCTTTTTTAGGTGGAATATAAATAATAACACTTGGGTTGTTACGGAAGAATTAAAGCCTTTATCAGTGAACTTGGACTTCCAAAGAAACAATAAGACTGTTTTCAAGGCTACAAGCTTTGTCGGCTATGTGGGCATGTTGACAGGATTCAAACCAGTAAGAAATATGTTATACAACTTTCTAAGTAGTTTTGTGTCCTGGTTTTACTGTCTGGGAGTCTAAGAAACTGAGGATGTATAAAGAATATGAAGGTAGGCATGATGACACACTCCTTCCATCCTAAGGAGGCAGATGTTGGTGAGTTCAAGGCCAGTCTGGTCTATATAGTAAATTCCAGACCTGCCAGGACCGCATAGTGACACCCTGTCTCAGATAGACAGACAAAAAGAATGTGAAGCCCTATTTTAGTCCTTTGTCCTCATCACTTTTGTCAGTACGAGACTCCACAGCACAAAAAAAGAAAGGGGATGGTCTCTGTGCCCGTTGAAGATAAAGAGCATGTGGCTGACTGTCAAAATCTCCAAGTAAAAGTGGGGGTCAGCCCTGGGTCTCTTGACGCGTTCAAGGCATGGACTCTTTGCTCTTCATTTACAAGCAGTGATTTCCCACTTAACTCACCTCACACAGTGCGTGTGAAAATGTTTTGAACTTAGAAGAGTCTTTGTAGCCAGGCAGCAGTGGCGCACCACTTTAATCCCAGCACTTGGGAGACAGAGCCAGGCGGGTCTCTGTGAGTTTGAGGCCAGCCTGGTCTACAGAGCGAGGTCCAGGACAGGCACCAAAACTACACAGAGAAACCCTGTCTCGAAAAAACAACAACAAAAAAACAAAAAAGAAGAGTCTTGGTAGTGTTACTGTGGTTTTGATTTCTCTTTGCAATCCTCCAGTACCCAGTTCAGGTCTTTCTATACCATTGTCCTGGTACAGAGATGGGGCCCTGAAGAGCACGATGACATTTCTGATGGTATTGTTTTGTTTTTTTCTCAGGGACTGTTTAGTCTTACACTAAATGAACGTTTCAGTCTGAACGGTGGTTTTCTGGGTGAGTGGAATGTCTGGAGATGCAATGGGGATCTGTCTTTGGAAGGGAGGGCAGTAATCCAACCTCTTGGTCCTGTGATACTGTCTACATTTCATCTCTTCCAGGTATCCTAGAATGGATGTTGGGAAAAAAAGATGCCGAATGGGTGGGGTTTATCACCAGATCAGTTCTAGAAAATAGTACAAGGTTTGTTGCTTTATTATCAAATATCTGTTAAATAACTCATATTAAAATATAGAAATGTTTGCCAAGCCCCAGCTTTACAGCCACTGAGGAACTGTTGTTGTATTTCTTAGGTGATCCTTGGACATTCCTGTGGAATCATTCCTGTTTTCTGTGTGTTCTGTGTTGTCATATAAAGCAATGAGTTGAATTATTAGTAGCAGTATTAGAGATATTGACACTAGGAAAGAAATCTAAGTTTTTGTTATACAAAAAAACCATACCATGTGTATAGGCAATGCTAGACAGTAAAATCTTTATATAAATGGCAATACATTCAGTTTCTTGCCACAGAAAAAAATACGTAAGTTGTAATCATATTAACCTAGAAGTTATGGTCTGTTGTAGTGGTGAAATAATACCAAATTGTCTTTAGCACATACTCTGTCCACATGACTTGGAGAAAACAAGCATCGATCTTCCATTTAACACTCTCCAGGGAAGAAAAGTTGGTTGTCTTTCTTGATTATCAACTCCCGTTCTTAATAGTCCTCATTGTCAAAGTTACTTTCTGTTCTCCAAGTCTGGTAGGGTTTTGTGTGTATGTGTGCTTTTGCTGGTCTCAAATTCACTATGTAACCAACGACAGCCTTGAACTCCTGGTGCTCTGGCCTCTACTTTCTGGTGCTAGGAGTAACAGGCACCACCGTGTCCAGTTCTGTGGTGCTGTGAGTGCATGCTGTCCAGGACTCTGCCCCTCCCCAGCACTGTGGTTATATTTCCCTTTCTTTTGTTCAACAAAAGACATAAAGAGAAAGGCTAGAGGGTGGCTCTTGAGAGCTCCTTCAGATTTGGGGTTCTCCCAAAATTCCCACGTAAAGATCATTGGTCCTCTAGGATGGTGGCTCACCACCCATGTCAAGACAGCATGCTCCTTAACCAGAGGTTTCCTCACCTTTTTCCATTCAGCTCCTTTTTGTCTAAAAATGCCTTATTTGATGCCAAGGATATAGGTATATAAAATATGTATACAGATCAAACTTTTACTGTAGTATAAAAATCAAACATTTACTGTAAATAAATTAACTTTAAAACAATTCTTTGGTATAGATAGGATTTTACCATTCATTAAAGACAAGCAAATGTACTTACTAACTACATGGGATGTACTCGTTTATATGAAGATGAATATTTGTTACCACAGGACGTAAAGCATCTTCATTTTTCAGAGTTGATTGTCAACATTCAGAATGCCACTTGACATTGTATAAAAAGGCAGAAATATATTTAGGGGCATTTAAGATGAGATGTTCTCAAGGCTGGAGAGATGGCTCAATGTTTAAAAGAACTTGCTGTTCTTGCAGAGGTCCTGACTTATGTTCCCTTCACCCAAATGGCAGCTCACAACCACCTGCCACTCCAGTTCCGTGGGCTCTGATGCACACATGTGGTGCACATACACACATTCAGGCACACACACACATGATAATAAATATTTAAAAAAAAAACCTAAACATTCTAACACAATTCCACCAAAAAATGAATTAGTTTTATACTTACAGCTGAGGAGTAATAGCAGAAGATTATTAAAAGGTTTTGTTCCCTTAATTAAACCATTGTTTCTGTGTGAGCAGAAAACCTAGGATGGGTAGTAAAACACTTCAGTTTGTAACAGGGCTTTAATTCCAGCCGCCGCCCTGGGTGTGAGCACAGGTATTTGAGGCAGCACCCATTGGCCTTGTGTGGCGGGCAGCCGGAGCAGTGCGAAGCGCACGTTCAGAAGCAGGGCTGCAGCGAAGTTGCCCAGGCCGCTCAGGAGAGCACCCCAGCAAGGCCTCAGCCTCAGTTCACAGTTGTGGGGTTTAGAACGAATGTGTGGCCATTGCACATTCAGAAAGCTTTCACTGTTGCCCACTGTGTGTGTCCACATCCAGTTAAGTAACTCCATTAAGATACCTGTTTCCCTTTAGTTCCCACAACTGAAACCCATCATTCAAAGTCACCTGAAAATTCTTCTTTTAAAAATGTCCCTATACAGTTATGAAGAAGCCAAGAACACACTGACCAAGACCAAGATAATGGCCCCAGCGTATTTTATCCTGGGAGGCAACCAGTCTGGAGAAGGCTGCGTGATCACACGAGAGAGAAAAGGGTCTTTGGATGTATACGAGTGAGTACATTTGATGAGTGAAATAAGTGAGAACAGGAGCCCAGCCAACAGGAACCCTAAGAGGGAAGCTCTCTTTTTGTATCTAGACTCGATCCTCAGCATGGCAGATGGTATGTGGTCCAAACCAACTATGACCGGTGGAAAAACACCTTGTTCCTTGATGACCGCAGGACGCCTGCCAAGATGTGTCTAAATCGCACGACACAGAAGGTACGTTTGCGTTGTCACCTACGGAAAGACACTGTCCCCATTGTGGGTGATCTTAGTTCTGGTGTTTCCCTTTGACCTTGAAGAATTTGTAAACCTACTACTGAGTATCTCTAGACACACCTCTTGGAGCTTTTGCTATTGAACTTAAGCAACAAATTCTTGCTGTGATTTTCCTTCCTTACACTAATTCTGTAAAGTTAAATAACAAATTCAAAAACAAATTTTGAAAGAATAAATTACAAAAGGGGAGGAGGAGAGAGAAAGAAATGATACGTGAGAACGGTCACCTTTGTTACCAGGGGTGACTCCAAGGAAGATGCCTTAGGAAGACTGACAAATAGTTTTTGGTGGCCCATTGTATGGGTAAATGCAACTGAAGGTCTGTATTTCATCTACTGAATACAATTGTTTTTGTGTCTAGAATCTCTCGTTTGCAACCATATATGACGTCCTATCAACGAAACCCGTCCTCAACAAGGTATTTATACACACACACACACACACACACACACACACACACGTACTGCTTTCGGGGAAGAATGTGCTTCTGTGTTTTGTCTTTCTCTGTTACCTTACATCATTTTGAGTATATTAGTTATGTCCAACTTCAGGTTCATTCATTCATTCATTCATTCATTCATTCATTCATTTTTTTGAGGCAGTGTCTGTCTGTGTCCCAGGCAAGCCTGGAACTCACTTTGTAGCCCAGGCTGGCGTCAAGTGGGCACAGTCCTTCTGCCTTAGCCCCCTGAGTTCTGGGATTACAGACAGGCACTGCCCAATCATCTTTAAGTGCTCATTTTTGAAAACTATTGTTGTGTGCCTGAAACCACAACTTTAAGAATGAAGTAAGGGCGTCGCTCACTTGGCAACACCGTCAAAGTTGTTTCAGCTTTAGCTCCCCTCACCCCCACCCTGCACCACAACCAAGAAACCTGCCCGTCCCATTTGTGTAGTCTTTCTATGTACAGAGGAACATTCTGGATCTATTGCCCCCGACTGTCCCATTTCTCTGGTTTTGTCCAGCCTCCCTAACATAAACAGCCTGCATCACCTGCGCCAGAACAGTCCTCCTTCCCTTTAGCGTTTGGAACTCACCAGGGACGGCCCTCCTTGACTTGTCTCAGTCCACCTACCATCTTTCTCCTTTGCACAGTATCTCCTTGTGGCTTCACAGTGGGGTGCATGCCATGGTCTGCATGCTCTGGAGGGTTTGGGTGTCTGCTCGGTCCTCCGTGCGCCTACAGTTTCCTTACTGCAACGGGACTGCATTGAGGGGAAGCACGGCCAAAGCCAAGCTGTTCTGTGCCATAGTGTACCCTCAGGCTTTGTACCTGTGCCACTTATACACGGGAGAGGGTGGAGTGAGTCTTAAAGGTTCATTGATTACTATTAAACATCACTAGAAAGCAGATTCTTGGGGGGATACAGATGCTATATGTACAAGATCTTAGACTTGAAAATATCGTTAAAATGAAAATAACTTTTTCTTTTCAGCTCACTGTATTCACAACCTTGATCGATGTTGCCAAAGGTCATTATGAAAGCTACCTGCGGGACTGTCCAGACCCGTGTATAGGCTGGTGAGCAGGCATGGCCTACAGGACAGACTGAGGCCTGGAGACGTTTCCTCTGGCGTGTCTACTCTCCTGCCACAGGCCTGTTATCTTTCCGTCATGAGATTGTCCTCACTGTGTCCACAGCTCACAGACTGTTTCTGTTGTTTTGATGGCCACCACTGCTCTTTACGGGTAAATTCTTTACGGGACGCACGCCATGTAGAATTTGCCACTTCATTTCACTTTGACATCAGGGAAGGGGTAACCCTGACCTCTATGGAATATATCAAGGTTCTTTGCTGGTGTTAAATCCAGTGCCCTGTGTGATTAATGTATGCGTTCATTCACCTTTTCTTTTTGATAAACATGTTTATATTTGTCTATCTACCAGTATTTTTCTCCTGGTCCTCGATTGAAATCAGCATGCCATTCACCTTTGCTGTTAGTGACAGCAGTGTGATTTCACTGTGCTTGGCTGGGGTTTCTGAGATGGACAATTGATACTTATTTTAATAAATAGACCTTTGATTCTGGAAATAGTATTTGGGATGGTTACAAAATAATTATTATATAAACAGTGTTTTTTTTAAAGAATAGAAGTGTTCTCTTTTTCCTAATTAGTCTACCAGTAACCCCAGGAAGTTTCTAGCTTCAAAACCTTGAGTTCAAGAACTCAGCACAAACTCATCATTTTAAATTCTTGTACGTATAACCCATTTAATAGTTTTTTTCATTTTTCCTTCTAATCAACATATTTTTTTTTAACTTTTCATACAATAAATATAGTTAACAATATTTTTCAGAAATCAATCTATTTATAAAAAATGCTAACAGAACTTACCTTTCTAACTTTCACAGTTGATAGTGAAATGTATGCTGTTGGTGCCAGACGGTAGCCATTTAATTTTGTATCATGTCGGTTGTTGTATCACGATGCTCAATAAACAGTGGCTGGCCGTCAGGTCAGCACTCATGCATGCTGACAGGGTGTGTGCCTGTGTTGCTTGGAGGGTGGGGGTCATTATCAAGAGATACAAGCAGAGCATAATATCGAGATTAAACAACAAGGGTGATGCAAGGAGGTTACTAAACATATGACTTAAGTGGTCACAATCTGTCATGACTAATCCTCACCTCTTAACCTAGTAGCGTCGACCCAGTTTGCAGGTATGCAAAGGCACCTTTTCCCCTGGAGACTGTACACAGTACATGGCTTCCGCAACGCCAGCATCTCCAGGACTGTTTCAGAGAAGGGACAGGGATTCGCGAGAGGATCTGTATTACAGTAAGATTCCAAGGTGGGCACGGTGGTGGTACATGGCTATAATCCGAAGTTGAGAGGTGTCAGCCGAGGAATCAGAAGTTCAAGGCCAGCCAGGGATACACGGGACAGTCTCTGAAAACCAAAATAATAAAAATGGAATAAGATTCAATTAGAGGAAAAAAAAACAAGATTCCAATTTTGACCCTCTCATAAGACTGAAATGAGGTTAAAAACTGATCCATGATATGCAGTAGGCCTTGACAGCATAATAATGTGCAACATTCTTCTGATTGCTACAGACTGCTTCTTTAAGGAGTATGTCAATGACTTGGAATAAGTGGCATTAAAATTTTAGTAGTGTTGTTTAGTGGTGAAGCAGTTTGTAGACAGTGTATGGTCCAAGCTTTTTTTTTTGGTTTTTCGAGACAGGGTTTCTCTGTGTAGCTTTGCGCCTTTCCTGGAGCTCACTTGGTAGCCCAGGCTGGCCTCGAACTCACAGAGATCTGCCTGTCTCTGCCTCCCGAGTGCTGGGATTAAAGGCGTGCGCCACCAACGCCCGGCCCCAAGCTTGTTTATACAGGTGCTTACACACAACTATATAGCTGGACTAGAAAGCGAGGCTGAGACGGGATTAGCCAAAATGTTGACAGTTATTTCCCCTGGTTAATGGTCAGAGCTATTAAGACTCAGAAAGGAACCTACCCGCTTAATATTTAGGAATATGATTTTTTTTTTTTAAGGCAAAGTCTTGGAGCCCTGGCTAGCCTCAAACTTGTGATCCTCCTGCCTCAGTCTCTAGAATGCTGAGACTCAGGCATGAGCCATCAAACTGGGTTTGGGAATTATGATTTGAAATAGAGTCCCACACTTAACTAGTAAGCATTAGGCCCTAGGTTCAATCCCGAATATATATATATATATATATATATATATATATATATATATATACACATATACACACATATATATATATATATATTAAAATAAGAGGAGGTTGGAGAGATAGTGGAATGATTAAGAGTACTTGTTGCTCTTGCAGAGTACCCAGATTTATGACCCAGCACTCTAATGGTGTCTTAACAACTCCAGTTTTAGGAGATCCAACAGCCTCTTCTGGCTCCCACGGGCACCAGTCTCCCATGTAGCGCACATACATACATATGAACAGGCAAACACATACAAATAATATTTTCTTAAAACTAAAGTAGAGGGGGCTGGAGAGATGGCTCAGAGGTTAAGAGCACTGGCTGTTCTTCCAGAGGTCCTGAGTTCAATTCCCAGCAACCACATGGTGGCTCACAACCATCTGTAATGAGATCTGATGCCCTCTTCTGGCCTGCAGTCACATATGCTGTATACATAATAAATACATAAATCTTAAAAAAAATATATTAAAAAAAAAAAAAACTAAAGTAGAGGAGTCGGGTGGTGGCGGTGGCGGTAGCGGCGGCGGTGGCGGCACACGTCTTTAATCCCAGCACTCGGGAGGCAGAGGCAGGCGGATCTTTGTGAGTTTGAGGCCAGCCTGGGCTATGGAGCGAGATCCAGGAAAGGCACAAAGCTGCACAGAGAAACCCTGTCTCAAAAAAACAAAACAAAACAAAAAAGCAGAGCGCTAGCATAACTCACCTTTGTAACAGGTAACCCGTACCCCGAACTCACTGTGTGTCAGGCTTTGTAACAGAAAACAGCTCTGCATGCAGCAGCTTGTTTTCTCAACAAACCCGTTATGCTGGAAGGCCTACTTGACAGTGATAAAAGTAAGGCCGAGTTGCTCAGTTACACTAACAGAAGACATGGGAGCTGGGATTTGAGCCAGAGGTGTCCAACTCTTGGGCTTTTATCATGACACTGTATTTCATAACTACAAGTAGCACAACAGACAGGCCTGATGTGGGAGGCCTCTGCTTGAGTTCCTGTGTCCCAAGCCACCAAGCTAAGGTATCCCAGACACGTTGACTCTGTCTTCTGCTGGTTCTTTTTGTTTTCTCTGTGTAGCTTTGGAGCCTGTCCTGGAACTTACTCTGTAGCCCAGGCTGGCCTCGAACTCACAGAGATCCGCCTGTCTCTGCCTCCCCAGTGCTGGGATTAAAGGCGTGCGCCACCACCGCCTGGCCTGCTGGTTCTTTGCAAAACACTTGAGGTTCTATAGGGATCCAAGACCTTTTGAGATCAGAAACTGTTGATAACCTGTTGGCTAAGAGGACATATGATTTTCACGTCTACATTCTCAAATGTGCTTCATTTGGGGGATTTAGAATTAAAGACACACCACTACATTAAAAACACCAAGTTCAGGTTTAAGTTACGGAATTGCAAAGTCCAGGTACTTATTACAGTAGTGACAGAACATGTGAGTCCTCATTAGTTGATGTAAATTTACTAATATTCATTATCTTAGAATTGCGGGTGTTAGATGTGGCCAGCAGGTCCTAGACTACCTCATCCGGTTCATTGGCCCTGCCAGCAAGGTGCAGAGGTGTGGCTGGCCCTGTGCCATCAAGACAACTTGTCAGCCTTTGGGGATGCCCTCCCTCTTGGACTGGGAAAGCAGGGCTGCCTAGCCAGTTGCAACAGAGCAGACAGGATTGCTCGGGCAATTTTCCACGGCATTTCTACATACCATGTGAAGATTTTACGTCAGACTTTGGCAGGATTTGCTTTGAATAATAAAGATTATTGTTTTTCTACAGGGCAATAGTCGGTCAAGCTGACTAGTAGAATAGCTCTTAATGTATTTCTGGTAGTTTCCTAACCTTGAGATGCCACAGTTATGATAGAGATCACGTGGAGTACAGCATCCACTTGGCCTATCCATTACCTCCTTGGGGGACTTGGGAGGGGAGGCAAGTGCAACAGATGCAAACACACAGAGGTCCTTACCTCTGACCAGGAGTGCCATCAACTATTAGGCTGTGTGCTAGGCTAGATGGTTAGCTTGCAAGCAGGCTAAGATCTTAGCCCATTCATGGTTCTTATGACCTCATGTTACACATGTGCTATAGATAGTCTGTGAGATGCTGATCACTGAGCCTTTTAGAGCAGCTGGGCTAGGACCCAGGCATGTAAGCCCTTGGAGCTGCTTCCTTCAAGGTTGTTTTGAAGGTAGGTCAAAGTGAATGATGTATATTACATTTCCTCAAGGTCTCAGCAGACTGGGGAAGGAGTGGCATTCAAGACACGAAGAAAATTGATGTAAATCACTTTCCCTGTTGACCAAAGGGGCCTGAGCCAACTAGGGCTTTGCATAGTGGAAATCTACATAAACATATCTAGCTTTCAGCCATACCTTTTCCCCTGAGGATCTCAACCTGACTTGGTGGTCCCGGTTCTTTCTTATTGATAGTGGTGACACCTGGAAGCTACTGCTTCCCTAGAAAGGCTGAGCAACACCCAGCAGATGTCTGAGGACCTGGCTTTCTGCAAATGTCCTCACTATCCAAGTGACAAAGAGTCCAGTGGAGCATCTAGAAGAATTTGGGTTCCAGGTACCATGGAGCCCAGCACACAGCACTTTTGAGAGGTGAGTGAGAGGTGCAGAGGCATTGGATCCTAGTAGATTCAGCTCCACACCACAACTAGAACCTTTGCAGCTGACATGGAGGCATCCAATCTGGTGGCCCTGATTATTCCAAAAAATGTGTCCACAGTAGGGCATAACTATTAGTAATCAATAAGAATTTAAGTGTTTTCATTTATCAATAAAAGCCACTGAACTGATTTTCACACATAATTTTAGCTTCTGAAAAATTATTGAATGATTGTAAAATATTACCTTAAATTTATCACATAGGTTGGGAGTATAGCTGACTTGTAAAGCATTTGCCTAGCATGTGTGAGGTCTTAGATGCAACCTTTGGCATCACAAGATAAAGGTAGTTAAAGAAAAAATTACTACCCAACACCAAGAGACAGTTGAATGGCTTAATGCCTGATGGCTTTAGCTTAATCCCTGGTACTCATATGGTAGAGGAAGAGAGCAACTCCATGAAGTTGTCCTCTGACTTCCATGTGTGTTATGGTGTGTACACACACACACACACACACACACACACACACACACACACACACACACACACACAAACTGCCGGGGCCCAGACTCAGCAGTTTCAGGGGTCTGAAGGATGGGATACCTGAAAGGCACAATAACAACTCAGAGACAATGTTCGTGCAAACCGACAGGTCACTTCGTGCTTCTGCAGTTGCTAAGTTTCTTTTGCTTCCCTGGTTTCTCTTAGCTTCTCTTACTTTCTCTAAGCTTCTGTTAGCTTCTCTTACTTTCTCTAAGCTTCTGTTAGCTTCTCTTAGCTTTTGCTACAGCTTCTTTAGTTTCTGCTTTTGCCCTGGTGACTTCAGTCTTTTATTATCCTAAGAAAAGGGGGAACAGAAAAAAAGAGGAAATCACCCAATACGAACTATTCTCATGATTCCAAAGGTTATTCTTAGAAAATCTCCAATATATTCTTCATCATCTTTTACTAAGCACGGGAACTATCCCAGACTTAACACCAAAGCAAGCATAATCTATTTTTATTATTAATGATTATACAATCTTCTGAGCACTTGACCCAAAGGCTAGCAACATGCAATTTCGCAAAAAAGGTAAAAATAAGAACAGTGGTCAGTGTACCAGACAGTCATTTCCTTCTCACACAGTCTGCTCCGACCTCAGGACCCCTGCAACAGCTTAAGTTCCTCTTCAGCCCTCTGCAAACACCAAGTCCATGACTGGTGGGCCACAATGACCTCAGACAAGAAATCTGTCCCTGCAAGTCAGCAACTTCTGTCCTATATCCAACAATTCCAAGGAAGACCTAATCTAATTTATAGAGCTTCCATGAAAGGAAGCTCACCTTTCTTGGCAGCTCTTTTCAACCTAGGAACCCAATAAAGCTTGTAGCAATCACTCCATCGATTGTCACATTATCTCCACACTCCTTCAGGAGGAATAAAAATATCAGGATTAAAGTTGCCATCTCCCTTTCTTGGTGGAGGCCACTATTTTCCTCCTATTCTAGGTTCCCACACTTTAGTTTGTCATCCCATCTATATGTTACTCCATCCATAGTCTTCAGCCAATACCCCTTAGGATCTCAAGTTTTACACAATGTCCTTGGAATATCCTCAAAAACTGAATTATGGCCAATTTAAATCCAGTATGTTGATACACATCATCTATATGCTATAGTTGATCATACATTCAGTACAGTTTATCCAAGCCTAAAAAGCTTCTCCAGGCTGCAGGTTCTTTTCCATGAACTGCATAACTGCCTCAACCAGCCTGAGTGATCATTTCTAATTTCCTGTGAAATTTACTTCACTCCTTTCCTGTATCACAGAAATCACCATTGATCTAGGAACACAGAACATGAAGATCAGACAGAAGAAAAAGACTAGTATTACAAGAAGTAATTATATGGAGGAGGACATGACATGTGCATGCCATAAAGCATGACCTTGGGACACGTAGGCATTTCTGCCTTGGTCCTCTAGAGGCATGCTAAGCAGAAGATCCGGAGGGGAATACACAGTGGCTTGATGGTCCACAATCTCGGGTCCCCTTTTCTCCAATCTTTGCTGGTGGCACGTCAGCCATCTTATATGCCATCCCCGGCACACAAGAAATGTAATTTTATATATTGCCACCCGATTATGCTTCTAAATTTATTCACAGTGCCTAAAATGTTAAGGCCAGGTTTGATAGCACATCTATAATCCCAGTACTTAGGAGGGTCAGGAGTTCAAAGGCAACCTTAGCTACATTGCTAGTTTGAGGCCAACCTGAGCTATGTTGAGACCTAGTCTCAAAAACAAAAGAAACTGAAGATATCAATAAGACTTGATTAAGAACTGTAAGTTGCTATTTCAGACATCAAATATACTGAGAGAATGTTAGAAAAGTATGTACCTTTGAATATTTGATGTGTAATTTTCCTTGATATTTTTGTGTTTTACTTCATAATTTAAAGGAAATAAAATGAATTTTTCACTATGTCTCCTCCAGCTTACCTCAGCATGTCTTATAAATACTATTATTTAATGTGTGCTATTTCACATGGAGTGGTCAGATGACCACTTTGTGCAGCTGGCTTTCTCCACCATATGGGTTGCAGGAATAGAACTCAGGTCATCAGGCTTGGTGGCAGGTACTCTTACCCACTGAGGCACGCCACCAGCCCACAAACATCATGCCATAACATGCCAACAGGCAGGAAATGTTGGAATTCCGACTGCTTCACCAGTGGACTGGCTGGAGACTTAACTGCCTTGTGGTTTTCTTCTTTGCCTTTGTAAAATAAATGATGCACGATTATTTTTTCCTAGTTCCTCTAGGTCCAGGAAGCTAGTCTTAAACTGTTTCTCAATTTTGCAGGCAGTTCAGCAGAAGCCAGTACCAGGTGTGGTTAGATACCTCAGGACCGTTTGGAGTGTTGTTATTCACACAGATGCATGGGTGAACCCAGTAACATTTTTCCTGTCAAGTATTTAAAAGTGGTGTTGCTCTACTTGACTGGAATCGTGTGAATTGCCAGTACAGAATGGTCTGCACATGTGCAGACCTGAGTATGCCATACATACAAATACACAAAAGGAATGTAGCTAACTACGTACAAACTTGTATAGGTTAATCTGTGTATTAACTTGAATTTTTTGTTATTGATAATGAATACTGTCGGTTTTAACTCTTTCCATTTTTTTTTATTCTCTATTACATCCCAACCACAGTTTCTCCTCTCTCCTTTCCTCCCAGTCCCTCCCCATACCTCTTCTCTCCTTTCCTCCCAGATCCACTCCCCCTCGTCCTTTAGAAAAGGCAGGCCTCCCAAGGACATCAACCAAACAGGGCATATCAAGTTACAAGACTAGGCACATCCTGCCATATTAAGGCTGGACGAGGCAACCCAGTAGGAAGAAAGGGGTCCCCAAAGCCAGCAAGAGTCAGAGACAGCTCCTGCTCCCACGGTTAGGAGCTCCATAAGAACATCAAGCTACACAACCATAACATAAATGCAGAGGACCTGGATCTGACCCATGCATGTTCCAAGGTTGTCACTTCAGTCTCTGTGAGTCCTGGTTAGTTGAATCTGTGGGCCATTTTCTTGTGGTGTTCTTATTTTACAAACTAGGAAAAATCTATGGTACAATGTGGAATATAAGTTGTAATTAATGGCGCTTATTTTCCTTGATTTTAATAATAGAGTATCTTATGTTTTCAATATTTAAGAATGCTAGTTGGGGGGGGCACTGGAGAGATGGCTCAGCATTTAAGAGCATTGGCTGCTTTTCCAGAGGACCCAGGTTCAATTCCCAGCACCCACATGGCAACTCAAACTGTCTGTAATTCCAGTTCCAGGGGATTCAACACCTTCACACATACATTCAGATAAAACATCAATGCATATGTGTAGATGTAACCAGTATGAGATCGGATGTGAGTTATATATAAAGGATGACTCCTTTTCCTGATTGTATCTTGTAATTGAATAAATAGTGAAGTTAATTCTGAAGCATCAGGGATAAATTCTGCAGTCTCAATATGTAATACCACTCTTTCAGCATACTGAGAGTCAGTTACTATGTTGAGAGGTTCTGAAAAATCCATTAATACCAACAGAATAGCATACAATTCTGATTTTTGCACTGAATTATAAGGACTTTGTACCACTTTACTTAAATTTTCTGATTTGTAACCTGCCTTTCTCTGTTTATTGGCATCTGTATAAAATGTACGAACTCCAGATATGGGTTTTTGCTGTACAATTCGAGGCAAGATCCATTCAGCTCTCTTTATAAAATCAATTCTGTTGCTTTTGGGATATTTGCTGTTAATTTCTCCCAAAAAATTACTGCAAGCTCTTTGCCAAGGTTCACTTTCTGTCCATATTTTTTCAATGTCCTCCTTAGTTAAAGGTACGACAATTTCTGCTGGGTCTATTCCTGCTAATTGACGAAGTCTCAATTTTCCTTTCCAAATCAAGTCAGAGATTTTTTCCCCATAAGTTTTTAATTTTTTATTTGGTTTATTTGGTAAAAATATCCATTCCAATATAATATCTTCCCTCTGCATTAATATTCCAGTAGGGGAATGCCTAGAAGGTAAAATAACCAAAATGCAATCCAGCTTTGGATCAATACGATCCACGTGCCCTTCATGTACTTTCTTTTCTACCAAGGCCAATTCTTTCTCAGCTTCAGGTGATAATTCTCTTGGACTATTTAAGTCCTTGTCACCTTCTAAGGTTTTGAACAAATTAGTCAGTTCATCATTTTTTACCCCAACAATAGTTCGTAGATGAGAAATATCTCCAAATAATCTTTGAAAGTCATTAAGAGTCTGTAGTCTATCTCTCCTAATTTGCACCTTTGGGGGTCTAATTTTTTGTAGCTCTATTTTATATCCTAAATAATTAATAGAATCTCCTCTTTGTATCTTTTCAGGAGCAATTTGTAATCCCCAGCAAGGCAAAATTTTCTTTACTTCTTCAAACATTCTTTCTAAAGTATCTGCATTTGAGTCAGCTAATAAAATATCATCCATATAATGATAAATTATAGATTTAGGAAATTTTTTACGTATCACTTCCAATGGCTGTTGTACAAAATATTGGCACAGAGTTGGGCTATTTAACATTCCCTGTGGGAGGACCCTCCATTGAAATCTTTTAACCGGTTGAGAATTATTATAAGTAGGCACTGTGAAAGCAAATCTTTCTTTGTCTTTTTCTTGTAAGGGTATTGAAAAGAAACAGTCTTTTAAATCAATAACTATGAGAGGCCATCCTTTTGGTAACAGAGTAGGCAAAGGAATTCCAGATTGTAGAGAGCCCATCGGCTGAATTACTTTGTTAATTGCTCTAAGGTCTGTTACCATTCTCCATTTACCAGATTTCTTTTTAATAACAAATACAGGAGAATTCCAAGGGCTGGTTGACTGTTCAATATGCTGAGCATTTAACTGTTCTTCTACCAGCTCTTCTAAAGCCTGGAGTTTCTCTGTTGTTAAAGGCCATTGCTGAACCCATACAGGCTTGTCTGTTAACCATTTTAAAGGTAGAGCTGTTGGTATTTTTGGAAGATTATCAGTTGTTGTGCCCTGTTCTTGTATAATATGGATGGCTGGTGACCACTCAAAATAATGCCTTCTAATATTTCTCTCAGAAACATGTGCTAGCTTATGATTTGTTTCTGAGATTGGAGGGATTTTAATCTGAGTATTCCATTGTTGCAACAAGTCTCGACCCCACAGGTTCATAGCTATGTTAGCCACATATGGTTTTAATTTTCCTCTCTGTCCTTCTGGACCTATACAGCCATCTTGCACTCTGTTTCACCTGAGATAATGTCCCAATTCCTAACAGTTGAACGTTTACCTCCTGAAGAGGCCAAGCTGGATGCCAAAATTCTGGTGCAATTATGGTAACGTCTGCACCTGTGTCTACCAGACCAGACAACAAAACACCATTTATTTTTATCGTTAATTTTGGTCTCTGTTCATTAATAGAAGTTTGCCAAAAATTTTTCTTTATGTTTTCTCCTGAATTTTCTATTCTCTCTGTTTCATCATCCTGACCAGCATGATTTATTCCAATAGTCATTTGGTTATTTAATCGCTCAGAGCAGGGATTTCCTCTACAGCTGCAGGAAAGGTTTGAACTGGTTTTGCTATGGGGGCCTGCATGAGGCCCCTCCGGGAGTTTCCCGAAAACTGAGGCAAAGGATTACCCTGTCTGTCCTTTGTTGATCTACATTCATTGGTCCAGTGTTTTCCCTTACCGCACCTTCTGCATACTCCAGAAGGAAGGGGCATTCTGTTGCCATTGTTCCTTGAAGAAATATTGCTTCTAGGAATGACCTGTTTACAGTCCCTTTTAAAATGTCCTTGCTTTCCACACCCAAAACATCTAACACTCCTCAAACCTTTTGAAATTACTTCTCCTACCCACGTATCATCATGCTCATCAACCTCAACATTAATTGTTTCTCTAATCCAATCTTCCAAAGGTGCAGATCTTGCCTTTAACGGCCTGATTATTCTTTTGCATGCTGCATTCGCATTCTCAAATGCCAAAGCTTCAATTATTGCCTTACTAGCTTCTGATCCTGAGACCATTCTGTTTACTGCTGAAGCCAGTCTTTCTAAAAAATCTGTGAAAGATTCTTTTGGGCCTTGCATAACCTTTGTGAATGACTCAGGTTTTTTTCCTGGTTCCTCAACTCTGTCCCATGCATTCAAGGCTGCCATTCGACATAAAACTAGGGTTTGAACATCATATAAACATTGTGTTTGTATTGAAGCATATTGGCCTTCTCCAATAAGCTGATCCTGACAAACTTGTATTCCTTTATCCCTCCATTGTTTTTCTACGTTGCTAGCTTCCTCCTTAAACCACGTTAGAAATTGAAGTCTCTGGCTGGGTTCCAGAACAGCTTGTGCAAGGTCCCGCCAGTCCTGTGGTATAATCCTATTATATGTTGACCAAGAGTTTAACATTTGCTTTACATATGGGGAATGCATGCCATAAGATACTATTGCCTCCTTAAACCTTTTAAAATCCATCAGTTCAATTGGAGCCCAGATATTTTGTGTAGCCATTTGATCAGGCATCTGCTGTACGGTTACAGGATAAATTAAGGGTGACTGTGTGAAAACAGGCTTTCTTTCTGTAACCTTATGATCCCAACTTGAACCAACTTCACTGTTAAAATTAACAGGTTTTTCTAAAGCTGTTATCCTGGCACTTAAATCGACTATCTTTTTAAATAGTAAAATGAGAATAAGCATGGTGATAAACTGCATAATTCCCATAATACTAATCTTTTCATATAGTTGTTCCATTGTCAGACTGCCTAAAATTTCAAACAAAACCCATTCTTCCAATGTACACAGGAAACCCATTTTTTTTTAAATGTGGAAAAAAATTGTCTTTTAAATAGTTTCCTTTATGACTTACGAAATCTGCGTAGAACAGTAGAAATCCCAGCGAATTTCAAAAGAGCCACCTAGTGTCCTAGGCGTGAATCCAGAAAGAGAGAGAGAGAGAGAGAGAGAGAGAGAGAGAGAGAGAGAGAGAGAGAAACAGAGAGACAGAGAGAAAGCAAAAGCAAAAGTGAAAGCGAAAGTGAAAGTGAAAGCATAGCTGGCTAAAGCTTAAATCCAGCCACTTGTTCCCTCTTGAGCCGAGTCAAGGCTTGGCTTTACAGGCAGGGGCCCTGTTTAGCAGGGCAGGCCTGAGCTGTTTGTAGCACTGGCTTTAAGCAAGCAGCTCACAGTCCGGCCTGAGCCCAAGCAGACCTGGGCAGGGGCTAGGGAGCCGGCCCCAAGCAGTTTTTAATGGATTCGCCCCACGTTGGGCGCCAGATGTAGATGTAACCAATCGTCTTTTTAAAATAAAAAACACAGAGCCAATGTAAAAGAGAAAGCTGAGAGGTCAGAGCTCAGAGATAAAATCTTACCTCCTGCAGTGCTCCTAACTTCCCCGCAGAGAGCTACTTCCTGTTTGTCTGTGTTTAAATAGTCTTTCTGTTCTGCCTTCTCATTGGTTCTAAACCCAACTACATGACTGCCTCATCACTGCCTGTAAGTACCGCCCTCCAGGTCTTAAAGGCGTATGTCTCCAATACTGGCTGTATCCCTGAACACACAGAAATCTACATAGCTCTTCTAACCACCACGCTCTTGCTATGGCTCTAATAGCTCTGACCCCAGGGCAACTTTATTAACATAAAATTAAAATTACATTTCAGTACAAATAAAATATCACCATACATATGAAAATTGAAAAATCCTTTTAAAAAAAGAATGCTAGTAGGAGGTTTGGAAGAAATAATCTCTGGTTAGAACTAATTTATTTAATCCTTTTTGTGGGGCTTGAGAGATGACTGAATGGTTAAGAGCACCGGCTGCTCTTCCAGAGGTCCTGGGTTCAATTCCCAGCACCTATATGGCAGCTCACAACTGTCTATAGCTCCAGTTTCAGGAGATCTGGCACCCTCACACAGACATACATGTAGAAGAACACCAATGCACATAAAGAATTTAAAGTATCACCTTTCCACATGAGCTCATAGACACTGAAGCAGAGAGCACAGGGCCTACACCAGGTCCTCTCGTGTATATAGTATTGCTTTTAGCTTAGTATTTTTAAGGGGCTTCTGACTGTGAGAATGAGTGGGTCTCTCACTCTTGTGCCTGCTCTTGGGACTCTTTTCCTATTGGGTTGCCATGTCCAACTTTGGTATGATAGTTTTTACTTCATCTTATTGTTATCTTTGGTTATCATCTCTTAGAAGCCTGTTCTTTTCCAGAGAGACAGAAAAGGAGTGGACCAGAGAGGAGGGGAGGTGGAGAGGAACTGGGAGAAGAGGGGGGAATTATAATCAGGATATATTCTATGAGAAAAGAATCTATTTTCAATTGTGAAGAAAAAAAAAGACAAAAGGATTCCTAAAAAATTTTTAAAAAATTGCCTTTTGGTGCCTTTTTTTTATTCCAGTGATCTTGAAGTTTTTGTCTTCTGGTCTATTCATATTGAGAGTCACATTAGTGGGTTACTTAGTGTTAGTCTACCTCAGAGAGATGGGATAAAAACAATAAAACATCTTGCTGAATGAAAAAACCCAAACTACTATTTCCCTTCTTAGTATTGTTCTCAGGTGGACATGACATCCAGGCATCAACTTGACTCCCCCTTTTCAGTTTTAATTATCTTTATTAATGTCAAATTCATCCTCTTCTCCTCCTCCTCATCCCTCCTTAGTCCGTTTCTCCTCCCCTTTTGCAGCGCTGATGATCATGGGACTTTGTGCATGCTAGACATCCTACTCCTGATATGCCGAACCCCTCCCATTCTCTTAAGCAGTGAGGCATACTCGCTATCTTCTCACCTTACAATTGAAGAAATTGTTCAGTCATTGTTACCAGTCATTACCACAGTGATAGAGCCAGTGTCAGTCAGTTCTCAACTCTTCTTAGTACAGATGGTTCTTGACATGCTTTCTACCTGCTGTTTCCCCCTAAATGGTTACTTTAAAAATGGAAATCAAAGTTCTCAAATCATGAAGGGCACACTATGTGGGTTAATACTGATAAACTTCATTCACTTTTTCTAGTGATTTTTTTTTTCCATCATTACCCTTAGATTTTACTTTTAGATGTACATATGTGCCTGAGTTTATGAGTACTAGGTGCATGCAGTGCCCACAGGAGCCACAAGAGAGCATCAGATCCCTTAGAGGGGGAGCTGCAGGTTGTGAGCTGGGAACTGAACTCCAATCCTCTTCAAGAGCAACAGGCACTCTTAACTGCTGAGCATTTTTTCTAGCCCTTAATCCTATTTTGAAATAAGGTCAACATTACACTTTCTACTGAGAAATAGATTTGAAAAAATCCACTGAAGAGATATTGACAGCTAGCAGAATAGTAAAGGCCTTTAATATTTTTATTCAATAAAACTACAAATAAACCTTTTCCTCTGCCCAAACATGTTTGCACAATTTCTCCTTTATCAGTCTGCTACTTCATTAATTTTATAGCATTTTTCATGTAAAAAATCTGCATACCTAGCTTAGAAATATAGACTTTGGAGGACTTGACAAAATCCTGGATGTCCTATTTAATCCTTGCAGCAAAAACATACAGTGTCACTAGGAAGTTGATACAAAATGTATATTACAATCTTTGTCCTATCCCACTGCTTTAAAACCTAGAAACCAACAATCTGGGGAATGTCAAATAAGACACAGCACTAAAAACACTTGTTGGGCCAGTGAGAAGGCTCAAGGGGTAAAGGTGCTTGTTGCCAAGGCTGAAGACCTGAGTTCAATCCCTGGGACCTACATGGTAGGAGAGAACAGACTCCAAGTTGTCCTCTGACCTCCCCACATGTCCATCATAGTACACATGCATCCCTCCATATAGATAAATGTAACGACTTAATGCACATGTGTTTGTTTAAAAACAGGCGGGCATTTTGGTTCACTAGTTTGATAATCTGCCCTTTTTGATCAGTACATTCTCTGCAGTGTCCTCCTCAAACCCATTTCTATACTAACAGGAAAACACTGAGGATGAGTCTATTGACCTTGAGGTCACAACTGTTGTTAAGGTCAGAGGTAGGCAGCTAGAATAGAATTCCAGCTCCTTTGAAGAGCTGGTGGAAGGCTGCTTTACTCTGTCTCATGCTGGGTTTAGTTATTAGGCGTAAATGATAGGTGATTTTACAATAACACCCCTCTTCTAGAACAAATCTGAAAAAGTATGCTTCCCCAAGTACACACAGGCTTTTTTGCATCATACTTGATATTTATATTCTCTCAGATATTTTCAAGTCAGGGAAGATAGATTCAAACTCACAATCTCTTTGTTATGTATATATCAACAGTATTTATAAAAAAAATGGAACTGAGAAATAATCAAGAATCTGCTCTTCATAAGAAAAATACTCTGCAGTGATACCTTTCATCAGTGTATTATTATTTTTCATGGCCTGATTTTTTTAATATTAAATACTGCCAAGTCAGACACAATTCTGGAATGAATTCTAAAGTGCAGTGAGTACGTCAATTTAAATAAAAATGCAATTCAGAGTTATATGTAGGATATACATTTATTAACAGTGAAAAAGCATTTACCCAAAGTGAATGTTACAAAATACAGAGTACCTCCATAGTCTGGGTAGTTCATTATTATAGCGTTATCTCTAACTTTGTAGAGTTGTAGCTTACTCATTGGGATTTTTTCTCTCTCTCTTATCACTAACCAAAGTTTTAACTTACAAATTAAGACAAATAGGAATACTTAATTTAATTAACTTTTGAGCAATACTTACTAGAAAAAAACATATTACATACATTATCTGTTCTCAATCTCTGGGTATTTTAAAACTAAATTACCTACTAAAATATGAAAACAACAGACTAGATAGCAGCTCTAATGTAAGTCAAATAAAGTAGTTTGATGAAGTCCATAGGTACCATGGTAAGAGCTAACATCTAAACCAATTCTTCCACTGTAGCATGCAGAGAGAGAAGGAGGGGGAGGAGGAGAATGCACTGCAATTGTAAGGCCTGGCTTGAGGGTTCAAATCAAGTTTCTTGCTTTGAGTCTGGAAAATATACAACTTGTTTGTACATATAAATTATTGTTCTAATGTCCCTGAAGTCAGTCCAACTGGGTAAGAATCCTTGATTATGGATTGGTAGTTTCCAAATAAATTTGAATGACATCCAAGATATATGGTCTTACTTTAAATTAAATAACAATACAATAAAAGTCCTCAGAAGGAAATTGTCATTTTTATTCCCTGAATGGACATTTATATTAAGCCATCAAGCAAGTGAGAATTTTAAAGGAATACCAAACAAGTTCTTATAGGGTATTTTAGACAACTATTGAACAAATTTAAGTAGATACTTGGAATTAACACTGACTTTTCAAGTAAAAATCTGTAAGACTGACTTATTCACGGTTAACTGGCTCTACGAGAATACCAATCAGGGTGGTGGTAAGCATGACGGAATCAGAAGACAAAGCACTTTTTTAAAGTTGGTTTATAAGTGATGAAGAGCTCAGAGACTTCCTTAACAATTGACTTACTTCTCTCCCTCAGGACACACAAAACCAACTGTTAGGCTTTGGTTTTAAATTATCATCTCAAAAGGCATGTTTGTCCAAAGGCATTACAAGTCTTAATGTTCTGTACATAAATTTAGTTCTATTTATCCTACTTGAAAGAGTTTGGGTTTTCATTTTAAATTAATTAGAATGCTACTTGTCTGTACAGAAATACTCCCTACATTTATATAATGCTTGTTTGTTAATTTTTAGACAGGATTTGCAACTCTGGAAAATATTAATCTAATAGATAATTTTGTGAAGTCCTAGGTACTAACATAATCTAAACCTCGTACACAATGTGGGTTACTAACATGTTCTATGACCACTCCACTCCTGGTCACCTTTATAAAGTCTACTTTATCCTTACACAGGACCAGGAAGGAATTATGAGACCATCAGACCCAACAACAGTAACACTGGCATTATTCTGAAGACTGGTCTAAGGCTGGGCTCTAGAGTAATTAATGTATTTCTCCAATTCTTGACCACTGCTGGTTCGGAATAGTGTTAAGTTACATAAAACAGCAATTTGCTGCATAGAATTCAACAAAATTTCCCAAAAGCATACTTTACAGATAAGTTCAAACTTTATTTAAAACTACATTTTAAAGTTAACATATCAAAACATCACAATGAAGGGTGAGGGTCAAGACCATAACAATAACAACAAAATAATAATAAAATAAAAAGAAAATTCCCACAGTGTGTCAAGGTTTGAATCTGTCCAGGATTCAGATTCTGATGTTTTAAACTGCCACAGGCAGAGATTAGCACACCCATCAAAAATGCAGTGTCAAACTAATTTACATTTTATACAGATCAAAACAGATATTTATTTAGTGTCTTTTTATATGCACTGACTATGTAAGAGAATTAGATGAGTCCCTGAAGACAGTTCATATACTCTGGGCTCCCACTGTTTCTGAAAAGAAGAATAATGGTTAATGTTTTATAAATTGGTGAATTAAAATATTACTAAAATTTACTTTTAATAGTCTCTTCCATTAAAGCTTTACTTTATGTACAAGACCACAATAAAAAGTGTGAATTCAGTTCAAATTCCCTGGTAAAACACAGAATGAGTATTTGTTTTTCATGAATGGAGACCGAGCAAATATTTTTCTCTCTAAAAAACTCCACTAGAGAAAAAGAAAGTAACTATAAAAATGATTAAATAGGCCGGGCTGTGGTGGCGCACGCCTTTAATCCCAGCACTTGGGAGGCAGAGGCAGGCGGATCTCTGTGAGTTCGAGGCCAGCCTGGGCTACCAAGTGAATTCCAGGAAAGGCGCAAAGCTACATAGAGAAACCCTGTCTCGAAAAACCAAAAAAAAAAAAAAAGATTAAATGTAGACAAAAGAAGAGTGGCTGGAAGACAGACACGATCCCAACAATGTCCTTGAAAGCCCTGGGTACATGAGGCTGGATGAAGAGAGAGCTGTGGCTTGGCCCCTAGAACAGGCTGCAGCTGATAAGGACGCCATGTATTCAGATGGGCAGAACTGAGCTAAAAAGCAAACTCTGATATATCTAAATGTTCTGTCCAACATCTCATTTCCAGAAAAAAAACTTAAATGATTTTAACTATTGAAAGAAAATAACAAGATGAAAATGCTTTGGTTTTGATACAAGAAATACTCTGAGCAGCTCAGAAGTTGTACCATTACATCCATAGAGAATGAAATTGGTGTGTGTGTGTGTGTGTGTGTATGAAATAAGTATAAGGTTTAATTACTACAATTGTAAAAATAAACTGTGCTTATCTGAATAAAATTAATAATGTAATAATATATTTTTTTTAACTTTCTGCAACAAAGAAGTTTAAAGGACATTTAAAATAATAAAGGCAAACCCCCAAAACTAATGTGAACACAATGACAGGAAGGGAAATGGATCTCAATACACACTTTTTACATGGGAGATGAAAGATATTACATGTATTACATGTATTTGAAGCATTAAGAAATCATAAAACATTTACATTAGAGTTGCATCTAGTACTTTATTAAAACTAAAGATTTTGAAAAATAGAGAACATAATCTGATATAATTTGAAAAGAATCAAGCGGCTGAATTGACAGACTGTCTTCTTAGATTTTCTAGGAAGTAATAGTACATTTCAAAAACAAACTAGACTGGTGTGATCATGATTTTTCAATACAAAATTAAAATTGGTAAAGTTTACCAGGTTCTTTCAGTATCTGAGAATTTCCAGCTAATTCTTCAGTCTGCATTTCACATATTTCATCAGATAAATGGTTTTTCTGTTCTTCTTCTACCATTTTCTTCCTTAGCTCTGCCTTTAGAATGAAAATTAAAAGTATAATCTTTCATCTAATATTTGTTATAAAGACAAGCTTAGCTGAAGAGAGCCGAGTACCTCAGAATAGACTGTCAGTTTGAGCGGCAAATCATCAACTTTCACAAAGTCTTCTTCATCAGACTTTTGACTTATATTCCCAGATTCTGCTTCCTGGAAGATAAGTATAGTTAATGAACAAAAGCAAAAAGCACAACACCTTTGCCTCTGTATCAAAATCTAAATCACTCATGCCTAGAAATAAGGTGGAGTTTTATATATTCATATTTATATGAATGATTTAAAAACATATAGTTTACAGAACAGCATACACAGCACTCAGGAGGCAAACAAAGGCAAGCAGAGCTCTGTGGGTTTGAGGTCAGTTTGCTCTCTACAGCAAGCTAGCAGGAATAAATAGAAAGCACATCTCAAAAGACAAACAAATCAGAATCGGCTGGGTAGGGGGCAGGGAGATGGCTCATCTGGTTAAGGCACTTGCTGCTGAGCCTGAGTTCCACCCCCAGACCACAATGCGGATGAGAAAACAAACTCCGGCAGGCTGTCTTCTGACTTCCACACACGGGCTGTGCTGCATACATTCACATGCCTGCACCTGCTCTTGCTCTCTCTCTCTGTCAACTAATTAATATAATAAAGATTTCTGAAAGGGGCTAGAGAAATGGCTCAGTGGTTAAGATTATTGGCTGCTCTTCTAAGGACCCAGGTTCAATTCTCAACACCTATGTGGTGGCTCACAGCCATCTGCAATTCCAGTTCCAGGGAAACCAATACCGCTTCTGACTTCTATGGGCTCGCAAGCATACATACATTCAGACACATACGCATAAAATAAATAAATGCTGCAACATTTAAAGACTAAATCAATTAATTTTCAGAGCTTTGAATGTCTAAGTGTACATGGCAAGAAAACAAAGCAGCTTATAATAGTTTCTACTGATGTTTTTGAAACATTCTTAGTTCCCTTTCTGACTTTCTGTAAGTCATAACTAGAAAAATAGCTTTAAGAACACAGTCAATTTTAATTAAAAAAAAAAAAAAAATGAACCAAAGGCTAGTAGTGGTGACAGACACCTGTAATCCCAGCACTCAAGAGGCAGAGGCAGGAGGAACACCTAAAGTTCCAGGCCAGTCTATCTACCTATCAAGTTACAGAATGGCCAGATCAAAGTAACAAACCCGAAAAACCAAACAGCAACAAAAAAGGAAGGGATACATTGTACCCACCAAGTTTCAAATATGATGCTTCATTTTTGCTAAGAAAAATTATATTAAAAATATGTAACCTAGGGGCTGGAGAGATGGCTCAGCAGTTAAGAGAACTGATTCCTCTTTCAGAGGTTCTCAGTTCAATTCCCAGCACCCACATGGTGGCTCACAACCACCTGTAATGAGATCTGGCGCCCTCTTCTGTCATGTAGGGACACATGTGGGCATAATATTGTATACATAATGATTAATCTTTTAAGAAAAATTTTTAAAAAGTAACCTAAACATCCCCAAACTAACCTGTTTGCTATTAAATTGAAATGAAATCAAGGTTCAGAGTAAAACTAACTTAGGTACTTCTTATTATAAGTGTGATTTCCTAGTATACTGTTATGTGACTTGCTACATATAAATACTGACTGTTGAACAGTTCTCTGCCATACCCCAAATTTATACTTCAATGTGTTAGTCGAAAATGAAATATAAACAGAAATACAAACACAAAAATACTTGGAAATGTAACCATTACATACATAGTCATTCACTAACACTGGAGATTCAGTATCAGGACTTCCAGCCAGAGAGCTCTCGGGAGTCTCCTGAGCAGATTTCACTTCTTTGACGTTAGGCACTAAGGTTTCACTTGCAGTTAAGGGTAATGGCGTAGGGTCAGGCTGTTTAGATGAATCAGTAGGAGTGAGTGAGTCCTTATGGGTAGTGCTATTTAAAGGTTGTCCATTTTCCAAGATATTGAGATAACAAGGTTTCACAGGAGAGCTGCTGTCTTGATCATCTGCCATCAAAAGGAAGTCTCCACGTTAGAAAAATGAAGCACCTGTTCAATCCACAACACTAAGGGAAAACAGTACCATGAACAAGAGTAGTCAAGACATGAAGACCCAAAAGATCCCCATCCAGATTTTACTTATCATGGCTCCCAAGTTTAGTTGAACAGATTTAGCTAGGAACATGTTAAAATAAATTCCTTAAGGCCAAATGATTTCAGTGAATAAGGAATAATGAATTAGGATTTTTAAGACCAAAGCCCTAAAATCAGTATTATTTTAAAACAAACCCCTCTCATTTTTCTCTAAAGAAACTGTGGATAAATTTTGGGTACAGCTAAGTATTTGCCAAATATAAATAAAAGAAGGTGGGGGGGGGGAGAGCTGTTGAGATGGCTTAGCTGTTAAAAAGCACTTGCTGTTTTCACAGAGGACTAGAGTTCAGGTCCCAGCACCTACATCAAGTAGTTCACAATGGAGTGTAACTGCAGTTCTAGAAGATCTAGTACCCTCTTCTGGCCTCTGTGGGCACTACATGCATGTGATACACATGCACATACTTAGGTACACACACATTTAAAAAATAAATAAATAAAAATACTTGCACTGGGCAAGGGTCCCATGCCATTAATCCCAGAATGTGGGAAGCAAAAGCAGGCAGATATTTCAAGTTAGAGGCCAACCTGATTTATATAGGGTGTTCCAGGCAAGCCAGGGCTACAGACTGAGACCCTGCCGCAAAATAAATAAATAAATACATAAACAAACAAATAAATGGAAAATAATTGCTTGTTGGAGGCACAATATGGGTGCATGCACCTGCAATTCAATGACAGAAGCAGAGGCAGAAGGATCTGAAGTTCAAGGTTATCTTCAAACTACATAAAGAGTTCAAGGCCAACTTGGGCTATACAGGGCTGTTTTTAAAAACTTAACCAAACTAAACAACAAAAATCAAATCAATCACTGTTCTTTTACACAAAATATTTACCAGGATAACAAAGATAGACATTAAGTCCAAAGTGTGTTTACACTTACATTAGCCTACAATTAAAAGCTACTTTTTTTAGTTTTGAGCACACTGAAAATATTTTAAAAAGTGTAAAAATTAGGGTTATTTAGACTTCTTACTCTTACTAGTTGGTTCTTGGTCTGATGGTACAGTTGTGCTTTCTGATATTTTTTCAGGATCATGTGATAGCACCTAAAAGAAAAATATGTTTTAATAGCAAGACCTAAAAATATATGTCCCTATAGAAAAGGTAATTACTACTGTGTGGTTTTTGTCCAACCCCAGAGCTATAAAAAGGGAAATGTAATACAGTCTTCTTAAAGTGTTTCAAGGCGCCTTTAGTTAACAATTAAAAGATGGGTAATTAAAAAAAGGTTTCCTTCTTAGACAAGCACAAAACAAATGATAGAATAAAATAGATCCCACAAGCTTTTATATTTTTTCTCAGGACCTTATCTCAAAATGAAAGGCTATCTATAATTGTAAGCCTTAAGTGAACTGAAAGCCTGAAGCAGAAGTGAGAAAGAGGAGGAAGATGAACCACATCAAATGCTTGTAGCAGAAGGAGAATCTAATCTGAATTCATCCCACAAGTGGAAGCAGTGGATGCGAGGGAGGGCTACAATGGCAGGGCAGGGTTGAGGAGCATCACAAGGGGAGATGCTGGGGAGCTGTTTGTCTTTTAAGGAAGTGGCGACTCCTAGCGTTTCATGTCCAACCTCACAGAAAGTACAAGATTACATTTTTTTAGAGAACTGAACTAGTTTCACACAAAGGGTTGAAGTGGAAGGAGGTAGACATGGTAAAAGGAACTACACTGAAAACAGGGGTTTAGTTTAAGTCCACATAATGGTGGGATACCTACTCCACCCATTTAGCTCAAGAATGCCAACAACAAAACTTCTATGCCAGGGTGAAGAATGAAGAACCTTTTCTGAAGGAACCAAGGAAAGCACCAATGTAAATTGACAACTGGGACTTTCTATCAGAAAGAGAGCTGCCTATAAAAATGCCTTACACAGAAACTCCAAAGAACTCAAGACATTTTTTCAAAATTGTGTGTTTGTGTGTGTGTGTGTGTGTGTGTGTGTGTGTGTGTGTGTATCTATAAATCTTTAAACAGCCAAGGTTCAGCAGATAGCTATCTAAAGCTTTCAGGTATAGAAGAAAACATGTGACATTATAAAAAATAATCAGAAAAACGTTAAAAGTGTTTAGACAGAGTAGTTAGGAAAGTTGAAATAAAATAAAAACTAATTAATACAAGTATTAAGACCTAGGATACACCCCAGAAAGTAAAGCAAAATGATAAAGCAATGGGACAGTAAAAGGAACAGAGAAGAAAAATGAGATTATCAACCAGGGGCTAACTATTTTACCATCTATAATTTCCACAGAGAGAAGAGAAATAAAGCAAATAAAGAAAATTTAACAAATGAAAGAAAATATAAATAGGGAAGACCAAACGAATACTCAGACAACAGAAAAAAAACCACAACAACGCTGTAAAACTCCAAATTCTTTGGGGTGGAAGGCTTTCAGTGTAGGGAACAGGACAAAGCTATACATGTAGGGTTTGAATTAAGAAATCCCAGGACACCTGCAAAGCAGCTCTGTAACCAAGATGATGAAGCAGCACAATCAATATCTAAAGGAAAATACCTTCAACACTTAAGAACTTTTTAAATATGTAACCTTTTATGCATTCTTTCTCACAAGGGTACCAGCAGATTTATTACCCCTGAAATGAGGTCACAAACCACAAAGGAGAAAGACAAAGGACTAGATTCCATAAACAGAGACCTGATGAACATAATGGAGAAAAATAAATTCTTAGGTTGGTAACTATTCAGCAGATCTAAGAGCTAAATCTAGAATGCAGCAGAAAGGGATAGTACTTGAAGAAGGGAAAAACAGAAGGAAAGATCATTTAGTTCATGTATCAAATTCTGTGGAGAGGCTTGTATAGAGAGCTACTAGAGGACAGGATAGAATACTCGGGAATTTATATGTTCAAAGAATACTTATAAAAATGGAGACCATCACTACATCTGTACAAGGGATGTACAATGGAGCAGTAACAATATTTACTTCGTTCAGAGGCTGGAAATATTTATATACTTTGGCAAAGTCTAAATATTAAACATAGATTTAACCAACACACACACACACACACACACACACACACAGTCACTCAAAAAACTGAAGTAGGGAGCTGGAGAGATGGCTCAGAAGAGCACTGGCTGTTCTTCCAGAGGTCATGAGTTCAATTCCCAGCAACCACATGGTGGCTCACACCATCTATAATGAGATCTAGAGCCCTCTTCTGGTGTGCAGGCAGAACACTGTATACATACATACATACATACATACATACATACATACATACATACATAAAGTAAACAGCAGAAGAAACTGTATCAGGTATAGATAGCCTCTTGAGCTAGATAAAGTAAAGGCAGGAAATAAACGATTTTATGCTTGTTATATATTATTTTAATTTGTGACTAGGAGAAAAATAGGAAACTTTAAAAATTTATATCTTCTAAAGTATCTTATAGTTTTACAACTTGTAATAAAAAAGATTAAAGTGTTTCAAAGATTATTAACTATAAAACTAGTGCTTCAGATTTTTTGTTTTTGAGACAGAGTCTCCTTTTATAGCCCTGGCTGGCCTTGACCTCAGATCTGCCGACCTTTACTTCCAGAGTGCTGGGATTAATTATACATGCCACCTAGCAGGCATGTTTCAGATCTAAATAAATACACTAAGTTTTACTAACCATTTTAATCATGAAAATGAGACTGGAAAGGGCATTCACTCTGACAGTGTTCAGAAGGCTCCTGTTTTCACCACAGGCCTGGCGGAGGGGCACTGGTTTTTAACAGATACCTGACTATCGTGCTCATTCTCTTCTGGAGTTTCGGTGTTAGCCTGAAGTGAAGTCTGGACATCCACAGGACTCTCCTCAAAGTCTTCCATTTCTTCATCCTCATTTTCATCTTCTCCACTTCCATAATTAGTTAAAGCCTGACTTTCAGCTTTAGATAGATCTAAGTTGATTACACACAAATTTTAGTCAACTCACAAATTAATCTTCAGGATGGGGGGGTGGGTGTAGAGATGAGTCTGACTGTGTTGCTGGTACTAACTCCTGGACTTCAATTACCCCACTACCTCAGTCTCCTACTGCTGTACATCACCACATCTCTCCAGGCAATCTTAGTGATGGCGAGTGTCAACTGCATCACGAGTGACACAGGTACTGTGTACATGGATGGTATCAGAAGGACTCAAACCAGTGCACACTAGAAACTCTGGTGCTGAATGGCAAGGCAATTTCAGCAGGTCATGCACAGCATTCAGTCAAAATGATACTGGGATTCAAAACCAGAATTTGACAAAATTCTCAATGCATCCCTACAAACTATAAGTGACCTATATAAAACTTACGAATAATTATGTCTCAAAGCCTTTAAACTTACTAATAGACACAGGACACCTTTCACTTTCTTCATCTTCCTCTTGATCAGAAACATCAGATCTTACATTTTTGGGACCTTTAGCATCATAGACCTCAGAAGTCTGAGTCTGCTTAATAGTTTCAGTCTCATCCTTGTCCTGTAAACAATGTAAATAATTAATTCTTGGAATGTTTTAAAAAGGTATACATGGTAGAGCTTTCATAGCAATAATAGCCACTCTGTAATAATATAAAGAATTACTTCTGACAATCTAGTTTTGTTTTAAAAGCAAAACTGTGCTGGGTGGTGGTGATACATGCCTTTAATCTCAGCACTCGTGAGGCAGAGCCAGGAGGATCTCTGTGAGTTCAAGGCCAGTCTGGGCTACAGAATGAGATCCAGGACAGGCACCAAAGCTACACAGAGAAAACGTGTCTCAAAAAATAAAAAAAAAAAGCCAAAAGAAAAACCATAGTTTGTAATAAGAAAAGACATTTAATTACATACTTGTAAAAAATATTAAGATAAAAGCAGTTAAAATTTTGTTTTGTGGGGCCGGAGAGATGGCTCAGTGGTTAAGAGCACTGGCTGCTCTTCCAGAGGTCCTGAGTTCAATTCCCAGCAACCACATGGTGGCTCGCAACCACTTGTAATGAGATCTGGCGCCCTCTTTTGGCCTACAAGGACACATGCAGACAGAACACTGTATGTATAATAAATAAATAAATTATTAAAAATTTTTTGTTTTGTTCTAAAAGCATTACTTATAGACACATATTGGCACTTACTTTGTCTTCATCATCTATCTCTCCAGCAGGTGAGCCATGATCTCCTTCAAGAATCCTTTTGGCCTAACAGCAAATCAATTAAGTAGAATTCAGCAAGAATACTTATGTAATTCCAGTTTTTCTAATCTTAATTAAAAAAGCCAGTAAATCAGCCTTTGTTGCCTGTCATTATTCACATCTAAACCATTGGAGTTACTTACTCAACTGTCAAAATTATTTGTCGATGCACACCAATCTAAGACATTAGCTTATCACTTCTTTTTAAAAATTTATTATTGATTAGCTTTATAGATATGTACTTTATCACGTCTCCTCATATTATCCTCTCTTAAAATCACTACACTGAGCTCTATCTCTATGGAAAGCTTTCCCCAGTCTTCCTGATGAACTCCTCTATCTTTCAGTCTTAGCTCATATTTCAGCCCCTGGGGAAAGTCTCATGAGACTGCCTACCTAAAGCGGACTAAGACTTCTTTCCAGTAACCTACTATGGTGTTCTTTATGTCCCTTATGTATTTAGCAATGGTTGAAATGAATTTCTGTCTAGAATAAAACCAGGAGCACTGAGGAGAAGACTCTAAGTTAGAAAGGTTTCTCTGTCTGGGTCTTGGCCTGCTGTCCCTTCTCGTGGTCAGAGGGTAAGGAAAGGGGGTGCCCAGTAACCTTTCCAATACAGGAGAACTAACTGATCAGGATCACATGCAGTCATGAATTAACAAGGCAGAAAAAACTAGAGATGAAAAATGAGAGCCCTAGCCAACGGGCAGATGCTTGTTGGCTGGAAGTGACTTCCTTGTAACACATATTCTCAGAGACTCAATGACATTTGGCAACAGCCATCATAGGGAAGCTGTCCAGGAACCAGATCCGGGTTCTCTCCTCTTTGGAGCTCTTAGTAAGCAATACGAAAGTGAATTGGACACCTCACAATTGACAGTTAGCATCAATTCCTGTCTGCACTTTTGATCTCGCCTTGATGGTGGAATACTAAGTTTAGTATGTAGCCCATGTACTGATTTACAAATTTGACTAACTGGTTTTATGAAAAATAACTGTTCTTGTTGAGGTCAAAGGAGAGTTTATTTACTACTAATAATCAAGGACTGTATTGACAGGCTGACAACAACTTTTCTTACAAGCACAACTTGAAAGTTACCTCTTTTGCATAAGACTGTATCACTCCAGCTGCTTCCATTTTCCTTTTGCATCTCTGTTTAACAGCTATACTATTATTATCCAAGTCTTGCATGAGCTTAAAGAAAGCCAATTCATTAAACAACACTTCAGATATCTCTACAAGAAGATCTTCTCCACAGTCTTTCAGTTTTCTGCCTGCAAATTTTGCTAGTGAATCCTATTTAAAGATAAAATAAATAATTTTAAGATCATCAACTGTGCATAAAACACTACAGGTGGTTTAAAAGATTAAACTATAATAGTTGCCTAGAAAAAACCAGTATTCCTAAAATTTTATGTGTGTATGTATATATATATATATACATACACACACATATACATACACACACATATATACACACAGAGTTGTTTTTTGAGATTTTAATATACTTCTCCTTTCCTTTTCCTCCCTTCAAGCCCTCCCATATACCCCTCCTTGCTCTTTCACTCTGACTTCATTATATTGCTACCGACATTTATGTATGTATACAGAAATACATAAGCAGAACCTGCTCAGGCTGTATAACGTTACTTGTATTTATGTCCTCATCTACTCACTTAGTGTTAGCTCTTTGTACATGGTTGAGACCTCCTGGGGCTCCCCTTGTCTACATTAGCATGTGTACTGTTGTTGTCCTTGTTCCTAATACTTTCAAAGTATTGGAAAACTTAACACTAAAGCCACGGCTATATAGAGACAGATTAGTATTACTATGAAATATTCTATTACAAAGCAGGCATCTTGCTAGCCCCACTCAGAGTATACACAGGGAAGGAAAAGAATATATGGTATATACACTGTATATTCTATATATGTATAAATATAGTACTTCCTTAATATAATTCTTGGGCACAAATGAGTAAAACCAACTCCTAGTCTCACAAAAGTTCCCAGAGAGTACATGTTGGGACTATATATGTACTACTGTAAAACAAGATTAAGTACTATGTGAGGATAAATTGTCTTCCTAATCTACATGGTACCAAATTGTTAGTTTCTTCCTTTACATTAGCCAACTAGTCACTCTCACTGAAAATTTTCTACAGAATAAGTTTATAAGGAAGTATTAGTTCTACTCAAGCTGAAATAGAGCATCATCAAATGAGTAACTGTGCTATTTTATATAAAAGATTTCCCTTTTTCTTTCTTGCAAAACTATGGGCTATGCTACTTAGAGAAAAGGTAAGCTACACTGCTGTGTCACTTGACCTACTGCCCCAAAGAAAGCAACACAGAAACACTATCATACAGTCACAGAAATAGAATGTATGCAACCCCAAACTTCTCAACAGATCTCAGAAGAAAAAATCAGCAGCCAATACTTTAAGGTCTAGTTCATGATAAAAAGTGGAGATGGAGGAAAGCAGGGGGAAGGAGGAAAGAAAGGGGAAGACAGAAAAGAGTCTAGGCAATATTTAAATTAGCTTTTGTTCTTTAATAGACATGAAACTGTGAAAGAAATCAGGAAGGAAATGAAGAAAGGTAGTCAAATTTTCTTAGAAGAGCTGCACAGACATTGATTAAAATTACGAGTTTTAAATAATTTCTCTTTTAAACACATTCTAAAATAGCTATTTCTTTCTCTTGGAATAAGCTAGCTGGTTAAATTTATAAAAATTTATTATCTATAAGTTATCTTAAATGTTTTTACTACTTCAGATATTGCTGTAAGAATACATTATAATTTTTCTAGTAATATGCTAATAAATCCTATTTGTACAAAGTACAAGATCACTGATGAATTATATACCTCATAAATTATGTATTAAACAAGAGTCAGAACAATTTTGAGATTATTACTGAATTTGTGCTTTAATCTTAATACTAACAAAATGGAAAATTATAGTGAAGTAAATTAGTATCTAACCAAAGTTTTAAATTAGCTAACAGGTAAAGTGATAGTACCTCACCTAAAAATCAGTTTAACTTCTGCAAAGAAAGCAAGACAAAATTTCATAGAAAAACTTCCCATCAAGATGAAAGAAAAATGTACTATCTAATCTAGAGTAGCAATACCCATCAATGAACTGTCTCAATGTCAAAATATTCAGGTGATCACAATGGAAATGATTTTTGTTATGTGGAGTAATTAAGGAGTCTTTACTTACCTAAGAGTATCACAACCTGAGCATTACTGACATTTAGGACCAGAAAATTGTTTCAGTATAGGTTTAGCAGCATGCCTGGCCTCTACCTAATACATCTCTTTCTCCTCTTCCTTCTTATCTCTCTCCCAACTTACTTGCTATACGAAATAAAACATCTACGACACTGTCAAATGCCTCCTGGGACACACAAAATCTTCTCGAGCTGGGAACCATAGCCTTAATATAATTTAAAGCTGCAGTTTATCTGAGCGTTAGAAAGTGATTACTAGAGGCGAGGCAATGTGGAAGGGAAGGAAATAAAGGAAGTCAGGTAACAGGTACAAAACAAATAGAAGGTTCAGTGTAATTCGCTTTGCCAGAGTGGCATGCCCACAGTTCACAGCAACCCATAACCTTCACCTATGTCATGACTATCTGGGAGAGAGGAGCTTAAAGACTTCAAATAGAACCGATAAGGAGAGTGAAATGCCAGTTATTGAACACATACTAACTGTTAGAAAGAAAAGTTAACTATGCTCTAAAAACTTTCTCTAATTAGAGGCTGGTTTCTAGCTTCGAAAATTTCCCAGATTATTTAAAATTAAATCAGAGCATGCTTTCTAAGCATTTCAGTCTTGAACTATTCTTATTGGTAGAATATCAAACCAGTTTTAAAATTTTCTTATTCATGTGTATGCATGTGTATCTATGTGGGTATGCCAAGTGTGTGCAGATGCCTTAAAAAAAAACAACAAAAAACCGCAGAACAGAACAGAGTGGCAATTTCCTAAGCCCCTGGAGCTGAAGTCACAGGCAGTTGTTAGCCACCTTGACAAGGGTGCTAAGAACCAAACCCAGGTCTTCTGGAAGGGTAGCAAGTGCTCTTAACAGCTGAGCCATCTCTCCAGCCCTTTCAAACCAATAGATTATTACTGGAGTTATGACAGGCCTTTGGAGATGGCCATGGTAAATAAAAATACAGAAGGTCCTCTTACAATTTTTAACTAAGTAAAGAGGATATTAAAATGCCATCCAAAATGAGTATTAGAATGGACTCTTGAATAAGTTGTATAATATCAGAATACGTCAATAGAACCCTAACCAAATGGTATAGATGTAACATATATACAAATAAACTCTTACCTGTAATATACTTCCTAGTTGTTTATGAAAGAACTTGACAAACTCTTTGCTTTCATCATTTTGTTGGGTAAGGGTCAAAACCATACGTCTTACTGAAGTAAGAAGTTGAGAAGAACATACTTCATCCATATGCTCCTAAGAAAAATCCTAGTAGGTTAGGCCATAAACTCAACTATTATTTTTTTAAAAAAATCTATACAATTTGAAATTTCTTTCTCTTGCATAGTTTCTCATTTTCCAGAGAGACATTGGAAAGATCCCTAAGAGTGGCTAGTCTCTACAGTATACAGACTGAACAGTTTGGAAATTTTAACCCACACACCAGAAAATGACTAATAAAAGAAATTTCCTGTTCCAATACTTTTCATCACTTCCCTTCTGTACTAAGGAGAATTATGCACACCAGTCCTTCAATTTGTCTATCTTCCTGTTTATAGTTCATCATTTCAACTATGTATGTATCTATGGTGGTTTAAATAAGAATGGCTTCCAGAGACTCACATAGTTGAATCTTAGTCAGAAGGGAGTGGATCACTTTGACAGGATTAGAAGATTTAGGAAGCATGGCCTCGTTGGAGGAAGAGGATTACTGAGGACAGGGTGTTCAGGTTTCAAAAGCCCATGCCAGGCCCAATCTCTCTCTGCCTGTGGATCAGCAGGGTTCTCAACAACTCCAGCACCACACTTGCCATGCCTGCCGTCATGCTAATGGACTAATCCTCTGAAACTAAGCAAGCCCTCAATTAAATGCTTTTTCTTGTAAGAGTTGCCATGGTCTTCTAACAGTTGCGAGTAACTCCATCAGCAACAAATGCACCCATACCAAGAACTAAAAATGCCTCTAGGTATTAGATGTCTTCCTAACTTGCTTTCAATGCCAGTTAGGGCAAATGTCTTCTTAACTGCACCTTAAAAACCTTGTGAAAGAAGACCAAGTGTGGTGGTATGCTTCACTTGGGGGGTGAGGCAGGAGGACTGTTTTAAGTTCTAGGCCAACCTGGGCTACATATTAAAAACTGTCTCAAAAAACCAAAACTATACGTCAGTTATGAAATAAACCTCAGCCTGGTTAGCTTCTCAAGGTCAGTCTAAAGTAGACCTGTAACAAGTAATCCCAGGGTTCTCATTCCTTTTCTGCTATTAATTCATTAAACAGGTCCTGTCACTATTTTTCCAGGTCAAATTCCACTCTCCTACTAACAATGAGATGGCTAAACTACATGGTACCAAAGGTTGACCTAAGTACATCAAACATATAAGTAAGTTCATGTGCCAAGGCAGTTCCTTTCTGCAAGGGGCCAAAGACCAGCACGTGACTGTGGTGTTGTGTTTTCCTTAAGATAGTGTCTCACTTCATAGCTAAAGCTGACCTTTGACTCCTGATTCTCTCTTGCTTCAGTCTCCTGACTACTGGAATTACATGGTGTATACCACCATGCTTGGTCTCTAACAAGTCAACATAGACAACATATTAAAAAGTTATCTAACATTAAAATATCATCAATAAAATAAATGTCATCAACTAAAATGTCATTTTCCCAATATTGTAATCATTTAGGGAAAAATACTTAAAATGACTCTAACATCTGGAAAGATTCCTCATTCTTTCCCCTTTCTGACTTCCCTTCTTTAACACTGTATGTGTGTGTGTGTGGGGGGGGGGGGGGGCTGAGTGTCTGTATGTACATCACACTTGTTCCCAGGGTCTGACTTCCCTTCTTTAACACTGTATGTGTGTGTGTGTGTGGGGGGGGGGGGGGGCTGAGTGTCTGTATGTACATCACACTTGTTCCCAGGGTCTGACTTCCCTTCTTTAACACTGTATGTGTGTGTGTGTGGGGGGGGGGGGGCTGAGTGTCTGTATGTACATCACACTTGTTCCCAGGGTCTGACTTCCTTTAACACTGTATGTGTGTGTGTGTGGGGGGGGGGGGGGGGGGGGGTCCTGAGTGTCTGTATGTACATCACACTTGTTCCCAGGGTCTGACTTCCCTTCTTTAACACTGTATGTGTGTGTGTGTGTGGGGGGGCTGAGTGTCTGTATGTACATCACACTTGTTCCCAGGGTCTGACTTCCCTTCTTTAACACTGTATGTATGTGTGTGTGTGTGTGTGGGGGGGCTGAGTGTCTGTATGTACATCACACTTGTTCCCAGGGTCTGACTTCCCTTCTTTAACACTGTATGTATGTGTGTGTGTGTGTGTGGGGGGGGGTCCTGAGTGTGTGTATGTACATCACACTTGTTCCCAGGGTCTGACTTCCCTTCTTTAACACTGTATGTATGTATGTGTGTGTGTGTGTGGGGGGGGGGGCTGAGTGTCTGTATGTACATCACACTTGTTCCCAGGGTCTGACTTCCCTTCTTTAACACTGTATGTATGTGTGTGTGTGTGTGTGTGGGGGGGGGGGTCCTGAGTGTGTGTATATACATCACACTTGTTCCCAGGGTCTGACTTCCCTTCTTTAACACTGTATGTATGTGTGTGTGTGTGGGGGGGGGGGTCCTGAGTGTGTGTATGTACATCACACTTGTTCCCAGGGTCTGACTTCCCTTCTTTAACACTGTATGTAGGTGTGTGTGTGTGTGTGTGTGTGTGTGTGTGTGTGTGTGTGTGTGTGTAGGGTCCTGAGTGTCTGTATGTACATCACACTTGTTCCCAGGGTCTGACTTCCCTTCTTTAACACTGTATGTGTGTGTGTGTGTGTGTGTGTGGGGGGGGGTCCTGAGTGTCTGTATGTACATCACACTTGTTCCCAGGGTCTGACTTCCCTTCTTAACACTGTATGTGTGTGTGTGTGGGGGGGGGGGGGGGCTGAGTGTCTGTATGTACATCACACTTGTTCCCAGGGTCTGACTTCCCTTCTTTAACACTGTATGTATGTGTGTGTGTGTGGGGGGGCTGAGTGTCTGTATGTACATCACACTTGTTCCCAGGGTCTGACTTCCCTTCTTTAACACTGTATGATGTGTGTGTGTGTGGGGGGGGGGGTCCTGAGTGTCTGTATGTACATCACACTTGTTCCAGGGTCTGACTTCCCTTCTTTAACACTGTATGTAGTGTGTGTGTGTGTGGGGGGGGGGAGGCTGAGTGTCTGTATGTACATCACACTTGTTCCCAGGGTCTGACTTCCCTTCTTTAACACTGTATGTAGGTGTGTGTGTGTGTGTGTGTGTGTGTGTGTGTGTGTGTGTGTGTGTGTGAGGGTCCTGAGTGTCTGTATGTACATCACACTTGTTCCAGGGTCTGACTTCCCTTCTTTAACACTGTATGTGTGTGTGTGTGTGTGTGGGGGGGGGTCCTGAGTGTCTGTATGTACATCACACTTGTTCCCAGGGTCTGACTTCCCTTCTTTAACACTGATGTGTGTGTGTGTGTGTGTGGGGGGGGGGGCTGAGTGTCTGTATGTACATCACACTTGTTCCCAGGGTCTGACTTCCCTTCTTTAACACTGTATGTATGTGTGTGTGTGGGGGGGGGGGGTCCTGAGTGTGTGTATGTACATCACACTTGTTCCCAGGGTCTGACTTCCCTTCTTTAACACTGTATGTGTGTGTGTGGGTGGGGGTGGGGGGCTGAGTGTCTGTATGTACATCACACTTGTTCCCAGGGTCTGACTTCCCTTCTTTAACACTGTATGTGTGTGTGTGTGTGTGTGTGTGTGTGTGTGTGTGTGTGTGTGTGTGTAGGGAGGGTCCTGAGTGTGTGTATTACATCACACTCGTTCCTAGGGTCTGAGGCCAGAAGGTGTCAGAAAGTCCCCTGGAATTGTACTTACAGACACTTGTGAAACAACATGTGAGTGCTGGGAACCAACCTGGGTCCTCAGTAAGAGCAGCAAATTCTCTTAACCACTGAGCCAGCTCTCCAAACACAGGTGAACCCGATTAATAAAACATACTACTAGATGTACAGATGCAGATTAACCCAGAACAGCAGTGGGTATATCCTACTCTTACCAAAGACAGATCATTTTCACACACACACACACACACACACACACACACACACACACACACACACAAAAAAAAAAAAAAAAAAAGACAAATCTGAGTTAAATGGCATTATAGACCAAGTATATCTAACAGACATCCCATAACACTTTGGGCATTTTTTTTAAACCTTACTGGCCTTTTGCTTAGATATTCTGGTCTCCTATTTTTATGGTTTTTCTGTGTGTATGTATACACGTGTACATATGCAGGTGTGTAGTCGTGCTTTTTCGTGTTTTCTGTTTGTTTTGTTCTATTTTGGTTTGTTTATTTGCCTGTTTTATACAGAAAAAGAAAAGAAGGCATGGAGTTGGATTGGTAGGGAGATCTAGGAGGAGATGAGGGAGGGTAAACAATGATCAGAATACACTGTATGGAAAAACTAGTTTTTAAAAAAATTATGGGAAGAAAAATTTAAAATGAGCCTGATGGCAACACATTTTATAGTTTTCCATATCTGGGTGAAATGCAAACTATGTTTTCATTTCTCATTTTTAAAATTTCCAATTTTTGAAATTTTTACTTTAGATGAAAAGAGTGAAATTTTAAAATTCTTCTTTTAAATGAAATTATAGTATGCAATTTCAGAAAGCAATTTGTTTCTTCAACTGACCTAGAACTCACTGTGTATACCAGGTTGGCCTCAAACTCAGAGATCTGCTTGTTGAGGCCTCCTGAGTGTTAGCATGGCGTGCAACACCACACCCAGTCCTATTCCACGTGCACGTTTTTTTCTTTGCCCTGTTAATGTTAGCAGCACTATTTACAAGGAAGTATATACGGTCACTGTTAGAGTCATTACATAAGCTGGTTTACTTTTTACCTTCAAAAAGGGAATGACTTCTTTCATAATTGCTTTAATTTGGCGGTCCAGTTGTTGAGTATCAATTCTAGGACACGGGACAGCAGAAACGTCACTTACAGGCTGTGGCGAAATGTGATTCTCAGTAATGGGAGTTTCTACTTTTTAAGAAAAATGATGTATCAGCAAAAGCCAATGATATTATATACAGAGATATATACACATTCATATAATATTTTATAGAATGTTATAATAATTTTATGCTAAAATAATACAAAGGAAAAACCAAGTAGTTTTAGCAGTCCTTATAATCAAAGGAAAGCAGTAATAAAACCACTAGTATTAAAAAGGGCTTTAACTTTTCTTTTAAACACAGAGTGGCAAGTATATAGTTTAGACTAGTCCTAAATTTGTAATGTAGCCAAAACTAGACTTAAACTAAAATCCTTCTGCTACAGTCTCTTGAGTGATGGGATTATAGCTATGCCCAGCTCGCTTTAGTTTCTATATGCAACTCTGATTAAGACATCTGATCACTCTAAAAACACACCTTCTAAATTACTGACTGTGGTAGTGGCAGCAGCACCATCTTCATCCTCAACAACCCTGCAAGTACATCTCATATTTGAGTTACTTTCAGTCTCAGTCTTCATGCGTTCATATTCTCTCATTCTGGCTAATGCTTGGTCCAAGTGAATCACAGTGTTACCTGAATTTGGAACAGAAATATTCCTAGAATATGTAAAAGCAAATCTTTTCCCATACTCTCAAAAATATAAAAATCTGAACACAAGGAAGGAAAATTAGCTTTTTTCAAGACCTATTTTTATTTATGTGTATGTATATGTATGTGTCTGTGTAAGTGAATGCCACATGTGTGTGGGTAGCCCACTGAGGCCAGGAAAAGGTGTTAGTCCCCTTGGAGCTGGAGTTACAGGCAGAAGTGAGCCATCTGATGTAAGTGCTCTTAACTGCTGAAACATCTCTCGAGCCCAGAATTAGCTTTGGAAGAATTTCCATTTATTGTGCTAATGAGGCACTTCATGTACAGCATCATCAGTTATTTGTTTAATCCCTAGATTACCCTAGAAATGACAGCACTTAAGTAGCTTGCCGCAGACTGCATAACCAGTTAAGTAAAGGGATTGTTACAAAATCTGAGTTTTTACCTCAAACCATTAACTTCATATTTTTATTGAAAATGTTTGGAGAAACCATGGATTTTTCAGTAACTAAGTATATGATCTTTTTCCTTAAGGAAAAATAAAATCCCATTAAAAAAACCCAAAACTCTTATTATTCATATTTGAAGGTTTTTTTGTTTTTCCCAAGAATGTAGCCAATTCGACAAGAAGTCCTACTTCATAGCTTAGAGAGTGGATGATTTTCCCCAGGTAGAGGAATAAACAAGAGTCATGGATTTAGACTGATGGATATTTTTGTGTCCATCCTAGTTATTTCCTTATTCAACTACCCAAAGACTGCCAAGAGATCATGATGTAAAGTCATATGCAAGGCTATGAAGAAAGCTCTGCTTACCTAGATCATCTGTTGCAAAAGGTTCAAAGTTGGAAGATCCAGACATGACACTCACATTATCAGCATCATTCCGTTCACTGATTTTGTGTGTTTCTCTTTCAAAGTTCTTCTCAAAAGTTTCCTACGTTAAATAAACAAAAATCACTAAATAGTCCATCTAAAGCATTTCATAAATATTAAATCTAACACAGAAACTGGTATTTCCATAAAACCACACATCTAAAAGAGATAAGAAATTACATGAAGCCGGGCGGTGGTGGCGCACGCCTTTAATCCCAGCACTCGGGAGGCAGAGCCAGGCGGATCTCTGTGAGTTCGAGGCCAGCCTGGGCTACCAAGTGAGCTCCAGGAAAGGCACAAAGCTACACAGAGAAACCCTGTCTCAAAAAAAAAAAAAAAAAAACCAAAAAAAAAAAAAAAAAAAAAAGAAAGAAAGAAATTACATGAGTACTCTACCCAGACAAGACCACAATGTAACCCAAGTTATTAAAGAGCCATTAAAAAAATTAAAATATTAAGTAATCTTGGAGAACTTCCTTGCTAAATAAAAATAAGAAAGTCAACTCATTAAAAATTATAAATTGATAGCTAACATTTTAAATTATCTTTACATTCTCACGGACACTTTATCTCTAGAAACTTACTATATGTACTCATTGTCTTATATGTGAAGAACAACATGACATTAATAATTTTATGAAATTATATTTTATTTGGCACAATTAACATATAATAATGTACTCATTTTAGGTGTATAGTTTGATGAGTTTGGACAAATGGATAAACTTACATAATCAGCTTCTCTAAAGTAAAAGACCATTAGCTTGACATGGTAGTTTTAGTCACAGCACTTAGGAAACAGAGACAGACAGATATCTGTGAGTTCACCAGCCAGGTCTATATAGAGTTCTAGGTCAGCCAGGGCTACACAGTGAGACCCTCTCTCCAAAAAATAAGTATATATAATATGATATTATATGATATGATATATATATATATATATCATATATATAAAGACAATTTCCATCAGCCAAGGTCTTTTTTGTATCCTCTACAGTTAATCTCTATCATCTGTCACCCAGACAATTTCTGTCACTTTGTATCAGTCTTTTCCAAGTTATCTCAATGATAAAATCCAATAATCCTTACTATAATCTAGTAATTTCTTCCTCTTCCCCAAATGAATGAATAAATTCATAGACAATTGTGTCATTTTTCATTTCCTGCAAAGAGGAACATACCACTTTCACTTACTTGTAATAATTTATCAAAGTACTAAGTATTCATTTCCTAATTTATTTACCATTATAAAAATGAAAACTATGGGACTGAGTCTTTCCCAAGTTATCACAATGTCTAGTAATGAGCAAACACCAGGTTCAATGAGAGATGTTGTCTCAAAAGATAATATAGAGAGCAATATAGAGTGTCAAGGAAGACACTCCATGCCAACTTCTGGCCTCTATACACAGGTACACAAACACATATAACACACACACACATTCATATACACATTATAACATATACATATATATGTACTATATGTGTACAAGCACAACAAAATATAAACTATATAATTTTTAAACATTTTTTTTTGCAGTAGCCTAAGATTTAGAGCAGTGAAGAACAATTTTAAGTAGAAAAAGGAGGAATTGTCTTCAACATGAGTTTAAGAGTAAAAAATAAGAGAAAATCCTCAATTGTTTCTAAGCAAATTATTCTTATCTAAAAAAAGAGACAACTCGAAAAAACAAGAAAAACAAACAAACAAACAAACAAAAAAAGACAAAATATCCTTTTGGAGAAGTATCTTTAGAAAACATTATGTTAACATTATAATAATGAGAAAAACCACAACAATGTTATTCCAGCACTTTACCTATAAGTAGATGTCTGCTAACCAATTATTCTATTCCTAATCAGAGATCTCCAGGTGCTTGAGTTATTAAAAAAAAGCATTTGGTATACAAGAACCAAAATCAACATCTGAACCTATAAAGAGGCCATTCCCAAGTATCTAACATATAAAAGTAGCCTGCCATTTTCCATGTTCTTTATATTTTATTCAGACATTTGTCTAAGTAGAATACATTAAATTTTTTTCTTCATCTTTTTTTGTCCATGTTTTTCTGCGATCTGACTGCTATTTGTCCTACTCATGGTTCTGAAGAACACAACAAAGACTTATTTAAATGTCTATTAAAGAGATGTGTGGCTATTGCAGGGTGTGTTATTTTGTATTTTCGAGACAGAATTTCTCTGTGTAACAGCCTTGGCTGTCCTAGATCTCACACTGTAGACCAGGCTGGCTCTGAACTCAGAGATCTGCCTGACTCTGCCTCCTGAGTGCTGGGATTAAAGACATGTGCCACCACCGCCCAGCTACTGTAGCATTCTCTATCATTTTTTAAAAGCTAAACATCAACTATATTAGGTAAAGCCACAATCTGACAATAACTTCAACTTTTGTTTATTATATATTGAAAGTATGTTCACATTTAACATATCATATTGGCTTACATCATCAGTAGTAGCAAGGCTTTCACTTGGAGTAAGTTCTGAGTTTGATGCTACCCAAGTGCCAGAATTCACGGATTTTACATTTTCTCCTTCTTTTTCATCACTTTCAGAAATATGTCTGGATACAATATCCTAAATAAGGAAATAAAGACATTTATATACAGCGCACACACACACACACACACACACACACACACACACTTCATTCCAAATTTATGTTACAAACTTAAAAGCAGAGGCAGATAGAAGAAAAAATTAATTAAGTACTTTTCATAGATTAAATACAAGGCAAATACACACACACACACACACACACACACACACACATACATGCATGTAAAGATAACCTAAAACATACTGAAGCTACATAAGAAATTTAAAATAAAATGCTGCAAAAAGCCAAAAATAAATCTAAACACATAGAGAGCAAGGATGTGCTCCACTTAAGAAAGCAACCATATATAAACATGGAGTAAGCTGATAGAATAATAATGAGGTACCAGATACCTGCAATGCATATAAAGCCCTCTGTCTCAAGTAGTCTGTATTAAGTAGCTGCAGCTCATGGAAAAGTTCAATAAGAAAATGTGGACGAGACTCATTTTGAGAAATTAATGTAGCTACTTCAGAATAAATAGTATCCCGTAAAGCTTCAAACATGGAAAAATCACTTCCAGTTTCTGGAAGATAAAAAAAAAAAAAAAAAAAATCAAGAAAATAACAACAATATAATACCTTTCTAATACCTCTTATTAATCTATATAATTTTCTAAGCTATAACTGAACACAATTCTATTTTAGGGCTTTTAAAGAAATAATCTTAAAACATCAAGATAAATAGTATGTATTAAAATTTTTAAATTCAAGAATAGCAATATCTGATGCCACACAGCATCATATTAACTAAAACTTAATATTAATCTCAATTTTAAAAAATTGACCAGGTGTGGTAAAGCCTACCCAGCAGTGTGGAACATAAGGGCTAAAAGTTAAAGCTAGCAGCTTGGGCTACATAGCCAAAAACTGGTCTGAAAACTAAGCCAAACCCACATTAAAAACAAAACCTGGAAAACTATATGTACTTCATGGGACTAATGACTGAAATCTATAAGCACTGAATGCAATAAGTTAAATTAAAACAATTTTGGTAATATGAACTTCATAATTAAAAAGAAAATCCATTTATTAATGCTGAAAAAAATGCTGCGGCTTAATAATGCACAATTATGCCATAACTGGTTAATTTCACTACAATGTCATATTTACACAACTGGTTCAAATCAGAGCAGAAGGTGCCCAAGTATAGTTGCCAGTTTTACAGACACTCTACATCACTATATTATTTATCTAAAATACTGCCACATAAACTGTTGACAACACTTTTAAAGTCATACTCTTCTTGTGGGGGTGTGTAGTGATGGAAACCAGTCCCACGGCCTCACACATGCTACCTTGAATCATATGCTTAGCCCTAGACTTTTTTCAGGGTACAAACAGGAAATGTGTTCTCTCTAGAAAAAGAAACAAAGACAAAAGCAGCCCACACCCAAATTCAGTGATCTTTCTGGAACACTGGTAGAACTGCAAGTATCTAGCTACTATGGTGGTGTTTTATTTGTACTGAAATGTGATTTTAATTGTATGTTAATAAATAAAGTTGCCCGGGGGTCAGAGCTATTAGAGCCATAGCAAGAGCGTGGCGGTGGTGGTGCATGCCTTCAATCCCAGCACTTGGTAGACAGAGCTAGGTAGATCTCTGTGTAAGGATACAGCCAGCATTGGAGATACACGCCTTTAATCTCAATCCCAACCATAGAAGACCTGGAAGTCTCCATAGACAGGCAGTGACGAGGCAGTCATGTGTTTGGGTTTACAAGCAATGAGAAGGCAGAACAGAAAGACTATATAAAGACAAACACACAGGAAGTAGCGCTCTTTCTGAGAGGTCTCTTGGCTTAAGAGGCTAGCTGCAGGGTAAGGCTCTTAGCTCTGATCTCTTGGCTTTCTTCTTTGCATTGGTTCTGTGTTTCTTATTTAATAAGACAGTTGGTTACATCTACATTTGGCATCCAACGTGAGGCACAAGCCCACGACCCTGAGATTAAGAGTCTCATGCTCTACCGACTGAGCTAGCTGGTAGAACATTTTTTCAAATAATGATTCTAAGAAAAAGATAAAAAAAAGTTGAGTGTTTCAATGAATGTCGTTTATTTGAAAAGCATAAAAAGAAAATGAAGATGTAATCATTTCTGCAGAATAGGGATAAGATAATGCAGCAGTAATGTATGCTGATTAAAAAACAAACAAACAAACAAACAAAAAAAACCTCTGCACTAATTAGCTAAGTTACATGACCAGGTATTAAATCCCACAAACATAAAAGACATGCAACCTATCCTATCATTCCTTAAGACCACTATGCATTTTAAAAGGTGATATATTAAGGTTCTCTTAATAGTTTCAAAACATCCATATGTGATATATTAAAATAAAAGTAACATTAACTAAGTAGGAATGAAAACCAAGAAATCTCTACTTCAAGGAAGAAAAATCCAGACTAGGAGGTACTATTTGTTATATAAACTTTCAATCCATATACAGCATGTTAATTATAGTTTAATTTTTAAAATGTTTCTTTCAAAGCTCTAAAAAAGTAGTGTATTTATGGCTTAATAGTTTGATATGATAAAATTATTATTCTGTAATAAAATTACTCCTAATTAATTACAACCTTCAACTCTTTTTTAAAATACAATTAGAAGGTTTAAATTTCATGTCAGTCTTTCCTCCTAAACTAAAATTAATCCTAGAAACCTCCCTAATCTCTGCCAACCTAATCCTGATTCTACTGCTGTAGGTCTGGGTCCTTGTTTCACTTGACATTTTGGTGACGAACCGGGCCTTTAACAGCTCAGTCAACACTCTCGCCATTGTTTAACTTTCTTTAGAGACTCCTAAGGATTCAAATAGGACTTTACTTTCCATTCACATACTGCTGCAAAAGGAACGAAAATGTTTTTATAACTATAAATCATATGAATCATAGGAAATAAAAAAATCCCTCTCACTACTGCTGTAGTAGGAGGTAAAATATTTTTGTAATTCTAATTCATATAAGACTGTATCTAATACAAATATGTATTTTGGAATCAAAGTAGCATTTTGGAATATTTCTAAATTTCTATGATCTTTATTTATTATAGTCTATGCCAATCATTGGTTTTTATTTAATTTTTTTCAAATATTGACTGATAGTGAAAAATAAATAGCTATGGTATAAAAACACCTGTATCTACTTACAAAAAAATTTAATGCTTTTCACTATTTCAGATATATGAAACAAATAACTTTCAAACAATACTACAAAAACAGTTTCTATTACTTTTACAGATGTGTTAGCTAGGTTTCATGTTAACAAAACAAGAAAGGCAGGCAGTTTTGCCAACAGCAAATTATAAATGAAAGACTTTAGAATATGAGTATTTTATGTTTCTACGTTCAGAAACATAGATATATTAAGTTAAATCCAAAAAAGAAAAGAAATTCCAGGGTTAGAAAAATGGCTCAACAGTTAAGAGTACTAGCTGTTTTTCCAGGACCCAGAGCCCACACGGTGGCGAAGAACTGTCTGTAGCTCTAGCCCTGGGCATCCAACTCAGATATACATGTAGGCAAAGCACCAACATACATAAAACTAAAAAACAAGTTGGGTCTGGTAGCACATGTTTTTAATGCCAGCACTCAGGAAGCAGAGGCAGGTAGTTCTCAAGTTCAAGGTCAGCCTGGTCTACACAGAAAGCTCCAGAAGAGCCAAGGCTCTGTGACTCACAAAAAATTCAGGCTAACATAAGGATTTTAGCTTCAGTAAATAAAAAAAAGGTAAAAAACATGGACACCAGAACTAAGCAGACTGTTACCTGGTGCTTCATCACATGCACTTCTGTTAGATTTGCTAGACTGCTCTAGCATTTTAGCATGTGCTGTAGGAAAGGATAGACACAGGTTGAACATAAAATATGTACATGTTGTAAAGACATAAAGCGCTTATAATAAGTGAATGAGAAAAATCAATTAATTAAAAATGTTTGCCTATAGTGACATGCTATTTCAAGGAATAGTTTATGCTATATTTGGAAACATTCTCATTAGATGGGCTAGAGAGATGACTCAGTGGTTAAGAGGACCCATGTTCGATTCTCCACTCATGTGGCAGTTCACAACCACCTACAACTACAGTCTCAGAGGCACTAGTCAGGCACGTGGTACATAAACACACAAGCAACAAAACTATTTTATTTAAAAAATATATATACTTTTAAAATTTAAAATGGAATGTAATCTCATTAAAGAAACTCTGCTATAAAGTTGCTGTGACTAATGATGAGAGTCACGGTGAAGCACTGTCTTTGAGGTTGGTTTTTTTTTTTTTTTTGAGGAGAGGGAGTATAAAAACACCCTGACACTCCTATAATTCCCGTGGGAGAAGAGGAAAGCATAATCCAATAATAGCAATAAGTGCTGCACTCTAATTAGCATGTTATAGGCCAAGTTACAACAAGCATCAATAAACAATGTAGAGAATATTAGGGTCACGGAAGTGAAAAACATGTCTTTTAGAATATTAATGAGTAGCATATTTAGTATATTTTTATACTCAAAACTATTTAATTCACCAAAATTCAATAATTTTTTGAGACAGGTTATTACTATGTGGCCCTGGCTAGTAGACAATTCGGTATGTGGACAAAACTGGCCTCCACCTTACACAGATATGCCTGTTTCGGCCCTCTGAGCACTGGAATTAACAGCATGTGCCACCATGCCTGAATTCATTTTTTTTTTTTTTTTAAATCTGACAACAATACGGTCTGGAAAACTAACTTTCTGTGGAAATAATAATACTAATTTTTTCTAGTACAATAGAATTACTATTTTTCCAAAAAAAATCCTGTACTTTATAGTTAAAAAGTTCAGTGCTACTAACTCCTAGCAATATAAGCTTGAGAAAGCCATTTCAAAATACAAGCAAATGTGAAGTTTCTAACTACAAAACTAACAACTATCTACTATATCCATTTCAGAAGCTATAAATGAGTTTATAGATCACAAAACCACTGCAAATGTTTTGATATATTTTCTTCTATCCTTATTTTCCTTTACATTTTTATTCATACATAGCTAGAATCAGACTGTTCAGCCAACACAACCTTCAATTTTTTTTCTCACTTCTGCTCCCTTAGGGTGAATTCCAAAGAACATATACTAAGTTAAGGGCACCGTTTGGCAAAGTTTACAAGAAAGTACAATTTCATATTGCCAGCCTTTTAACAGTACTGAAAAACAGAAGCAAAACAATGGCATTATGAGGCTCAAATGACCTGGTCAAAAATTCTATGAAACAAACAAACAAACAAAAATGTAAGTAGTAAGTATGATACAAATGGTAGCTGAGATCATTTTCACCAAAGGAGACAAATGAGATTATAAATCTATATTTACCGACTCTCTCTATGTATCTGAGATGTACCTATTCTTTGTAAATCAGTAAAATATTGGTGCTGACTTAAAATGGTGATAGTCATGACTCTATTCAATGAACACTTACGGAGAGTGTACCACCTATCATGTATTATACCAAATTTAGTGTAAAAATATAAAAGTAGTTGTTTGCCACCAAAGCACTCAAAAGGATGACACAAACATCTAAAATAATTTAATACTATATTCTGTGACTCAGATAATAGAAAAGGTTTATACAGGCAAGAATGGAAATGAAAGTGAAAAGTGGCCAACCTTAGACTCAGAAACAATTTCGAGATTCCATAAATAAAATTTTATTTAAGAATGAAAGGAGCTTAAAGGGGTGAGGGAGGGAGGCAAAAAGGGGATGGATGTGATATGGAAAAGATAACATGGCAGCCACGGGAATGCTCTAATTCAGTATCACTAAAAGAAAAGAGTTTAAGGCAGAGGATCGTGAGAAAGGAACCAATTCCTTGATGGCCACATTTGTTATATTAAGGGACGCACACTTTAGTACAAGCATGATATAGCAAATGTTTTAAGAAAGGAAGTAATGAGATTTCAAATCAAATCCTATTTAGATAAGATTTTCAGAATTTCGATTAGGAATTCCATATTAATATCAATTACTTATTTTAAAATAATTTTTAATGTGTCAGATCATTAAAGAGATCACAGCAACAAAAAAATATTTCTAGTTTACATTTTTCTATGATTAAAATCTTTCACAAGACAGAAATCTGTGAAAGCCTATTACTAAAACTTGCTTTAGTGTAGCTTTTCAAATTTAAGATGAATTCCTTGGATTAAAATAAACAAAAAAGAGGAACATACCTGAAGATATTTCTGCAGACCTACTATATTTTATTATTTTTTCCAGCTGTTCATGATTCTTTCTGCTGAATAATTTTGCTTGAACAGGCTCTTCAGTCTGGGCTGAATGTCTGTTCCTACTTTTGCAAGGTTCACATGTGCTAGACACACTGGCACTTTCATACCCTCGGGTAAAAAAAGTGACAGCTGTTACCAGATGCAACTAACGTGACTGAAAGGGAAACTGATTTCCACAGTAAAATAGTACAAGTAACACTAAATTTAGAGCGCTATAACGGCCTGGCATAAACAGAATAGAAAATAATGTCTTTGAATACCTTCAGAATAAACTTTAGAAGGAAGAATTACAAGAATCAATTCCAACAGTTCATTTATCTTCTGATAGTCATTAGAACACCATGACTAAAAGTACAGTTAAGAGAAATCACAGAAGATCTGAATTCTCTTCCAGATTCCAAGCTAACACGTTTTCAATTTTATGAAATACAAAACAGAAACACTCTACTACATTTTCTTCCTAAGGTTTTTAAACTTCATATTCATTGTTATATGGACAGATTTCATTCTATATGGATAGATGGTTATATCTATCCTCTTCCCACTGAATTAAAATCAATTATATTGATCAATACATTAACCCTCCTATTTCACTGTATCTTATTTTTGACATTGTTTTAGTTTCTATTCCAAGTCCTTTTTATTCTTTTGGTCACAGAAGTTATACAGTATGTTTAATGATTTGGTAAGCAAGCCCCACTTAGCTTCTTTTCTTGACTACTCTTAGGTATTTATCCTTCCATATATGCTGGAGCCTTTTTGTTGTTCAGTTTCAAAAATAACCCAAGGCAAAAAAAAAAAAAAAGACTAAAATTAAATGCACTTAATTTGAAGAAGACTTACATTTAATTTTATATTTTTTTTAAATCTCAGAAGTAGCTATGTTTTTATACTTAATCTTTTTTTATATTATCCAAAATATACAACTTTTTATAAGCCTACTACTTTTCTTGTTAGCAAAGAAAAGTGTGTGCCCACTTATTCAGTTCCGAGGTACTTCAACAGTTTACTTTGTTAACATTAGTTATTTACCAAAACAAAACAAAACAAACAAACAAACAAACAAAAAACCCTAATAGAAACAAGTATTCTCTTTACTAATAGTTATTCCAATTATTTCTGGTCCTAAGATAAACTAAACAGGCTGGTAATGCAGAAGGGTCCCTCTTTAGTTTCCCATTCTGACAGAAGTGTCTGTGAAGTGTTTCCATTCTACAATGCAATAGGCACTGAAGAATGGCTTTGTTGTCCTTAACTCGCTTTCTTTTGTTTCACTAGGAATGACTTCAAATCTAACCTACACTATGAATATGACTTTTTTCCTTTTAATACAGATTTTCTGGAAACAAATCATGAGAATGTTTCTGAAATTATACAGTCAACTGTCTAATATCCTTTTGATATATTAGCAGTTGCTAAATTTTTTCTTTTGATACATATAGTCTTGAACTTGTAGCAAACTTCCTGCATCAGCCACTTTACCTTTGAATTATACACTGAGATTGGTTTGTGTATGTGTTTGTGAGTATACCTCATAGCTGAGTAGTAGGGGGCACGCCTTTTATCTCAGCACCTGGGAGGCAGAGGCAGGCAGATCTCTAAGGTAGAGGCCAGCCTTGTCTACATATTGAGCTCCAGGAATACACACAGAAACACACATAGAAACAAAGAACAAAGGACAAAAAAGTGTCTCTGTTTCTCTTCTCTCCCCTCCCCTCCTTGTCTTGTCTCTTTTGGGCTCTTTGTGACACCATCTGGCCTGGCACTCACTCTGTAGTTCAGATGCTCATCAGATTCACAGCAATCTTCATGACTCAGCCTCCACGGTATTGGGGTTGCAGGTGTATGCGGCCATGCCTACCTAGGGTACTGTCTTCTTACCTTTCCTTACACAAAGTTAATCTGTTATGAGTCATATGTTGTTTCCATGGTTTGCTTCAGACAAGATAAGCCTGCTCTCTTAGCTGAACACAGGATTCTTACATTACAGTCCCAGCCCACTGTAACTTGCACCCCTTGTTTGTTTGCTTGCTTTGTTTTAATAAATTGGACATAGAACTAAACAGCTTTAAAAAAGCAAGTCCTTCTTGGCCTCCCAAATGCTAGGATTACAGGGATTTGCCTCTACAGTATATTTGGATTATGTATTGTTCATCTTTCTTTTATCGAATGTGAGACTGCTTGATGCCAGTTAGGCTCCTTTTTGCATATAACTTATTCTTTTCTCCGGGAACATAGATTTTTACTCATCTTTGATATTCAGGAATTTGATCACCCTGTATATCGATGTATGTGCGATGTCCCCCATTCCTTCCTGGATGGACAAAAGCTGGCTGTTCTGAACTGTACTACTCTCAAATCCTTTACCACTTCATTATATGTTTAAATATTGCTTCTTGCTTTTTTACTTTATGACTCACAGCACTTTAGATAAAGATTTTCTCTTAATCTTCTAAAATAAGCCCTTCCAATTGATTTTTATCACCTACTAATTTTGGTCTATATAAAGACAGAATTCTTTTTTTTCTTTGATTCAAAATTGGTAATTTGCTTTAATAAACAATATTAAAATTAATAAAACCATTTCTCTAGTTATAAAGAATTTACATATTATAATTCAATCTGCTTATATGCCCTTCTTTTGTTCAACGGTATAGTTCCTTCAAATAATTCTTTTGCTAGATTTTGCTTGTTCTGGTAGTCTGCCTCTATGAACTCTCTCTGGTTGCTAGTTTTCTCTTTATATGCACTGTTATATTCACTGGCCCAACTACAAATTTTACCACCCTAAGGCTGCACACAAATGCTGGGTTGCTTTAATGGTGACATTCTAAGAGTATAGAGCAGACACCATTTTTCTTCTGGTCAAGCCACATTCTAGCTAGCAATACGAAAACATGGAAGTATTTTCTCTACTCTCAGCTGCAAAAGCTAATGCTTACTTATGTGTAAGGGTAGAAACGATCACCACATATCTGTTCATTAGTATCTTTGCCTATTAGTATCTCCGGGAGATCACTACTCCGCAGACCAGAAGGGCCAAGGAGAGGCTGCATGCATCTTTTCTACCATAGCTTTAAGACTAGACTTTGATTTTACCCTTGTCATTCTAGACAAGTGAGAGAAGAACCTTTACTGCTATGTCCCCTAGATCAGAACAGCTGCTCTGATGATATCAAGTAAGTTCCCCCAAGTATTGTGCTGCCTCTGTGATATCTTCTGTGGTTTCAAACCTCTTCTATTTTTAAGAACATAATTTAGGTTAGGATTTCTTTACTGTTTTTTCAGGATGAAGCCTAGTCACTATTATCCATTCTGAATGAAACTTACCGGGAAGAGTTCTCTTAAAGGCTAGTTTATTACTGTTAGTTACATAAAACAAGTCCATTAATAAAGGGAATGTCTACCAAAAGTACTGTGGAAAACGGTATGAGTACCATACATATGGTTGTTTGATTAACACAAATTGCTCTGAAGAAAAATAGGTATGTTAACCTAACAAGATTTACATAAATGGAATTAAACTTTTGACTCTATTACTGAATCACATGAGAAGTATTAAATGAATTCTAATTGAAATTAAATATAGATTATGGATACATACAAAATTCTCTTTGTGTACTTTACAAAGGGAAACATGCAGTCAATCTGCCCCCTCAGAGAGAGAGAGAGAGAGAGAGAGAGAGAGAGAGAGAGAGAGAGAGACCCTATTATTGAGATGCTACAAAGAGGGACATGCTGGTTGGTTTTTATCCACTTGACACAAATCTAGACATATCTGTAAATAGGGATTCTTAACTGAAAAAAACTGTACCCATAAGATTGACTTATAGCAAAATCTGGGAGGTACTGCTGATTGATTTGGGAGGGCCCAGCCCACTATGGGTGGTGCCAACACTGAGCAGGTGTTCTTGGTTGCAGTAAGAAAACAGACTGAGGGGCTGGAGAGATAGCTTAGTGGTTAAGAGCACTGGTTGCTCTTCTAGAGGTCCTGAGTTCAATTCCCAGCATCTACATGGTGGCTCACAACCATCTGTAATGAGATCTGGTGCCCTCTTCTGACCTGCAGGCAGAACACTGTATACATAATAAATAAATCAAAAGAAATGCTTTTAAAAAAGAAAGAAAGAAAGAAAACAGACTAAGCAGGCCAGTAAGCGAAGTTCCTCCTAAGCCGCTGCATCAGTTCCTGCCTGATTCCTTTTGCTGATAGGCTTGATGTAGAAGTGTAAGCTGAAATAAACCTTCCCTTCTCAAGTTGCTTTTGGTCATGGTATTTTATCACAGCAATAAAAACTCTAAGATAGAGGGAAAATAGCTGTCTATCATAAGTAGATAAGATTTCCTTTACTAAAGACACTATACATTTTGGATGCTGGACATAGCAAAATTAAGCTGGAACTGACCTGGAAACTTCCTCCCTTCTGGCTTCTATAGAGCTTAAAGATGCTATGCAGGCTAGTCGGGGGAGGAAAGCAATCCATCAGCAGCCCCACCTAGTGGTGGACCCTGCATGCTGCAATACCTATCTGAAGTCACTGGTAAAATAGTGGCAATGTGTTATGAGGTAACTGATCTCTGACTGGACTTGAGGCCTGCTCCACAGGAGGGAATTCACACCTGGTACTGTAAACCTATTTCAAAAAGTCCGCAACTAGAAGATTATAGACCCTACATGGGGATCTACTACCAATGTTTTGCTAAAAAACATGTTCTCAAACTCTTCTAAATATTACACTCATTGCCATAGAATTATGCTGCTCTAAACTTTAATCAGTTAAGTTTTTTTTTTTTTGCAGTGGGCATAGGTTAATGTGGAGGCTCATAATTAGTCAAAGTTCTATGAAAATAACTGTTAAGTGCTCAGCATTAATGGGACATCTGTTAGTCTCCCAAGCAGGGCCAAGGATATATTGTAGAAGAGGAGGCAGAGAGACTATAGGAGCCAGAGACTAGGAAGGACCACTGTGGCTTGCTGTCTTTTGGACATGACAGTTTCATTTATTAACTCAGAACAGCTATAGCTACCTGCATATGTTGCACATAAGATCAAGCCAGTCAACCATCCTCCATGGGATAGGGATTCATGAGGCTCCACTTTCGCTGAGGAGCTATAGACAGTTGGTGGGTGCTGGGAGAGGGGGAGGAACTTTTCTTGGAGTAGGGAGTGGTCACTGGTAGGTTGCTCACACTCCAGTGGTCGGCTCCACACCTATGTTAATTAACACAGCCCGTAACTGTATTCACTGAGTGTTGAGTGTGGTGGTTTGGATGAGTGTCCCCCATAGTCTCAGACATTTGGTACTTGAGCCCCAGCTGATGGCACTGTGTGGTGTGAGTTTAGAAACTGTGGCACTGGTGGAAAAGTTATGTCACTGAAGGCAGGCTCTTGAGAGTTTAAAGATTCACACCATTTCGAGTTCATGCTCTCTGTTTCCTGCTTGTAGTTCAAGACAGAAAATAAGCTCTTAGCTTCTTCCTCAAGCTGCTATGGCTACTGCTTTCTCACCACAATGGATTCTCATCCCTCTGGAAGCTTGAGCCCAAGGAAACCCTTCTATAAGTTGCTTTAAGTCATGGTGTTTTAGCACAGAAATAGAAAAATGACCAATAAATACAGTGAGCTGTTTTAAAAAAGAAGAGGCTGGAGAGATGGCTCAGTGGTTAAGAGCACGGGCTACTCTTCCAGAGGACCCGGGTTCAATTCCCAGCACCTACATGGCATCTCATAACTGCCTGTAACTCCAGTTTCAGGGGATCTGATACCTTCATACAGACATACATTCAGGCAAAACATGAATGCATGTGAAATAAAAATCAATAATTAAAAAAAAAAAGAGGACATGAAGGAAGAAGGATGTGTTTGGGGAAAGAGTAGGAGAGGGGAGTTGGTGTTGGGGTCCAAGAATAAGTAATATTCTTTAAAAGAGTGGAGGACTAGAGAGATGGCTCAGTGTTTAAGAACATTTGTTGCTCTTCCAGAGGACCTGGGTTTGTTCCCAGCAGTGACACAGTGACGACATATAATCATCCATAATTCCACTTCCAGGGAATCCAATGGCCTCTTCTGACCTCCAATGGCACCAGCCATGTAGTGCCCACACAAACATGCAGGTAAAACACTCATATATGTAAATTAAAACAATCTAAGAAAATTTTTTAAAGAGGGAGGGACCAGAGAGGTGGCTCAGCCTAAAGGCACTTGCTATGTTAGCCTGGGAAACAGAATTTGATCCTGGAGAACATATAAAGGTGAAATGAAAGAATCAACTACATGGAGTTGTCTCTTCACCTTCACACATATGCTACAGGGCATCTACCTGGGGACTTTGACCCTATAGTATCTGTCTGTCTGTCTGTCTGTCTGTCTCTCTCTCTCTACACACACACACACACACACACACACACACACAAACACACAAAGAAGAGAAAATAATAATAATAATATATATTATAATAAATAATTTTAAAATAATATTTACAAAGGGAGGAAAAAGACCCAAATTAAAATGATTAAAGACAAGAGCTAGGTTTCTTTTTATTTTTTATATTATATTTTAAATTTTATTTATTATGTATATGTTTAGCTGTGTCAGCATGTAGAGGTCAAAGGACAACTTTGGAAAATCTGTTCATTCTTCCACAATGGGGATCTCAGAGATGGAACCTAGGTCACTAGGCTGGGTGGCAAGCATCTTTACATGATGAGCCATCCTTCCTACCCAAGATCTGGATTTCTAAGTTAAGGTACTAATGTGTGACTAACGAGGTATCTCTAGGGCATTTGGGTTTTGTTTTGTTATTGAGATAGTATCTCACAAGGTGCCCAAGCTGGCCTCAAACTTGCAATCCTCCAGACTTGGCCTCTCAAATAACTTCAATTACAATGTGAGCAAGCAGGTCAAGTTCGTTCAAGGGGAACAGCAGAATTAGTAAAGGTTAATACTCCATATTAACACTGGCCAGGTGAGACAGTACTGTGAAAGCATGATGGACACACAACACCCTGAGGCTCTCATCTCTCATGTCTGTCCACAACTCTCTCATATCTGGTTGTTGGACTCCGCCCGACTGGAGCAGCTACATGAACAGCAGCACTTCTACTTATGCCTTCAGTGTCAGGAAAGGCATCAGCCATGGCATTCTGAAGGCCGTGCATACATCCAAACAGCCACTCAAGGAAGAGCGGACCTACTCTTTATCAGCTTCCTGGAACACGGGGCTGCTATGTGGCCCATTCTCACTTACTATCTATCCTCTCTCTCTGGAAGGCTGACTAGAAAAAAAAAAACATGCATGCTTACACCCTCGCAGCTTCTAATGAAACAGGAGAACTTTCTGACTCACTTCTGCAGGACACCAGTGGACTATAAAATGGCTAAAGATGAAACTGTCTCCTGGATCATTTTGTTTCAGTGTTGCTCTGGAGTCTTGGTACAGTATATACTGATTTCTTTAGTACAGGCTGGCTCCAAAAGTCTGTATATTTCTAATGAGCTTATAAATGTCAATGTTCCTTATCAATGGCTTATATTCTAAAAAGCAAGAGTGTAGTTGAACAATTTGATTCTGCCATATGTAAATCAATTTTAGTGCTATCTTGTTTGATTCTGCTGTGAAATGGGGCCTTAACGATGGCAGTGAATGCCAGCTGAACAAATGTGAATATTATTTGGGCAGATATTTTTAAAATTACACATGAAGGAAGACAGTACAAAGATCAGAATAACAATTTTTGCCCTAACATAAAAAAGCTGAACCATATATATGGCAAAACAGAATGGCCATAATCAGCATTACTAATGACAACAAATACTGGTACAGATGCTGTGACAGGGGAACTCTTACATACTGTTGGTGGGCATGTAAACTTGGGCAGCAATGCTGGGAATCATTTGGGAAGTTTTTCAAAACAAAACAAAACAAAACCTAGAAATAGCCATATGATCCAGTTATCTGACTCTTAGGCTTATCCTCAACAGACTACATCCTATTACAGAGACAGCTGCATTTTAAAGTTCCCTACCACTCTCTCCACAATAGTTAGGAAGTAGAATCACCTGTATGTCTATCAACTCACAAATGGATAAGAACACATTACAGTATTACTCAGCAGTAAAGAAAGATGTAATCATGATTGCAGATTAAATGCAAAGAATTAGAAAAAGAATTAAGAGTGCAGTAACTTAGGTGGAGAAAACAAATGTTGCATGTTCTCTCTTATATGCAAATTTTAGCTTCAAATCATTTGTCCCATGTGTGTTTAACTTGGAGCACAAGAGGAAGCCAGAAGGGGCATTTTTCGGTTGGAGTTGGGAAGGGACACTACTGGGAGTAGAAAGGCTTGGGGAGCATGGGTAAAACCAAGGGGCTGTAAGGAAGGCCAATCCAAAGGAAGGGGTATGGGAAGACCTGTTAAAGTCTACTACCTCAAAACCCATTTGTAAAATATAATTGGAGTTATAGCAGAATACACGTGCTATGAAAGAAGAAAAGGGTACAGTGGGGCAGGTGGGGCAAAGGACTAAGCAAGAATGGAGGTGGGGACGAGTAGAAGAGGAGATATAGATTGTGAATTAGCCAAAATGAAGGAAACCATGTTAGTAAGCTAATTTCAAAAACAAAAAGAAATGTCTGCATGGAATTACCCTGCACTGGTGGACAATGTAGCTCCCAGAGGACATGAATTATTATATGAAAATTGCAATGTAAGTCAGGAGATACCTCCCTACAATTTATTGGTAGGGAGATTCCAAAGGTATATAAAATACCACAGGCTATCCTTGGTTACCCACTGTGTTGATTAGTCTTATATCAATTTGATACAATGTAGGGTCATCTGGGAAGTGGGGCTCTCAGTTGGCCTATAGGTAAGTCTCTTGGGCATTTTCTTGATTAATGACTATACAGGAGGGACCAGCCCCCTGCGGACGATGCCAACACTGGGCAGGTGGTCCTGGAAGAAAGCAGGCTAAGCAAGTAAGGAGGAGCATGCCAGTAAGCAGCGCTCCTCCATGGCCTCTGCTTTAGTTCCTGACTCCAGGTTCCTGCCCTGACTTCCCTTCATGATGGCTTACAACTGAAGGCTGACTTAGAGCTTTCCCTCCCTAAGTTGCTTTTGGTGTCATGGCACTTTATCACAGAAAAGGAAACCCTAAGACACCCACCCTGATTCCATGGTAAGACCCTACTGCTGAAGACAGCACACACTATGGTTGTAGGCCATAGAGATATCAATCTCAAACCAATAGGGAAACTTCCTTTGTTTTCATAATGTCAGAAAGAGCTATGAAGGTTGCTGAGAGAGAAAAGACACCAACGATCTTATCCAGTGCTGGATCCTGCATGCCACAATACAGACGGAATGGCAAGATGTGCCCACTGGTGCAATACTGACTGACAGGATTCGAGCCCTGCTCCAAAGGAGGAAATTTCATGCCTGGTACTATAATCTTGATCAAAATCCCAAGGCTTCGGAGGTCTTAAGCCCTAGAACCGAACCTGCTACTATTTTTTCTAAATGGTCACGGTAAAATTGCCTTCTAAATATCTGTTTATATCCATAGATGTGAGATGCTCTAAGTCTTGGTCAGAAAGGCTTCTTTTTTCAGTGGACAGCAATCATTGCAAAGATGCAAAATTAGTCAAAATGCTGAAAAGAAATGGAATACTCAGTCCTACATAGGATCTTTATCAACAGCATCCCCTAAGTCCCAAGGCTCCAGGTATGTCTCGAAAGAGGTGGTAGCAAGAACATAAGGGCCAAAGGATGGAGAAAAGTGCAGTGCAATGCTGTCTTCTAGATATGACATGGTTACAGAACTCAGAAATCCACAGCAGATATAGTAACCCTGCACAAGATCAAGGCAGCCAAACTCTGGCACAGACAGACGGGAGAGGTACTCTTCAGGCCTCACTCCTTTGTTAAGAGGGACTGGCACTTGACAGCTGCTGGGGGAGAAAACCTCAGTCTTTTTGAAGGTGTTTCCTACCACTGGCAACACTTCTTGTGCTCTAGTGGATGACCCACCCATATGCGCAACACTAACTGGACTTATCCAAAAAGACAGTCTTTTCCCTTGTTGGCCATCTGAAGGCAAGACGGGTCACCAGCAGCTCTACAGAGTTGCTCACAGTTCTGGGCAGGATTCTTGTGTTTTTTCAAGCCTACTCTAACAACTACAGTCTGATCCAGAAATATGAACAAGTTTTGGCAGTGTTTCCATCAGTATGCAAAGGACACAGGTTTCATAAAGTTGGACTAAACAACCTTTCTTGAATGAATTATTCAAGGCCATCTACCAGTGAAAGAGATCGTGCAACACTTTGTCATAAATAAAAAAATTTTAGACCTTCAAAGGAAAAAAGACAAAGTTGGGAAGGTGACATGTTAGGGAATATGTGGGGAGTTGGATGAAGGAAATGGGGTTGGGTTTGATATTTCATTTTACAGAACATGAAATTCTCAGGAATTTAAAAAAAGAAATAAAGGGGTTTCACAATAACATAGATTTTTTTCCAGACCAACTAAAGCAGAATCTGTATTTTTGTCTGCTTGTTTATTAAAAAGGGTTTTAGTGGGTAGCCGGGTCTGACCTTGAACTCTCAATAATCCTGCCTCAGTCTTTTGATGAATCAGAATCTCTACTTAAAACAGTATTCTATGGGAGTCCATATGAAACTTTAAAAAGTTTAAGGAGTACTGCCCCCAGCACATCAAATTATCTAGCTAAATGAGAGAACGTTACAATAAAAATTGCTCACATTCCTTCAGTTATATACCAGAATATTTGTGGGGACAAAGAACCAAGAAATCCAAAACTATGTGATTGTTCATAGGGTCTGTCTCAAAGAAAAATAGCATGATCTACTTGAATGGGTCTCTGGTTTAACCAAATTAAGCATGTGATCTTTATTTACAACATTCCAGAGTTTAACTAAAAAAAAAAAACAAAAAACAAAAAACTGCTTCAAATCTAGTACTTTGGTAAACTTTTAAAAAAAGCATAGAAGAACCTACTTTTTAAAAGCAAGTACACATAGCAGTGCTATAAAGAGAACTTTAATATGATATTCAGTAACAAAATTCAACGAAGCACTACTTTATCTATAAGTAAACCTGTTTTAAAAGTGGTTTTATTTATGGTAATAAAAAAGAACACTGTAGCTGAGCGGTGGTGGCGCACGCCTTTAATCCCAGCACTGGGGAGGCAGAGCCAGGAGGATCTCTGTGAGTTCAAGGCCAGCCTGCAGCCTGGTCTACAGAGCAAGATCCAGAACAGGCACTAAAACTACACAGAGAAACCCTGTCTCATAAAACCAAAAACAATAATAAAAAAAAAAGACAAAAACCAAACCAACACTGTATTAAGAATCAGAAGCCCATTAAACGACTCATCAAGAACCTAGGAAGAAGACTTGATTAAAATTCAATGTAGTACCCTGGTATAACACTGAAATGCCAAGAAAAAAAACAGTCTAGGCAACTTTTCAGTAACATAAAATTTAAGAGAACATCTGCCCAGCTGAGTCTTGACAGTTGATAGCTGCTGGGAAAGAATCATTCTTCCTTGAAAGTGTTCCTACTATCAGCATTTCCTGGGCTCCAGTGAATGGCTCCACACCATACACATATGGGCTGCACTAATTGGAATTAGTTGGTTATCGAAAAGAAAAGAGAAAAGAAAAGAAAGAAAAGAAAAAGAAAGGAAAGGAAAGGAAAGAAAAGAGGGGGGAGAGAGGGAGGGAGGGGAGGGGAGGGGAGGGGAGGGGAGGGAAGGAAGGAAGGAAGGAAGGAAGGAAGGAAGGAAGGAAGGAAGGAAAGAAGGAAGGAAAGGATATGACACTGGAAGGGAAAACATGCTGGTTGGTAGATATGTACATATATACTATATATATCTCATATGTCTATGTGTATATATATATGTATATATATGAAATGAGAAATTTTAAGATACACAAGAATAAATAAAAATAATGTAAAATACTTACATTAAATGCTACTTAGGAATTTAAAAACCATAGAGTTAACTAAAAATGGCTGAAGTGGGTCTCAACAATACTTGTACATCTAGCTGTATAAAAATGTCAGCATGTCAAATTAAGAAGCCCAACATTTCTTGTATTTATACTATAAATGCTCAACAAATCTCAAAACTTACCAATATTTTTAACTCTACTTTTCAGCTGAGTAGAATTCCTCTTCTTACTCCTCGATTTGGGAGTTTTGTCTTTAGAAGCCAGGCTGGCCTGGGCAGATGCTTTTCTAGTTTTAAAAGTTTTAGTTACTGTTGTTGGATCTATGGGATCGGGCATACTGCTAAAGCTTTCCAATGATTCTTCATCAAACTGGCGTCTTCTCCTGCTTGTATCTGGTGGATTTTTGCGGTTACTATTTGTAGCTTTTTCTACAGATACTGCAAATCCAGTCTTGAAAAGTGGTTTTTCTACTACCCGTTCTTGATCATATAACCATGGTGTCTTGGTGTTTTCAACTTCCTCTTCAGGGTGTTTCTGATTCCTTACCAATAAAAAAGTTTTAGACATCACAATTAAGATTTATTTATATCTATTGAAATCTCCATATACGGAATAAATTTAGGTGAATAGAATCATCAGGCTAGAAAAATGTTTCCACAAAAACATGCATTCAATGTGTAAATACTACGTATTACAAATTACTTTTATCTTGGATCCTTTACTGGCAAAGTCTAAATCAAAGAACTAACATTTATGATGTAAAGAGTAGGAAAGAAAATATAAATTCAAAGATATAAGACATAACAAGCAAAACATGGTAGAAAAGGCTGTGAAAGAATTGAGCTGATAGTTTGTGAATCTACATGAGTTGCTCAAAGCATTTCACACAAACTGGAATTTGTGAAAACAAATGGCCACTCCACTAGTGTACTCCATTACTCACTGAGTAGTTTCTGTTGGTCTAATGTCATTTCTCAAATTTTATCTGCTAAATGCCGCCATCACTTATTTTAAAAATATACAAAATAAAATTAAATAGGTACGCAGGATTTCTCAGAACTCTTTATATGCCAGTGTACTTATAATGTCTTAAGAGCAAGTGTAAAAAAGAAATATACAACTTTTTATCATAGAGCCTAGCAAATGTTCACGAAGAGTATTTTTGGGAGATACTGACCTATATATTTTAACTCAGGAGTCAGAAATTTCTAGCTTATAGAACAAATTCAGTAAATACCTGTTTTAGATGACCTGTGAACTAGAAGGTTTGTCTGTTTCTATTCTTTGGTTTTTTGAGACAGGGTTTCTCTGGGAAGTCCAGGCTATCCTGGAACGCACTCTGTAGATCCAGGCTGCCCTAGAACTCAGAGAGATCCCCTGCCTGTGCCTCTCCAGTGCTAGGATTAAAGACATATGCCACTACTGCCTGGCTTTGTTTCTATTCTTAAGAGTTTTTTTTTTTTAAATCAGAAAAATATTCCGCATATGGAAGTTATACATGAAATTCACATTTCTTTTTTTCTTCTTTGGTTCTTCTAGAGAGGGTTTCTCTGTGTAATGGCCCTGGTTATCCTCACTTTGTAGACCAGGCTGGCCTTGAACTCACAAAGACCTTCCTGCCTCTAGCTCCTGAGTGCTGAGAATAATGGCACGTGTCACCAAGCCCAGCGAAATTCACATTTCAGTCCCTATAAAATACAGTGAGTGCACAGTCACTCTCATCTTTATAGACAGTGGCTGGTTTCTTCCTTCCTTCCTTCCTTCCTTCCTTCCTCCCTCCCTCCCTCCCTCCCTCCCTCCCTCCCTCCCTCCCTCTCTTTCTTTCTTTTTTTTTTTTTTTTTTTTTTTGGTTTTTTCAAGACCAGGTTTCTCTATAGCTCTGGCTATCCTGGAACTCACTCTACAGACCAGGCTGGCCTCAAACTCGGAGATCTGCCTGCTTCTGCCTCCCCAGTGCTGGGATTAAAGGCCTGGCTGGTTTTTTTTTTTTTGTTGTTGTTGTTGTTTTGTTGTTTTTAATATAAAAATTGCATAGAAGATTGTCTACGACAGAGAGAGTATGGTCTGCCTGGCTTAAAATATTTACTTGCTAGCACTTTACTGTAAGTTTTATGACCTTTATAAAACACTACTAGGTCTTAGCTTCCTTATTATCTTTAGTCACTTAACCTGGGCTATCTATGTTATCTATGATAGTTCAGATTTGGTAAGATAAAGATACCTAATTTGAAATAATTCAAGTAGCTAAAAAAAGCTATGTAGTTCCATCCTAAACAATGACATAGTTAATGCAAAATCAAAGTAGTTTTCATATTGAGGGTATATAAAACATGGATAATAAAGTGGAAAAAATCACAATAGGAGGCCTAGTTCACTGAAGCTTTGCATAAATACTCATCGCTTGTGACTCACTCAATCTCCTTTCTAAATGGCAACTGATCCCTGTGTCAAGCTCTAATGCTTTCATAATGAAACAAGGAACTTAACAGATAAAACCGTTAGGATAACTAATAAGAAGGAGTCAACAATGTCAGGGAGAGGAAATAATTCCTAGGTGACTGTAACACAGGAATTCTAAGATTTATCTATTTATCCATCAAGTGTCCCTCCAAAGTTCATGATTTAATGAACAGTGGCAAATGCTAATTTAGGAAACTGAGACATGTCCAATCAGATTACTAAGTGGGGGTATACTGTGGATTACATATTTATAAAGGGCTCAGGTAGAAAAAAATCACAAAGACATTTCTAACAGAATACTGGGTCCAACTGCTATCTAAGTTTTTCGTTCTTCTAGGTTTTTCGGTTTGTTTTTATGAAAACAACGAGGCTGCAGGCGTGTTCTCGTAAGCTGCCTTGCCTGCTGTTCCTTACGTGTGCTCAATTTGCCTATTTTCTCTGAGAACAAACAAACTAAAAAAAGATTATAGAGATTTTTTTTAAGTTAGCTACCAAAATAATTGTCTGGATTATTAATGTAATTATAAAAATTTATTTATATAGCTGTAAAAATGCCTAAAGAATGATGGCTGGAGCCAGACCTCTTCTTTTACACTACTGTGTCAGAGATTATAGCTAGGGAGATTATCATATTAAAAATTAATAAACATGAGAAAGAAAGAATATAAAACCCTAGCCGGGTGTTGGTGGCACATGTCTTTAATCTCAGCACTAGGGAGGCAGAGGCAGGCGGATCTCTGTGAGTTCAAGGCCAGCCTGGGATACAGAGTGAGTTCCAGGAAACATGCAAAGCTCACAGAGAAAATCTGTCTTGATAAAACCAAAATAATAATAATAATATAAAACCCTAACTATGGCTGATATCATGTACCATCAAAACTTCCTAGATAAAAGTTTGTTTGACAGAATTTTAGTATGTAGTCCTCACTGGCATGAACTCAGTATATAGACCAGGCTGGCTTTGAACTCCAAAGATCTGCCTGCTTCTGCCTCTCAAGTACTGGGATTCAAAGGATGTGTCACCATGCCCAGCTAAAAGTTGTTTTTATAATCAAATAATACTCAATATAATAATATCTGAATGGCCTTCAGAGGCTATGAGTCAAACAACTATTTCCTAGCAGTTACTATCGGTTTTCAATACTAAAATGATAAACACTGAACTTTTTAAACCTAAAGACAAACATCAAATCAAGAATAAATCATACATTTCTGGTGATGTCATATGAATCTCTTAAGATACCCTGGACCAAAACTCTGGCAGTTGGACAACGATCATCAATCAGTTCTTAAGATCGAGGGATAACTATTTTTTATATAACCAATCTGTATCAAACTACACAATCACAAAAATTCTCCTGTGTCACAAAGTAAATTGTGAGCCACCAATATAGATCAGCATGTTAATGCTGCCAAGCCTGATTACCTGAGTTTGATCCCTAGGGCCCATATGGTATAAAGATAGAACCTACTTACTCTCTCAAATTGTCTTTTGACACCCCCCCATACACACATGCGCATGTGTGCACACATATATACATACATACATACACACACACACACACACACACTAAATGTAATATTTTTAAAAATTTACGTGAGTAGTAAAAGCATCAGATTTTTTTTTTGTGGCCATTTTAATTTATTGCTTTAAATACAACTGTTAAGAGGGTACAGTGAGGCCTGTACCCCACAAGCGTGGTAACCCTGGCGGTTGCTATTTTCTTCCCCTCTGCTACCGATTTGTGGTCCAGGAACTGCTACAGCTTGGGATGGATGCTCTGGAGGTGACAGATCCTATTTGGAGAGGTCAAGCCCTGTTGACACAGGTCTTTCCTTAGGCCACAAGGTTTGGGCTGGTGGCCCATTTCTATCAAAGCATCGGATTCTGATACAAACAAGTACCTTTGCTTTTCTGCTCCAATAGAAGAACTGCTTTCAAAAGGTTTTGGAAAAGCCATATACTCTGCTTTCCCTGAAGAATTCTGGGCTAATGGCTGTTGCTGTTCAGTAGGTGTAGAAACATTCTGAGAAAAATCTCCAAAATTAGAAGGAAATAAAGGGCTGAAATTCATTCCTAATAAAAACACGGGAAAGAAAAGAATGAAGAAGTACCTTAGCCTTAAATGAAACTAAAATTTATTTTTAAGAGCTTTAACTGACTAAATATCCAGTCCAAACCTACCAAAACAAACTGTCAGTTCAATAAACTAATGCTCATTTACTCATTTACTATTACAGCTCAGCCTACTCCATCCGAGGTATTTGTGATATAAAGTCATCCATGGTTCTCCCTTAAGAACTAGAAGCTGAGGCTGGAGAAACAGCTCTTGGGTACCTCCTAAGAGCACTTTCTTCCAGAGGACCTGGGTTTCATTCCCAGCACCTACTTGGCAGCTCACAACTGTTTGCAATTCAAGTCTCAGGGGATCCTATGCCCTCTTCTGGCCTCCATGGTCACTGCACTCATGTGCACAAACCCACATTTAACACACACATATATACATAATTAAAAGTTAAAAGTTAAAATCTTAAAAAAAGAACTAGAAGTCATAACTAACAATGCTCTTATCAAATTATCATAGGGTGCCAGACTCAATAATAAGTACTTTACATACAATTTCACTTAATAGTTAAAATAATGCTACAAAATTGATACTACACTCATTTGGCATGGGTATGAATATTATACATGTGAAATGAGTAACAGATGCATCTTGTCATTTACTGCTTAAAAGCCTACTCAAGTAATGTATGCTATCAATATTAGTCAATATTCATGAAGTAAAAAAGAGCCTGTTCAAGTTTTAATGCCCATGCTTTGAAAATCTTGTTAAGGAAATACATTGTGAATATGGATATTAATATTCATGAAGAATTCTCAACCTTTGTTTTTTATATTCCTTGGCAAATACATTCAATTCTTCTTCCTTTGTGATCAACTGGCCACTTAACTTACTCTAATACTTTCAAGTGTTTTCTTACCATTACTGCCATTCTTTGCCATTGATCAGGCTATCACTCTTTCCCTAACATCACTATGGAAGCCTTTGAGTCAGTTACTCTTAGCTCCTTCCCTCCAATCCCAATAGTACCACAGTATAATCTTCATGAAATAAAAATCTCATGTTATTCCCCAGCTCAAAATACTTCTGTAGCTCCTCTTAATTGCAATATAAAGCTTAAGCTTCTTTAGCAGGCCACAAAAGGTCTTTGCCCCTCTCCAGCTACATCAATCACTTCCCTGCTTTGGCTCTAGGCACACTGAGCTACCTCTAAATTCTCCAAATGATATTTTATTGCTTTGAAACTCTTAAGTGGTTAAAAAGCTTTTCCCATTTTAATCATTAATGAAATGACCCTATTCATCCTTTAGCTTAAATATATCTTTTCTAAAACCAACTTGCTCATTTCTCCAAGTATTTGCATCCCTACTATAGCAATCATTGCATTGCTATGAGCATTTATTAACATTATTAACCTTCCTAACTAAATTCTGAATTCTTTTTAAGATTTAATCTTAACATCTTTGGATCCCAGTGAAATACAGTACCTGGCATATCAAGGGAAAACAAAGCAAAGCAACTAAACAATAAAAACACCTAAAACCACCTTCATAAATGAAACCCTACACTAAATATACTCACCAAGATATGGCTTCCCCTAAGTACTATCTTATTCATCTTTCACTCCCCTGTAATGTTTTGCCTGGTGACAGTAGCCCTTAAACAAGATCAATCTTTCCCCTGAATAAATAGCTGAGTTTTGTTAGCAGTCATGCTTATTAACTTTTCATTAGAAGAACAATGTAGAAAAATGTAACTTTAACAGTGTTTCTTGCAATTCTAAAACATTCCAAAAATTCATGCAAGACATTCACAACTGATCAAAGTAGAGAATACGTGTCAATGAAGTGCTCAGCCACAAATGGGACATCTATAATGCAGGCCCTCCCCACACAGTTCAGGGAACATTTAGGAAGAGGGGACAAAAAGTTTTTACGAGCTAGAGTTTGAGGAGGACCAGAGCGAACAGTGTCTTTTGGACTCTTGCTGCAGTCATGAACTCACAGCAACTGGGCTTTCTGCAGTAGGCCGATACAAGATCAAGGCAGTCAACAGTTTAGCATGGAAGAGGGAGGGGTTCATAAGCCCCACCTCCCCACCCCTAGCTGAGGAGCTACTGACATAGTGACGTTATGGAAGAGGGACAGTCAGTTTTCTTTAAGGGTGCAGCCCCCAGTAGGTCACCCAAGCTCCAGTGGATGGCCCCACACTCAGAGAAGTTTATGAGCAGCTACAGCTAAATTAGACTTGGTCATTTTTTAAAAAGTACGAAAAGTTGGGAGAGGGTGGAGGGTGGATCTGGAAGATTAGGGAGGATGACTGGGCAGTGAATATGACTACAATACATTTTAGGCATGTAGGACATTTCCAAAGAATAAAGGTATCATGTATTTTAAAACAGTCATGTAATATAGATGGGGAAGGGGTTCACAAAGTCCTATCCCTTCTTGAAAAGCCACTGTCAACTGATGGCTGCTAGGAGAGGAAGAGAGAATGCTGCTCATACCCCAGTAGATTGCCTACATCCATGCACGTAATAGCACACTAAGTGGACTTGGTAGGGAAAAGTGGTGATGTGGGATATAGGAAGAATCCATAGGGAGGGGAGAATTTGCTCAAAACACATTATATGCATATAAAACACCCTGAAACAATAATAAAGAAAAATCAATACAATAGATAAATTATAATTTCAAACTCTTTTTTTTTTTTTTCTTTTTGGGGACAGATCTCATAGCCCAGTTTGGCCTCAAACTCAGTATGTATCTGAGAATGGCCTTGAATTCCTAATCCTACTGGCTCTACTTCCTGTGTGCTGGAATTTTAGGCATGTAATATCATACCCAGTTCAAAATCTTTGCATTTACTTATTTTTCCTTCAGTTTTTCAGTTACCTACCTGGTGCAAATGATGGAAAGTTAGTAAATCCAGGCAGATTCAACAGATTTACAGGCTGTGTTGGAAAGCTGAAAGGACAAAATAAATTGGGAGAAGAGGGGTGTGATGCACTACTGCCTCTTTCTTTGCTTCTAGTTTTTTCTGGATGCTGGCTTTGTTGGCGCATAAGTTCAGTTAGCATTTGTTTTAACCTACAAAAAGTTAAGCCAGTAATTTAAAAGTCAGTTTAAAAGTACCATCAACAAAAAAAGGTCAATTTTAAAAGTCAAAAAGTCAGTTTAAAAGTACCATCAACAAACTAAATTCAAAAACAACATAGGTAAGAAATGACTGAATAGCACTTAGAATAGACAGACTGCTCTGACCCTACAACAAATATTGCTTGCTCTGGTAACCTAATTCAATAACTTAGCCATTGGAACAAGTACTGAGCTTCGTTCTAACAGACACAGGTATAAACCAGAACCTAAATTTTTGCCTGCTCACTAACACTGTAGTATAATTTATATACTATATATTTTATCCAACATTAAGTATATAATTCAATACAAATTTTATAAACAAAAATCAGGCCCGCAGTAACAGACCTCCTGCAGTTTGGCTCATGTCTCTTTCTCCTTGAAGGGACTTGTAAAACTCTCACTGGGCACTCACTATACAGTATTAATAGTTTCAATCAAGCAGATTACCTCTGAACGTTATTCTGCTGCCATGTTAGCTGTGTATAGCACTGGTTCAGCTGGTGCATTATAAGGTGTACCTGAGGGGATGCCACATTGCTTGGCATAACACTGTAAGGACCTGTTAGAAGAGTCTGCAGCAAACAAGATAAAGTCTGTTGGAAGAAAATTTTGGCAAAAGTTAACCAATGTGTTGAAGAATTTTGTACTGCTTCAAAACTATGTAAATTAAAAAAATACATTTCAAAGATAAACTTTACCTGCTGGTCTTGCATCAAAGTCTGACAAATGTTGACACTGAAATCAAGTTGTTTCTTTAGCTGATTGATCTGTTCTTGCCACTGCTCTTTCTCTTCTATGTAAGAGAGCTCTGATACCCATCGAAGGTTTTCCTGTCGCTGCATGCTGATATTCTGTTGCCTTGTCTTGGCTAAAGGACGGTAATTTCCATCTGCTGAAACAGGGCGATTGTTCTTCCACCTAATGCAGAATTCAGAGCCTTAAGTCATCACATGCGACAACTTCAATTTTAAAATACAGCAACAAACATCAAATCCTAGTCTCTGGACCAGTATTTTTTTCTTCAGTATTAAACATGAAAAAATAAAAAGGGGGTAAAAATCACAGATTTCCAGTCCATTCAATTATTCTTTAACTGCTTTCTAGTCTCTCTCATTTATATTCTTACACTCTAATCTAACTATATTCTACAAAAGAAAACTTTCCTTTTGACTACAGCACTTTTCCATTCATCATGCTTTATCAAGTGGCACTACTGTATCTAGTTAACTTCTTCATAAAGTTTGATCACTACTAGAAATACCAATGCAGAGCAGAGAGGACTAAGCAGTACAGGCACTTGCCACCAAGCCTCACAACCTGAGTTCAATCCCAAGGGCCCACAGAGGAGAAAGATACAGTCTATCTCTGCAAGGTGTTCTTGCACTCCATTTGTTCACCATGACACATATGCATATACAAAAATGCACACACACACACACAAATATAATTAAAGAAACTATAAACAACAATATTGCTTCCTGTTTTGTTTTGTCTTGTTTTTTTGCTTTACTTTGTTTTCAAGCCAGGGTCTCACTACATTGTTCTGGGCTCAAGTGATCCTTTCAAGGAGCAGCTGTGACTTTTGGGATATACCACTGCTGTCAGCAATACAATTAGTTTATTAACAGAACTTTTTCACTACCTGAAATTTTTCATTTTTTGCTTAATTACCCCAAACAGGAGCAAAGATGAAAGCTTAGGAATGATTCTTGACCTGGTCTAGGTGGAATCTACTGCAGCAACATCTTTGTGTTAGGAAAAAAAAAAAAATGTATCTTGTTTAAGAACCACTCCCATGTTCTGGGTACCCCCTACCCCTAAAATGTTTAGAATCTCCTGAGGGACAGATTCTCTTTTGTTCTTCAGAAGAAGCCCCCTTTAACAAGGACTCAATTCTTAGAAAGCCCTTCCCGATGAAGGAAGTGGTTCCAGAAAATCCAATTATGTCACTAAGAGGTTGTTACTTCCAGACCCACCCACTGACCTTTAGGGAAGGGAAGGAAATGGAACCAGAGATTGAGTCTCATTATCAATGGCCTATCTATTTAGTCAATCATGGCTACATAATGAAACTTTCATAAAATCTCTTAAATGATGACTTCAGAGAAGTTCAAGGGTGGTGACCAATGAAAATGCTTATATCCAAAGAAGGCTTGAAAGCGCTACACACTTTCTCACTCTAGACGTTGCCTCATAACTATTCCACTTTAAACAGCCAAGTCGAATACTTCAAAATAAATTGGTAATGTGATTTCCTGAGTTGTACAAATGATTAAATCTAAAGACAGATTGTGAAAATTCTCATTTTAGTGAAGACAGGAGAATACAGTTAAGCTGGGCATTTGCACTAAAAAGAATACACTTGTAGAACTAATCTTTAATTTGTAAGATCTGCACTATTTTTGAGTAGATGGTACTATTACTGAACTATTACTATTTCAGGGTACTTGGTTAGTTGAGGTGAACTACAGAAGTGACTGGTGTCATAAGACCTGAGATACTTAAAAACAAGTAAAATTTAAACACAGAAACTAACCTATTTTTAGTTTCCTTTACATTGTAAGAATTTTGATTCATACTAGGATGATAACTAGGAAAGTTATCATTGGAACTGGCATCTTGCTCCTCCTCTTCTTCTTCATCAGTCCGAACAATTCCTTCTGAAAGATAACCATCTTCATCTCCTTCTTCATCTAAGGCACACTGAGTAGAACCTCCCCAAGTTGCCATTGTTCTAGGGATAATGAGACATAAAACAGGCATCAGTATGGAGATTAGCTAGATATTTTAAGAGCTATAATGCTCAAGATTTTATATGTATGAAAACATACACATATACAAAATTTCCTAAATCATAGTAATTCTGTGAGGTGTTCTCTTCTGTTGCTGTCATACAGAATGTGTAGTTTGCCTTCCACAAAATAATATTTCAAAGAAATTAAAATAATTATCACATCTTCTGTAATTTTTTCCTAAACTAAGCTTCCCTCAGCTGTTCCTTAAGTGATAGCTCTCTATTTTGGTGCTACCGAACAGAATGCTCTACTATAGTGGTAATGATCTGTATCAGTGCTTGCCCCATGCGGCTATGCAGCAGATACAGGTACACATGAATACTGAACACTTAAAATGCTGCTGATATGATGGGGAGAAAATGAAATCTTAACCCTTACTTTAAATAGCCACCATATCTACTGACTATGGTATTAAAACACACAATTCTAGGCCTAAACATGCTAAACTGTCTCCTCTCATGATCCCTTTCCATTCAAGAAATTTTGACATGCCCCGAGTATACAGATGTATGGAATAGTTATTCAAGTTAAACATCTTCTGATAATCACAAAGAATTTTATTTTTGAAAATTCTTTGGCATATATATAATTTTATCAAAAGAAAATACTAAGGGGATGACATGCTTATTTTTTACATAAAGAATTAAATCTTGGCCAGGCAGTGGTGGCTCATACCCTTAATCCCAGCACTCAAGACACAGAGGCAGGTGGATCTCTAAGTTCGAGGCCATCCTGGTCTACAGAGTGAGTTCCAGGATAGCCAGCTACACAGAGAAATCACGCCTCAAAACAAAACAAAACAAAACAAAAAAAGCATTAAATTTTTGGGGGATTAGACTAGAGAGATGGCTCACCATTTAAGAGCACTTGCTGCTGATAAGGGAACCTCAGTGTACTTTTCAGCATCCACATAGGACAAGCTCACAACCACCCACAACTACAGCTCTTAAGGAGATCCAATGGCTAGAGCCTCCACAGGCATATGTGTGGGTGTACACACACTCCTACATATGTAGGAGTACACATAATAGAAAAATAAAATTAAAATAGGAGGAATATTTGAGACGGAAGTATACAGAACATCTTTATTGCTTTTCAGAGTTCATTAATAAATATTTTGAGCTCAATTTTAAATGCTTAGAATTCTACTTTGCACAAGAAATACAAAATTACAGAAGGATGTTTAAGATCATTTTGGAAATTCTGTCCTAATCAAAATTCATTTCTTATTGTTTTTGTAAATTCAAAAGTCAGCAACTCAAAGTACAATTTTCTAAATTAAACATTGGAACAAAAAATAATCCAAAGACAGACTAAATTTGATACTAACAGGATGAGGTATGATAGGAAAACATTAAATGTTTTCACAACTAAACTTTCTAAAATCAGAAGACTTTGTATGTGCAGTAAAACACAGCGATTCATAACACACAAATGTTTCAGACAGCCTTTGTCAATATGGCAGGGTGGCCTTGCAGGCAGTACAAAGTGCACATGTATGTTTCTTAGCACCAAGGCTATAGTTAAGTCACATGCTACAACACAGGTTGTCAATACCTGAACACCTTGGATTCACTTTGCATTTAATTCTGGATATACTTTTGGCTGAATATATTAATCATAAATTAATTCTGAATATATTTTATATGTTTGAAATAACTATTTTTTTTTGCAAGCCCTGCCTCCATTCAGTTCCATTCAGTCATATGAACCCATAGGAGGGAGGGATCATAACCTACAGGTTAAGAAGCGAGACTTTACACCACTGATTCTGAAAACAGATGCTCATGAAAAATATCTGAAGAACTCTGTGAAAGCAGAAATGCTCTGGACTCTGGCCAGAACAGAATGGACTATCACATAGTTTATTCAGTAAAATGCACATTGAGATTCCACAGTATGAAAACTCCTAAGAGGAAGGAGAGCACATGTAACATTCTGGAAATGCCATCTGAAGATATGAAAAGATAAGAATGCAACATATCTGGGTTTCAAAATGTTAGATTAAATACTGCTATACAACTAATTAACTTATCTTACAAATAACTAATTCTTTTACAAATATTCCAAATACAGAACCTTCAAACTTATTTCTAAAAGTTTAATGTTTTAAATAGAAAGGCTTTCTGATTATCCTCAGGAACCTTACAAATGGTAAATACACAATTTAAGATAAAAAGTATTTCAACTGGGCATGATGGAACCTGCCTATAATCTCGGCACTGAGGAGGTAGAGGTAGGAACAAGTTCAAGGTTATCCTGAGCTCCATATGGAGGTCAAGGCCAGTCACTGTTACATGAAACTGTCACAAAACAATGTATCAGTCTAGTCTGACAAAAAGCACCACAAAACATCATATATTTTTCATTTTATAAGTATAAAACTTTGCAAAGAAAGTAAGTTTTAAAGATGATCTGTATCACCAGGAGGTCGTAGTGCACGCTTTTAATCCCAGCACTCGAACTCTGGAGGCAGAAGCAGGCAGATCTCTGTGAATTCGAGGACAGCCTGGTCTACAGAGCAAGTTCTAGAACAGTCAAAGCAGTCTATACAGTGAAACACGGTGAAACAGTCAAACAGAGTGAAACCCTGTCTTGAAAAACCAAAAATACAAAAAGCAAAAAAACAGATCTGTATCATCACTGTCTGATCAAATATCATAGTAACTGAAACAGAAAGAAAAGCTATAGAACAGAACATGGCTGGCTGAACTGAGTTATACTTAGCCACATGCTGCAAAATACCTGTTTCAGTGAAACAGCTGACTTGTGCTGTGCTGTGCAGGAAAATGAGTCTGCCTTGCTTTTAATCTGGGTAAATGATATTTTAAAAGACATTTTAAACAACTTTCTTACTTTTCTGTTCTACTTTGCTGAGGAGTACACAGGTTCTCAGATCCATCACTTCTCAACGATATAGCCACTGGAGAAGTCGTCTCAGCTAGACCTTGCCTCCTCTGGTGTTCAGCCATTAGAGCTTCCAGTTGCTTCCTTCTCTGTCGTAGCTCTTCCCTTAACATTTCATGTCTTCGCATATCTGACCACAACTGTTATTGTAAAGATCAGAGTCAAAGAAATACTTGGATTTGCTAAAGCCTTAAAGAATAAAAAGTCTTAATGATATTGTCAGTACAGCAATATTCTAATTTCAGTGTTTTTATTTATTACTCTAAGACATCCATAAAGGGAACTAGAGAAATCACTCAGTGGTTAGGAGTGTGTGCCGCTCTTGCACAGGATTCGAATTTAGTCCCCAGCACCCAATCCGGTAACCCACAACTGCCCATTACTCTAGCTCTCAGGGTAGTTGACATCTCTGACCTCCACTGGCACCTACACTTACTTGTATATATCTCCCCCACAACTCACACACAATTAAAAATACTAAAGTTGAGGGGTTGGGGATTTAGCTTAGTGGTAGAGCGCTTGCCTAGCAAGCACAAGGCCCTGGGTTCAGTCCCCAGCTCTAAAGAAAAAAACAAACAAACAAACAAAAAAACAAAACCAAAAAACAAACAAAAAAAAAAAAACCCAAAAATACTAAAGTTGAAATTTTTTAAAGATGCTCATAAGGGCTAAAGAGTATTTTAGGAATAAGAAAAAGGCAGTGATCAACCGTTCATGAAAACAAGAAATATTCAATATATTTCATGAACTATTTGGAAAAAGCTATTATTTTTCTGCAAATCAAATATAAATGACACCAAAGACTAGGCCCTTCTAATTGAAATGATTAGTATTTGCTATAACTGCTCCTCATATTTGCTAATAAAGAATGTAACTGTTTTGAAACAATATCAATATAGTTTTTTTTTCTTTTTTGGGGGGGGATTCATTCCCTAACTAAAAGAAACAAAAGACACAGAAAATATACTTCATATATATCACCCATCCAGTAGGTCAAAGGCCCCAAAGTCCCATCTCTAGCATACCTCTTTCCCCATCATCCCCATAAAAAAACTATTTTATAGATTCAGGAGTTAGGATTCAACTCAGGAGCAACACGCAGTCAGTAGACTGTACCATACCTCATTATCTACTACTGAAGAATCTTCAGGTTCAACAACAGATTTGCTTGTGCTGGTCTCATTTTCATTAACGGTAGGAGTTGAAGTAATAGCTGGTAGATACTTTTTGGTTGGACCACTACCCATACTAGTGGCTGATAGCTAAATGAACAAAAAACAAAACAAAACATATGCATACAAACATATATGAATATATGTATATATATAAAACAAATACTACTATAAAGTACTAAAATAATTTATTTCATAAAGTAGTTATTTTACTTCTCTAGACCATTAGTGCCATATGTAATCTGTTACTGAGACTAAAATTGCCACCATAATCCAAAGACGACAGAAGAAAACAAAGATGGTAACAGGCTAAAGGTGATGAGAAGCAACAATCAGGAATAGTAAAAACAACAGGAATCAAATATTGAAATATTGGGGGGGAGGAGATTTACACTCCACCCAACCTTGCCACATACACCTCTGGACATTATTTATATTGGAGACAAAGGACAAAAAGATTAGAAAAACCGGAAAAAGTACAAACTTAGAAAAAAGTATTAGAAACATACTTTGATGTTTTTTTCTTTCTTCAAAAATTCAACTCCAGAGTAAAGTTAACTAGACTGAGGAGATGGTTCAAGTGTGTCAAGTGCTTGGTGTGCAAGCACAAGGCCCTGCATTCAGCTCTCCAGGCCTCACATAGAAAGTCAGGCACAGCACATGGGCCTGCAGTCCCAGTTTTGGGAGGCAGAAACAAGAGGATCTCAAGGGCTCATTGGCTATGTGAGCACTTCAATCAGTAAACTCCCAGTTAAGTGAGAGAGACTATTTCTAGAATGAAATGTAACAGAAGACACCTGACATCAACCTCTGGTTTCCACACATGCTTGTGCACATGCACGTGCATGCGCACGCGCGCGCACACGAACACACACATACAAATTAAGCTAATCAATATTTTTTAGGAAGGTCTCAAAAAAGAATATTATTCCATATCAACTTTACATCTAATGTGACTGACATGGGCAAAGTTATTCTCTGATCCATCTCAGCATACTATACAATAAGCAAAAGCATATAAGTTTAAAACTAAAGCTATACATAATTATTTTATTTAGATAATGCATGATAATTTAAAAGCTTTATTGTGTAATCCTAGATCAATAAAAATGGAATGCTGATCTGTAACTGCTAAAGGTAGCCAGAATATCTTAATGTGATAATAGTTATAAATTTTCAAGTCATGAAAAATTGTTAACTAGCCCAATGCAAAAATAGAAGTAATCCCATGTAGTATTTTCAAAGTAAAAAGATAACCCAAATCCATTTCATTATTAGTTCGTTCATTTCAGCAATCAGAACATTAGCAAATACAGCCTGCCATCTAGGAAGCAGTAAATACGACCGACTACTTTAAACTGACATTAGGTTTTAAACAATTTTGAACACACTGATAGAAATGAATTTTGTAATTACCTGAAGGTCAGGGCATGCCTTCTGCACGGCTTGAATTTTCTCTTGAATTTCAATCAATTTCTTTCTTTCCTCCTGCAATTGTTTTAGCTCTCTCTGCTGCTGCTGTAGTTTAGCCTCATAAAATTTCTCTCTATAATTAAATTGACATATTTGTGAACTTAATAAAATAATTATACTAAGCAAAATACAACACAGTAAGTATTAGCTAAATAACTGGCTCTGAATTTTTATTATAAACACCAAAAGCTTACCATACCTTGTTTTATCATTTACTCCAGTATCTTTTTGTGTTTTATTAGAATTTTCTCTTGCATTATTTGAATTTTGTTTGGTATCTTCTTCTGCTGCATAGAAATCACCCAAATTTGATGTATTGGCAGAGACACCCACTTGAGTTGCATCATCATCCTAAAACAGTACAATTATATAAAACTATCTAGAAATCCAAAGACATTATCAATTTTATACTTTACATAATTTACTAGGCTATAAAACATAAAGCAATTAATACAGTAGAGGATCTAAATAATTTCTACAGAAAACTGAAGTATATCCTCTATTAATGATGAAAAATTAAGTGCTAAAACTAAAAATTTCTATTTGTAGTGCTGGGGATTGATCACCTTATATGCCCAAGGCCCTAAAACGCCTATCTTTCACCACATACTGTCTTGCATGGTCTTACAACACTTAGCCAGAATATGGACCCTTAACACCTCCAAAACTGTAAAGTAAATAAGCTTTTTTCCTTTAAAAAGCCAGGAAAGGCACAAAGCTACACAGAGAAACCCTGTCTCGAAAAACCAAAAAAAAAAAAAAAAAAGCTAATGAACCTCAGATATTTCATTACAGTGTTAGATACCTTTACAAATTAACTTGCCATTTATTATTTTGTTGAGATAATGAGCTATCAAAGAATAGCTTTATGTCAATCAAATATAAAGAAGCTAAGAAAAATACTATGGAGCAAGAAACAATGCTAAATTTTAAGATGCAACCTTTATATTATCGCAAATAATCCCTGTCCAATATCTGTTTAACAATTTCCCCCATGTACTCAATTTTATCTTTAATTTCGCTAACAAGTACCAATAGTAATGATACAAACGATAATGAGACAGACATGGTGGCTCAGTCCTGTATTCCAGTACTCAAGAGGCTAACAAATCAAGAGGATCTCCATGAGTTAAAGATCAGCTTGGGTTATACGTAGTGAACTTCTGGCCAGCCTGAGAAACAGGAAGAGACCCCCCCCCTTTATTTAAATAATATCCTATCTAAAATCTATAGTGATCACTTGAACAACCAAAGTTTTTATCTTACTGACAGTAGATTTGTTTCTTCTGTTGAACTAATGCAATGATTGGTAGAAGTTGAAATGAGCTTGTGCACTTTCTTGAAAATATTTAACTTATTTATAACCCATGCTTTTTCTGAAGATTACATCTGAAAATTTAACTTTTGGACACAATATTCTAATAAAATCATAATGAGTTAGACCTGACTCTTATTAATTATAGAACTATGGACTTTGAGATGGTGATTCTAGTCTAGCCTTTGTATCAATCAAAAGATAATCTAGCCCAGGGAGCATACGAAGAGGAGACTGGCAAGAACCGTGTTGTAACTTAAGAAATGAAGAAGCTGTATGAAATATTTTCATTAAATAGTACATGGAAAAATACAGTATGAGAAATAATTCAAAACAAAGCTCATTTCTCATACTTCAGTCTTTCTATGTACTATTTTGTGATCTTAAAGGAGTTCTCAATCGTATTGTCCTAATGCTATGACCCTTTAATACAGTTCTTCCCATTGTGGTGACCTCCAACCATACAATTATTTTCATTGTTACTTCATAACTGTAATTTTGCTACTGCTATGAATCGTAATATAAATATCTGATATGCAGGCTATCTGATGTGTGATCCCTGTGAAAGGGGTCATGACCCACGTTGAGAACTACTGTCTTAAAGAAATAATGGGAAATTAATAAATAACAATTAGCAAATATGAGTTCTTACAACGATGTAAGAATACTCAGCAATAAGCCTAATATATTACTATTACTTGTTTCAGAAGCTATTTCGTGCATTTCAAAAGGTAACAGTCATGTGATATAAGTTAAAAAAGTAAAGTAGAAATTCAGAAAGATGCCCATTCTTTCATATGCAACCAATGTCATTAGCTTAGGTGGTCTTCCTGATACTCTTCAAACATATGACCAAAATAAATCATATACGTGTATATCTCGAAAGATGTTTACTTGTAAGTTACGCACATTTTACATGCACAGGTTTCCTTGTATGTTTGTACATGTTTATGCACCTTCGTTTCTTCAACAGCTTTTGTTATCAGAGAGAAATTAAGAAAAAGCCAATACTATTAATGTGTAAACAAGTTATAGTATACCAATCTAATAAAAATGTAATCACAGGTATGGGGACATGGACTCACTTTGCTTAGAATATCAATTAACTAATTCTGGAGAGCAATTAGAAATTTTCCATTAAATTAAAAGGTATAGTAATACATGGCAATGGTCTAACAAAACACTTGAAAGAAACAAAGAAAAAGGAAGCAAAGGAATAATTTCACAAGTTAAACAGTTTTTGTTACTCTAGAAAAATTATACCTACTATAGCAAACGGCAAAAAGATCAGTAGCTCTTTGGACCACATTAAATAATAAAGAAGTCTTAATATTTACATAATTACATGTGCATATGTATAAATTATCTTCAAAAACATATATTAATAGTTGAACTCCACTAACATGCTAACATTTGAATTTCTTTCTTTTTTCTTTTTCTTTTTTTTTTAACACCAAGTAGGTTAAGATCTCAGGCTCTGCTATAGACAATCTAAATTCTGGCTGTCATAATTATGTAACATTGGGCAATTAACATTTTTTTCAATCTGCTTAATAAGTACCTTATGATGATGCTCTGGGATCTATTATATGAGGCCAATATCATCAGCAAAACCAGGGTTGTATATCAAACTATACTGGTTCACAGCCATGCTCCTTGGCTTTTATATACAGATGGCTGCATTCACACTAATAAGTTGTAAAAGGTGTTATATGCTTTATAAAGACAATTTACCTACTCTAACCCCTCCTCCCATTTTTTTCCGAAACAGTCTCTTGTGCCCAACGCAGACCTCCAATTTAGATATAGTCAAGGATATCCTTGAACTCCTCCTAATCTTCCTGCCTCCACCTCCCAAGTGGTAGGACTATGGATGTGCACCATCATGTCAGGCTCAATTTCTAAACTTTACCAGGAAGAGTTGGCCAGTATCTGATACATAGCATGTATGCTACTAAGCCTTTAATAGTAGCATCTAAGACACTACTAATACAGGGCTGAGGATGTAACTCTCAGTGGCAACATGCCGTGCTTAGTATGTAAGGGGCCTCAGTTCAAAGAAGTGGAAAGGAAAGGAGTTATACCAACATAATTATCAAACACACACAAAACTTGTCTATTATACAACAAGTAACTTACCTGCACCATAGCAACGAGATCTTGGAGCTGTTTAAGTTTCTCTTTTGCAGCCATGAGTCTACTAATCTTCTGTTCAAATTCTTCATCTTCTGGTGCCTCATCAACCAGACTGCTCCTATGACTAGATAAAGAAGCGCCACTGGCTCCTTCCTCTTCTACTTCTTCCTCCTCCTCATCTTCACCCCGTGCTACATGTAACCTCTGTTCTCCTTCTCTATTGTATCGACAGTCTGTTAAAACGAGTATCATTCAAGTAATTGATTTTAAAGCATTAAGAAGACAAATCAAAGATAATCTACTTCACAAGAGTAATATGGCAAAATGTCTGTGAATACAGGAAACCATACCTAATGGAGGCATGTTCAGAGCTCTGATGTTGGCAGCAGATCTGTTGTTAATTTCACAGTTAGAATTAACTGATCGCCCATCTCTATTATTAGAAACACACTGTGTATTACTGTTACTATTCACTTCATTCCAAGTAGAAGCTACCTGTGGATTTCTGAAAGAAATTAAAGCCAAGTTATTTAAAACAACAAGCAGCAGCCGGGCGGTGGTGGCGCACGCCTTTAATCCCAGCACTCGGGAGGCAGAGCCAGGGGGATCTCTGTGAGTTTGAGGCCAGCCTGGGCTACCAAGTGAGTCCCAGGAAAGGCGCAAAGCTACACAGAAACCCTGTCTTGAAAAACCAAAAAAAAAAAAAAACCAAAAAAAAAAAAAACAAATTTTTTTTAAAAGTCTACCTACTTAGAGCTATAAAAGTAGTTTCAAGCTAAGAACAGCACTACCTAAACCATTTAAGCTCAAATTCTTAACAGACTCCTGCTTTTCATTATCCATAAACTTAGAAGTTTATGAAGAAAAGCATCTGAAAACTCAAAATATACCTAAAGTAGAGTGGTAGGAAAAGAAAATTCCAAATTTTATACTTAAATTTACTTGCATTCAGTAACAAACAGCAATTTTACTAAATTATTGCCTTCAGTATTTTCTTCTTTTTCTTTACAGGGCAAGGATGATAAGTACACTAACAGTTAACTTAAAGGAAAAAGCCTAATAAGAAGCTAACAATGAATACTTCACTGATGTATTACTCCATCCCAGCCCCCACAAAGCATCATGTTAAGATGAATACATTAGGAAAAAGAAACTTAAATCTGTCACCTAATGTTAGTAACAGGTTCAGAATTTTCATGCTCAGAATCATATTCTGACTCCTCAGTTTCTTCATCTTTTGTATTTTCATTTACAGCATCTGTCATCATATCTGATGTTTGTTCATAATAATGAACTAATTCTCTCAATTCATTCAATCTCTTTTGAACTTCATTTAACTTCCTGATTAAAAAAAAAATTTAACACCATTTTAGAAGAAAAAAAAGCACGTTATTTTCACTTAATAGCAATTGGCACATACGCAGGAAAACACACACACACACACACACACACACACACAAATTTAGATCAAATTAAGTATTCAGGGCATCTGTCAACTTTAAAAAATACAGTTTCAGCTGAACATGTTGGCACATGCCTTTCATTCTAACATTCAAAAGTAGGAGGCCAGCCTGGTCTACAGAGTGAGTTCCAAGCCAGTAACGGCTGGCTATATAGTGAGACCCTATACAAAACAGACAATCACTCAAAACCCCACAGCACGGACTGAAATGTCTTACACATCATCCCTGGTTTGCAGGGGAAGTAGCAGAGCTTTTTAAGTGTTCTGCTCACACTGATACAGTCTTGTATAATAACATCACTTCAGGGCTATGAGTCTAGAGCCCAGGCCTTAGTGTTTGAATATTTAAACATTTTATAGACAGTTCTTGCTATTTCTAACCCTTTCTCTGAAAAATAATCAACTAATAGCAGTTTACAGAAACTACCTACACAATGTCTTATTCTTTTAGCCAACTGATAAGATTAATATATATTACATCCCCTCCTTTCTTCATATATCTTAAGAACGTTTATCTTATTAACTTCAGTTTCTTACAAATTTTTAATAGTTTAAGAAAATCCTCAGCCGTATGGTGATGGCGCATGCCTTTAATCCCAGCACTCGGGAAGCAGAGGCAGGCGGATCTCTGTGAGTTTGAGCTCAGGATAAGCTCCAAAGCCAAACAGAGAAATCTTGTCTCAGAAAAACCTAAAAAGAAAATCCTCATTATTTAATTCTAATTATTTAATAGATGTGAAGAATGATTGTATAAAGTATTTTACTGTAGTTTTTCAGCTGGATTTAGAAGAGTTTCATTTTCACTCTCATTCTGAGAAACTAGAGAAGTGGCAGGACAAGGAACAGATGACGTAAGGCCATTGGCCTCTCCGTTGACAACCGGTGCAAAGCCTGCAGGAGCAGAGAGAGCTGCCGCTGGGCTTCTCTTATCCCCACTTCTTTGGTGAGAAGTTGAAGGCACAACTGAAAGAGAGAGAGAAAAAATACCCATTACCATAAATAAACGTGTATGAAGCAGCATATATTTACAGTTTGGATAGTTATAAACAAACAAAATAAAATTCATTAGCATCTTAAAATCTGCAGATTTAAATCCTGAAAGCATATATATTAAGTACACAGGCTACTTATTAGCATAGTTCACAACTAAACACTTCAAAATACACAAGGAAAAATATTTTTACTTCTTCCTTCTAGACAATGTAGCACTTTTTGCATTACAGCCACTGGTTTAAAATAGAAGAAAGGGAGAAAATAAGACAGAAATTGGAAAGAATTACAATGCTATATGCTAGAAAAGCCACCAAAAGAACAATAGGATAAACTTGTCTTGGGTTAGGTTAAACAGGGTCACTATGTATGATGTATAGAACACAAAAGGCCAATCCTAGCAAGTAATGAGTAAAGACTATGTATTTGTCTACCTCCTACTACTTCAAAACTACGATCATTCATCTTTTTCTCAATGTGACTATCATCGTTTCCTTCTTGTTTTAATGCCACAATTATCATGGCTAGTTCCCACTGGTCTCTTTTTCCACTCTTCTTTCTTTACCCAGTCTCCCTTTAACTACTGCTCTTACACTCTCTTCTAGGAGGAGGAGAAGCCTTCTGTCAGCTGTCAGTCAGCAAAGTAGGACTTTCTTGGCATATAAAACTGACACAAAGACATAAACACACCTTTCCAATTTTGTTTTCCTTAGTTGTCTTCCTCTGTTCAGAAAAGGTAGTAACTGATATTATCCTCTACAGGAAGAAGAAGGTAGCTGAGATCAAGAGGTGGAAATGAGTGTTTCAGGGCAGAATAGTAACGTTTCTTTGAAAGTGGCAGAGAACCAGGATATATGTGAAGAATAAAGAACAACTCTTCCAAGCTGGATGTGGCAATGCAAACTTAGAATCCCAGCCCTTGGGGAGACCCAGGCAGGAATGTTGCAAATTTGAAGTAAGCCTAAGTTCCACGGTCAAATCCTTTCTCAAAACACACACACACAAAAAAAAATAAATAAAAGAGAACATCTGATTCTGTTATTTTGAATGACTTATTTATTTCTATTCTATTATTTATTTTTATTCTGCATCACACACATGCAGGTACCCATAAAAACCAGATAGCATTGAATCCCCTGGCACTGGAGTGACACGCAATTGTGAGCTGCCTAATGTGGGTCCTGGGAACCAAAGTTGGGTTCTCTGCAAAAGCAGTTAGTGCTTTTAGCTACTGAGTCATCTTTGCAGCCTAAGAATGGGATTCTAAAAATGGTGTTCTTATCCACTATCATTTCTTATTCAGACAAAAACTGAAATGTTACAATAAAGGCCAGCTGGAGTTACCCAGGAGATTTCAATTTCCTGCACTTGAGCTCCTAAATGGACAGGGACTAAGATTGAGAAAAACCTGTAGTAAAATAATAAAGACTAGAGACTAGATATGAATTATACCAATTTCATTTCTTTTTAAATGAACAGACTTAACATCTATTTGGTTCTTACCACATATTGGCTTATTAAGACCGTTTCACATTCAAGTTTCTTCCTCAAAAATTATAATTTTGTTTGTGGAACTCTATTTATTAACTTATCAAATAGTTACTAAAAAACTGCACTGTGCCAGCATATATACTTACATGCCCTTTACATAACACTGCTGAATCAGATTTACTCACAGGATGAATTGTTCAGATGCTGGTCTCGAAGGGTATGGAGTTCTCCAAGTAATTTGTCCATTTTCTGTTTCTTTTCCTGTAGTACTCTCATTTTGCTAAAAAGCTGGACTTTCTCATCAGGTAAATGTTCAGAAACTGGGGGATTTCTGCTCTGAGAAATCTCTCTAGTTAATGAAAGGCTTTCTGCCTGTCTTCTGTTGTCTGGAACAGTGGGAGGCTTAGTTTAAAAAAGAAAAGGCAAAAAGGAAAAGATCATTTAAGATGAAGACAATCGAAGGTTGCATTTTACAGTAAGGTGACATTTATTTTGTTTCCTATTTGCTATTAACACGATGCTTCCATTAACAATTTTATCCCTATCTCCTGTGAGTATCTGAGAGCTTCCTTACATAGGGTATGACAGGGTTCATTACAAAAATTTACTAATTTTTGCTAGATAACTGCCCAAAATGGCTGACCACACTCATTTCCTTAGTGGGCAAGACAAGAGTCACTGCATCTTTAATCACACATCCTTTCCCAGTCTGAAGGCAATGGTTCACCAATCCTTATCCAAATCCCACACTAAAAATTCACACATGCACCATTATTTTACAAAATTCATAAAACTGAAATACTTAATAATTCTAAAATTGCTCTTGGTAGATATGGGAGCACAAGCCTATAATCCTAGTGCTTTAAGAGGCTAACACATAAATATGGAAAATTTGAGGTCAGCTTGTCTTGCTTCAATACCAAATCAAAGGAAAATACTACCCTTCCCTAAAAACCTTTCTTAAAAACTGTCAATAAGGCCAGGCGGTGGTGGTCCATGCCTTTAATACCAGCACTTGGAAGGCAGAGGCAGGCGGATCTTGAGTGAGTTCCAGGCCAGTGAGCTCCAGGAAAGGCGCAAAGCTACACAGAGAAACCCTGTCTCAGAAAACTTCTAAAAAAAAAAAAAAAAAAAAGCTGTCAAGATAAAATAGTGCAAGGACAGACTTAAAACTAATTTTAAGTCTCTGTTTGGTTTTGGTTTTTGGTTTTCTTGAGGCAGGGTCTGGGTAGCCCTGGCTGTCCTGGAACTCACTAAGTAGACTAGGCTGGTCTTGAATTCACAGAGATCCACCTACCTTTGCCTCCCACTGTGGGGATTAAAGCACACACCACTATAACTGGCCTAAGTTTAAATCTTAAAGGTTATAACCATCTAGTGCTTAAAAGAGGTAAAAAGAATGTTTATCTAACCGTCAACACAAGGAAAACCTCACTACTCAGCACATTAAAAGTAGCCTTTCTGGGTGTGGAGACATGGCTCATCGGTTAAGAGCACTAGCTGCTTTTGCAGAAGACCCAGGTTCTGTCCTAGCATGCACACTGGACAGCTCATAACTGCCTGTAACTCCAATTCCAGGTGATCTGACGCCCTCTTCTGGTCTCTGTATGCATAGGATACATATATACATTCAGGTACACAGATACAAATAAAAAAGTAATAATAATAAATCTTAACATAGTAGATTCTCCTCTAACCTAGAGTTTCTCAAAGGAGAGTATCAAGAATAGCAATGGGATCATATGGGGCCTAATCAAATCTTAAGAATCATAATTTTGGAGGTTGAGGGACTTTGTATATCCACTTTTAAAAACTCAAGCCAGGTGATATCTATGTTCGCTAAGGTTTGAGACCCATTGGGTTAATTAATGTGATTCATAAACTTAACTACATAAACCAATTACCTGAGAATCACGAAGCTGATTATGGAAACGCTGGATTAAATCATTCAGTTCTTCATTTAGTTCAGATGTGATGCTGACTCCAGATAAGCTTCCTGTAGTTTCTGTAACAACTGAAAACAAAATTAAATACTATATTCAATATAAAGAAGCATCAAAGGGAGCTCAACCTAACATAATTTGAAACTTTTCAATATATATTAGAAGTTCATATCTTACCTAAAAATAAAGGGACAACTACTAACCTCTAGGAAAGTGACTCGTGTTTTTTAATCTCAACAGACTGTATTCCCAATTAATAAATGTGACTTGTTAGGATAGAGCTAGGATGACTCCATTAGTTTCTTAAGATAGAAGGTACAGTGGGTAAATTAGATCCTGGAAAAAAACAGCTGACTGACAGGTCTCTATCTCCACCTCTTCAAGAAAACCAAAACTATATTACAGAAATGGGCAAGTTTTTCTACAAAGTACAGACTGAAAATTAGCATGGCTCTGTGGAATACAGTTCTTGTCTTGTCTACCCATTTCTGCCATTAAAGGGCAAAAAGCAGCAACATGTGGGAAAAAAATGGCAGTGTTTCATAAAACCATGTCAATTACAATAGAAGACCACAGATTTTATTATCTTCATTAAAAACAAAACTCCCTCACCCTCCTAACGCATGTTTCTGAAGACAATTTTGACAACACTTATTGCTTTACTACCCAGTACCCCATCTTGATTCTCTTTTAACTTTCCAATTTTGTAAGAAGTCACAGGCTACAAACTGCTTAAAAAAAAAAAAAAAAAGAAAGATCGAAAAGAAAATACCATCATTTTCTGCTGGAAAACAAAACAAAACAAATCTCTAGCATTTGAAGCATTTGAGGACTGAGAGAAATCCTTTTCTAGTCTAAACTTTCCTTGGAGAACACCAGAATTACAATCCAGATAACTAATGAACAACTTGCTAGATAGGAAGAAAAGCACTTTTCCCCAAGGCAGGTGTGTTGTATTTCTGAACAGATGACATGCTAACCCTGGTTACATCAGTTTTCTTGAGCAAAACTTCATAAGTACAGTAGCAGAATTGTTCTAAAATTATTAAGCCAAAATTCTTGTTGAAGAAGTACATAAAGTTCAAATTCAATCTTTTAGTTATAGTCTTTTATTGCAATTCATGATAGTGTATTTTTGTAAAAGAAACTATTTGCATATTTTAATCTAAATTCGATGGATTTCTATTCAAATTCTGTATAAAGCCTAACCAAGCCAGAAACACTGTTTGTCGTCCTTCTCTATGAAGCCTTAAGCAGTAGCCTACAATAACGGTGATCCAATGAGGTGATGATGCAGCTTCAAGTACTCAAGACTATAGAAAGGCCACTGGGAACTTCAGGAGCCCCACTGCTCCATGAGGTTCGCAGGCCGTCAGTGGGCAGGAGAGACTGCTGTGCAGGAGGGCAGCCCCTGGTTAGCTGTCCATAATCCTGTAGGTGAGTCCTCACCTGTGCACTCCCACTCCTGTAAGCAGCCCTTAGGAACCTTATGTCACCAACACAGCAAGATAAAATACCTGATCACAGTGCTCAAAGACAAATCAACTAGGAGAACTGATGAGAAAGCAACCCAGCCAACCTAAGAGGTTATTATATTTATCGCTTTGTGCCCCAAAACATATATACACAATTGTTATTTGTCAGCTAAAAATAAAGCTAAAAAAAAAAACCTTAGCTTTACTGAGTTTTAACAAGAAACAATCTTACTTTTTATCCTAATGAAAACTTAAAACAGATTTGAAGACAGTAAGAAAAACTACAAAATTAAAAAAAACCTCAATATTAAACAATTCAATTGTCACTTAAATGATACACAGCTCTGAAGGAAAGGGGGAAAAAGAACATTTCTGAGTCTCACAAAACTGAGTAAAGTATAACAGCAGTTTAAAAGCTCATATATAAAACTGGGTATCTAACTGAAATAACAGAACTACTAACACTGACTACTAAATATGCTCTATTAATTTACTACCTTATTAGACTTCTTGTCTTTTTTTTATATTCTCTGGGTGCTAAAGACTGAACCCAGGGCAGACTTAACCATGCAAACCTGCAGCCCTCTCCACTTTGGTATTTTACGAGATAGTCCCACCATGAAGTACTGGGGGAGGGAGTCTGCGTACACATCTGTGTACCTAAGAGGTCGATGTTGGGTATCTTCCGTAGTCACGCTCCATCTTCTTGAGACAAGATTACTCACTGAAGCCAACGCTCATCAACTGGCTAGACTACTGAATCCCAGGGACCCCCGTCTCTGCCCCTTCTAGTGTTGGGGCCACAGATGTGTACCACTGCACTTGGCTTTTCAATGGTTGATCTACACTGAGGTCCTCATGCTTGTGGGACATGCACTTTACCAACTGAGCTATCTCCCCAGACCCTAAGAATTCTTGATCTTCCTGCCTCAGCCTTCTGTGTGTGGGAATTACAGGTGTTATGCTACCATGCCTGGTTGACTTAAGATTTTTTTTTAAACGTTCCTTGTAAGGCAAATAAAGAACAATCTTAGCTGACTAAGATCAAACAAACACAAACAAACAGTAACCCCCCAAATGGAAACAAAAGCATCAAGAGCCCTATCACTCTGAGGTGAAAAAACAGTACTACATACAGGCCTGTCTCTTTTACCTCTTAAAGGTACTCTCTGATGAAAAGGAGAGCGAGCTGTCTGTCTGCACGGTACAGTATGATAGCCAGGAGTTGTTCCTGCAACCTTTTCTGTATAACCAGAGAAAAGCACAGGACAGAGTAAGCCTTGCTTGCAGGTTGCTACACTAGTCAACAACGGAGATCTGATTATACAATAACAGCATTCACTTTGCAATACAGCAAGTCAATGAGCCTTCCTTATAAAAGCACACTCTAAGACTGCCACCTACCAGAATCGTCCATCACAGCTATCGCCTGCTCTGCTTTATGCTGCAAAGCTAGAAGGGCGGCCTGCCGTCCCTGCAGAGCTCGCAGCTGCTCCTGCTGTTGTAGCATTCTTTTTAATAGATCATGTTGTTTCTTCAAGTTTTCTGTCTCTTCCATGGGCTCCTGATGATGATCTCTGGCCTGGAAAAAAAGACCAACAATACTTATTTCTGACTGTTGAAATCCATGCTCCTGTTTCATGTGCCAGTGGCAAAGTACAGCAAAGACAATAGTTTTGATTGAATACACAACTCTAGATAGTTTTAAAGGCCTAGAAAACAGATATGTCCCACATTAAGAATTAGGGAATTTCAAAGCAAAAAACTATGACAAGGAGATAAAAGAAAAAAAAAAAACCCTACAAAACAGAAGGTTGAAAGTCTATGAAGGCATAGGGAGCTGCACATATTGCAAACAAAAGAATAGGGGAGCCAATTACAGGCTATACAGAGTTAATGCTCCAAAAGATTATTTTCTAAAAAAACTAGGTAACCAAATTTTCTACCCCACTCTAGAAGATAATTTTGAACATATACAACAAAAGCAATGAGAATGTGTGTGTGTGTGTGTGTGTGTGTGTGTGTGTGTGTGTGTGTGTGAGAGAGAGAGAGAGAGAGAGAGAGACAGAGACAGAGACAGAGACAGAGACAGAGACGACGACAGAAAGAGAGAACACATCAACTTCTAACCAAGGTTGAGATTTTTTAAATATATTTGTTGATTATCTTATCTAAAAGGGCCTAGCTGAAACACATCAAGTACATAACAAAGCAGAAAACTTTATTTTGTATCAGATATCTTTATTAGTTTTTTGACTTATGTCTATTCAGCTGAGTTTGGAGTATAAGACACAAAGAAAATATTTCCAAACTTCCCCAATACACTGAGAACTTACCATCCCCAAACTTCCCCAATACACTGAGAACTTATCATCCCCTCTACATGCAACGTAACAGATTGAAACAGGGACTACTTAGAAGAAACTACCAATGGAACTGAAGAGATGGCTCAGCAGTTACATGCACTTGTAGCTCTTGCAGAGGACCCAGGTTCAGTTCCCAGCACTCACACAGAGGCTCACAACCATCTTAATTCCAGTTCCAAGGGATCTAACACCCTCTCTGACCTTTGTGGGCATCAGACATGCAGAGAATGCACACACACACATGCAGTCTAAACACTTATACACATAAAATAAATCAACCTTTTAAAAGAAAAAAAAATTTAAAAAAGAAGTAATGACTAAGTGGGCTGCTGGTATGACTGAATGATAAAGCCATGCATAAGGCCCCTTGTGTGTATAAAAAACAAAACAAAAAACACCTCATGCATATACAAAATTAAAATTTAAAACACAACTGAATAAAACTAATCAAGACAGAAATGTAAATACAGCCCCCCAAACAATAAAATTTAAGCCCAATTATATATGAAATGTATATTGTAATGGTATGCATCAATGATTTACCATCAAAATATTTGAAAGTTCTGTTATGTTAATCCATTGACATAAAATATTCCCTTTACTGTATTGATTTGGTTTTAAATTTACCACACTAACAAATTTTTGTTGGGATTATAAAATTTTAAATGATTTCTCCCCAAAAAATTACTAAAGCGATTCAATGATTTCTTTTGAAAGTAAAAATAAACCCACTGATCTACTTTCCCTGGTCACATGTGGTTTCTAGAGAAACCACAGGGAACACAGACAGTTTGAGAAGTTTCCTTCTAGATGACATCCTTCACCAGTGCTACATAAAGCCTCTTCCATCTACCTCCTCTCAAGTAGAACTAGCAATATTGTAACTAAGAATGGGTAACCAAGACAACATTTTACATTGTGACTTAGAAAAGAAAAAAAATAGAGAACAAAAAAACATATAGCCTACAGTTAAGTACTCAGAGAAAGTTAAGATAAAATTTGAAGTTTAGTGGAAGTTGACTACTGCTATTAACACTGACATGCATATAATTTACATTTCAGATTGGTATTTATAATCAATTATGAAAAAAGTTGAGAAAATGGGTGTGGTGTCACACCTTTACTCTTAGTATTTGAGAGGCAGAGGCAGGTACATCTCTGTGAGTTCAAGGCCAGTGTAGTCTACATAGTTATTCCATCCTAGTCAAGGCTACACAATAAGACTGTCTTTAAAAAAAAAAAGAGGAGGAAGAAGGGGGAAACAAAGTGATTGCTTGCCTTATAAGCATAAGAACTTGAGTTGGATCCTAAGACCCTGTATTTTTTAAAAAGGCTAGACCTGGCAGTCCCTACATGTAAACCCAGCTCTTGGAAGGTGGAGATGAGCAGATTCCTGGAACTCACTGGACAACTGCACTAGCCTACTCTGTCCAGTTATAGGCCAGTGAGAGATGCTGTCTCAAAAACATGGTGAGAAAGTCCCTGAGGATTGATAAAGCGTGGGTGTACATGAAGGACTTCTTTGTTACATAATACAAAATGTTATGTCTGTAAAATACACCAAAAAACTTAGAATCAGCCTTTGTAGATGGATATGGCTAGAATATCTATTATTTCCTATCAATCTGTAACTCAAAGGTTGTTTTCAGCTCCGAATCTAAGATAAGACCTCAAACCTTTTCCTCTATTCTTCAAACACAATACATTTCAAAAGGTTTCTTAGGAGGGAAGAAGCAGAAGGGATATGGAGAGTGACAGATTCTGTAAGCAGACAAAAATTTAAGTCAGGAGGTAGGAATTAAGATTTGAATTACAGTCATTTTATGAATTATGTACTAGTAAACTACATTGTGATGACCTTAAGAATCAAGACTACAGTTGGCAGGATGGCTCAGTGGATTAGAGCCTGTCACACGGCTAAGCATTAAACCTCAGGGCCTGAGTCAATCCTTAGGCTCACAAAATATCGGGAAAGCATACAGGTTGTCCTTTGACCTCCACACACATGTTGTGGTCCAACATAGGCATACACACACAAAATAAAAATTAAAAAAAAAAAAAAAAACAAGAATAAGGATAGTTGAAATGTAACAAATCCCTAAGCGAGTTTAAGATAGAATAATTCTCATCTATAAGAATACTTGCCATGGGGCTTTTTTTTTTTTTTTTTTTTTTTTTTAAAGTAAATGTAACACCACAGGGGAAAAGGAGACTTGGCCAATGTGCCACAGTGCCTGTCAATTGTATAAAGAAAGAAGACAAGTTTTAAAGGACACCCACTGTAGCTCACATTCATCTTCTCCCCTTCAATGCTATTAGGTCTAAAGATAACCAATTACTTTTCTGCTCAGAAGGGAGAACTCTTAGCTTAATGCTTTGTGTAATAAAAGACACACCCCCCAAAAAAAACATGAAAAAGCACAAACTGCCAAAATATTTGAAGTCTTGTCATTTTAAACACCAAAGAAAGAAAATATAACTACAAAAGAAAGATTGATCATTGGTAACAAGCTAGTAATAAAACTTACAAAGTTATTCTTATGCACCCTAAAATATTAAAATGGTATTTTGCTCTAGCTAAAAGGACACACATGCTTTTACAAATGCTACTTTACTTGAACGTATTAGAAGAGCTATACAAACAGTTTTCTTCACTTATCCTGATTGTCTTTGTACAAATCATGGGAAATCTAGCAGAACATTAAAATATCAATGAGCAAATCAACTAACTAAACCTTTTTTTCTGAGAGGGAGAAAGAGAAGAAACGGTTTTAAACAGTACACAAATACAAGCCAAAATCACAAAAAAAGCATTTCTTCCTTTAAGGACAGAAAATCTAACAGCGTGTACTATCTTCTTTTTCTCCAATGAACTACTATAATAATAAGACAAAAATTTAAAGTATCATTCTAATTCATAAACACTACTATTATGAACAAAAACAATCATTGGCCAAGGTTTAAGAATGTTTTTATATACTCTGAACTTTCAATAGCAAAAAGAACAAATTATGATTCTAATCCTTTATAATTGTAAATCAAAGTCAGCTATCATATTTTATCCATGCAGATATATATTCTAAAGCAAAAAAAGAAAAGAAATAAGAACATTTAGCAACAGCATTTGACTAAAGCAAATTACAGTCTATTAACGATGTTAATAAAGTATAGAGTTCAGAGGAACAGCAGTTAACAGAAGAAGCAGACCAGGAAGAAGCAGAAATGAGAGCTGCCCATTTAAAGACGTCCCAAGTTAACATTGTGAAGTATACCTTTGAGGGCAATCCACGTTTTCGGCTACATTTCCTATTAGGTCTCTGTTCCCTGTCATTCTGAGGAGCTCTGTCACCTTTCCCTTTTGGACTTGTAGTAACGTCAATGTCTGAAACCTGTTCTTGTGAAGCTGAATTCCCTAGTTTGTCCTCAATGCAGGGCCGAATTCTCAGACTAAAAGATGCCTCCTTTATTAAATAGTGTAGCATATTAATTTCTTAACACAAACTCCTGTTTAACATATAAGCCAGCCTTGTAAATAAATACAAAAATGTCTCATTCCACTTTTTAAAAAATTTAACCCAAATCCACCCCCAAGAGGCAATAAATTTAATTATACTTTTAAGTTTCTATGAAATAAACAGTTGCATTACATCTGTGACAAGTTCCAAGAATGCAAAACTGCTAAAACATTATTTTAACATTTATTCTGGTACATAATAATTTACAAAAGGCCATGATTTTACATGATTACGAAGAAAATTCTCATCACAGTAAACACTTTGGATTTGAGAATCTAAATTACAATCAACTATACCATTTCCCATACCTCTCCAATAAAATCCTTTAACCAGTCTGCCCCAACCCTTCTGCTTCTGCTGGTACGTAAGGGAGAAATTATTCCCAGCACCACTATGAACAAAAAACAATTTCCCACAGCAGAACCCATTTTTCAACAACTGTTTGGATTAAGACCCCTGAACATTTCCTAAATACAAAGAAAAAAAGTTCAAGTTTCCTATTTTTAAAAAGTTTAAACAGAAAGGATAGGGAGGAGAAAAGAAGTAGGTAAATTTTGCTGAGCAATAATAAAAGGAAACAAACCCTCAAATTCCTAATGCTGAATGCTATTTTGAAATATATTACAAAAATCAAAGACAGGGGTGCCTATCCTTTCCAAAGAAAAGGCGTACTAGCACTAGGTTTTAACAGTTCCAAGTACATGACTACAGTGTTTTCCATAGTGTAATGGATATCACCTGTACTTCAGACAGTGCATGATTACAGGCACATCTGTTCAAACAAAAATGCTTAAAAGCAGATCAGTTATGAAATGCACTACATTCTATGAACTAAATCCATCTTACAACCTTTACACTGAGAGTAAATAATGTCAGTATTATCCTGTCTTCTTTATTAGCCTTTATTTCCACTTTTTATACATCTAGCTTTGCTATAGTACTACAGTATGAGAAATAAAAAAAAAAAATCTTAGCACATTTAAAATGAGTTCTCATCAGCAAATGAATGTGGAAACTTCTCAAGCTTAACAGGCTTAATAATCCTGAGTATCTCTAGTGATATTAACAGCTCGTATACCTACAATGAATTCTAACTTTGCCAATGCTTCTTAAAATTAGGAAAGCTGTACTGGGCAAAACTGACTACACAGACATTTCTGTACACTGAAATTCAGAAATAACTAGATTTCCAATTCAAACTTTTAAAACTACTTTTAATGTTACTAACATAGCTTTCAACTTTCATATTTAAAAACTATATATAACATTAACAATTTGAGGGTTTCTTTCCTAGAATATATTTTCTATTAAAGAATGCCAGAAACTGTCATCTTGAAAAATGGAGGAAACCCTTAAATCTTCATTTCCAGCACTTTAATTACCAAAAAGCCGCTTACCGTGGTATCTGAAGCCTCAGACTGCACATCTATGTTTAGCGATGTGCTCTCAGCTACAGAACCAGATCCCACAGCTGAGTCTATAGTCCGAACATCCTCCTCCTCATTTTCTCTAGCCTGAAATATTTTAGTGGTATAAATCATACAACTATTAAAAAGGGCAATAAAAATGTTATAATGGATGGCACGATTTTTGAAAATATGTTAACTCCTCTGGAGTGGCAACATAATGTCATCAATATTTGTATATTGTACATTATAAAAAATAACATATACATCACTTAAAAAGTCCAAAACTTACAAGGATTTTCTGGAGAAATTTCATATATGACTTTTCTTGTTCTTTAAGGTGTTCTATTAGATGAGTAAGGCGCTCAACATTAGCAGATCTTTCATTTTTCTCTACAAGATCTTCTCTCATAGAACTAGCTTTAGTAATATAGTCACGAATTTGAACAAGCCTGCTAACAATCTGCAGGGAAAATATTAAAAAGAAAAATAAGGATGACAGTATACAACATATAAAACTAAGCCTAATTAATTTCATAGCAATAGCATCATACATATGTATTTCAAATGAAGGAGGATCAAAGATATATCTAGGTTTACCATATAGATTTATACATGCAAGAAAATTTGAATCAAGCAGATTTTTAAAATTAAAACAATGGTCAATAAATTTCAATCACCATCAATTTAAAAGTAATCTCAAAATTATTTTAGTTTATATTAACTGAAAAATGGTGTCTATTTTAAAATTTCATTTATTATTATTGTAGAGAGATTCTGTTTGCTTTTTTATGTCTGTGTAGTTGAGTGCCATGGTGTATGTGTGGAGGTCAGAGGACAACTTCCATGGAGTTAAGTGTTCTATTTTATGTGGGCTCCAGGTACTAAATCCTCAGGCCTGCAGATGTAGACAGCAGACAAAGCCCCAAGTTAGTGAAGTCCTAAGTGAATATGGACAGAATGGCACAGCCATGCAGAGAACGCCAACATCTCAGACCCATGAAACACTGGCACACTCTCCCCAGGAGCCCAAAGGATGAGTGTGTATGAACAACAGATCAGTGTGTACAAAGACTAGCAACTGCGGCTTCTTTTTCCAATAGTTACAGCCTGAGCCTGCTCACTTACAGAAGCCTCCTATCTAGTTAACAACTAGTTAACAAGACTAGTTAACATCCCGCACTCTGTGCTGTACCTAATAAACACACACTGAGGTTCCAGGTCTCAGCAGCAGCAGAAACCCTCATTCTACTTTACTCTCCGTGGGTCTGTCCTTTCTTCATTCCCTCGCCACGCCAGTCAGGGCTCCCAGCCGCAAAAAGTGCAGGTTGTCCCACTAAGCCAACTCTCCAGGCCCCAAACTTTTATTTGTAAAATAAATTGCTGAGAAATTATTTGTATTTTCCATGGGGGGGCATATCTGCACATAATATATGTATGTGCACATATGTCAGGGGCACATGTAGAGAGCAGAAGGTAAGTCTGTGGTACCTACCGGGTCTCTCCTCCCACCTCTACATGGGTTCCAGGGATCACATTCAGGTTGCCAAGTTTTCACAGCAACCACTTTGATCCTGCACCATCTCACCGACTAAATATTCCATCTAATACCTACATTTCTTTATAAGCAATTGGTAGCATTATAAAAAATAAAATGTTAAAGTAGAATTTTTGAAAGTATTTTCCAAAAATAACAGCATCGTGTTTTATTCTCTTTTTCATGATTTACTTTATTTTTAATTGGGTACGTGTGTGTAGGCAGGTGCATGTGAGTACAGGAGCCTGTGAAAATCAGATGCATCTGATCTTCCTGGAGCTGGAGTTTCAGGGGTTGTGAACCAATGTGTCCAGTGTGTATGCTGGGAACCAAATGTGGGTCTTCCACAAGAGCAATATGTGCCCTTAATCACTGAGCATCTCTCCAGCCCCAATAGCCACATTTGAATAAAATTCAAAAAAGAAAAGAAAAAAAAAAAACCAAATTGCCAGGTGGTGGTGGGCGCACTCCTTTAATCTCAGTACTCAGGAGGCAGAGGCAAGTGGATCTCTTTGAGTTCGAGGACAGCCTGGTCTACAGAGTGAGGTCCAGGACAGCCAAGGCTACACAGAGAAAACCTGTCTCAAAAAAAAAAAAAAACCAACAACAAAAAAAAACCTTAATCACACTGATTCCAACCCTGTTTTATTAAAAATTAGCAATTTAGTATTTTGCAATTAGAGAAGCTTTAATGAACATAAATGTGTAATTTCCCAATCATTTAAGGAATAAAATATTATTCTATTTCAAATATATGGTACATTATTGAAGAGGGTTAGAGGAAAACCTAATTCCACCGAACTGAACTTCATACATGCACAGCCTAATACTTTCGAAACATCTTAAATGTGTACACTGTACATCTGCAAACCACCACCCAAACAATCCCATTTTATGACCTGGCTGCTCTCCATTGCAGGTTCGCCTCGCCCATCTTCTTCAGAGACTTGACAGTTCTGCAAAAGGTCATTGCTTAGAGCAGAAGCAAACAGCTCTTTGCACTGTGCTGATGCAGTCGTTTCTCTTTTGGGAAGACTTGGAGGAGCATCCTTGCTCTTGTTAGTATTAATCTGCATAGGCAAAAAGTTGAAGGGCTTTCGGTTTTCGCTGAGCTGGCGTTTGTTGTTAGCCGCTGTTGCTCTACCTTGAGAATCACTTCCAATACTTCTCTATACACAAAAAGAAAACCAAATCACACAAACATTCATCTTTCAAACATTTTACAAGAATCCAACATTCTTAGTTACACCATTAGATAATGAGGACATGGTTTTGTAAAAAGTTTTTTTTTTAAATCTTCAGATCTACAAAATTTTACTAAATTATCAAAATTGGATTACCCTCTTATTCTACTAGACTTGGAATCTACTTTTCTGCATGTTCGGAAACCTCTTTACCTCTGCAAGACCAGTCAAGAGTTTATTATCATTTCTACTTGACTTTAGATCTAAACTTTATTTTGGTGATTGTTAAGTCAGTTTTATTCTAAACTTTAGATAATCAACCACATTCATATTTATTCAATAAATGTACTAAACCTAGTAGCAATTACATCCAGTTAGCAATATCTACTTTGATAATGAAGTATCTTAAGCTAGCTATTAGCATAGTAATAGCTCAGAAAGAAATACCTTTGACAAATGTAAAAATACGACTTTGCCTCTTTCCAAAGACAATACTATCATCAGTATTTAAAATTCTCCCCACACATACAGAAACTTTCTTTCCAATCTTTTATTCTTAAGACATATTACTTAATCCATTTCAAGTATTTCCCATGGTATAACTTATTCTGAAAAGAGTTCACAAACCTGATCTAAATCACTGAAGTTTATCCGCTGTTTCAGTTTCTCTAATTCTGCCTGCTCTGGAACAGACATCTGAGTCATATATCTACTATGTGGAAACGTATGTGGAATCTTTGTTCTTCGTCTTCCAACTCCTGGTGATGACTCCGGAGAAATATCATTAGTTACCCTCTTATCACTTGCTACACCAAACTTTTTCTTATTCTTTTCTGATGATCTATTGGCCTTCTTCTGTTGGCCACCCCATTCCTTTAAAAAAGTAAAATCAAAAGTTAATCTGACCTATATCAAACCAAGAAAATAATTTGGTATGCTCAAAACAAAACAAAAAACCAAAAACTTTGATTTGGATATTAAAATACAATGACATTTTTCACATACAAATATCTCTTAGAGGTTTATTTCTGTCAACCCACTTTTCTCATTATTATATCTATCCTAATATTACAGCTTGGCCTTTAAAAAGCTTATTACTTTCAGCCGGGTGGTGGTGGCGCACGCCTTTAATCCCAGCACTCGGGAGGCAGAGCCAGGCGGATCTCTGTGAGTTCGAGGCCAGCCTGGGCTACCAAGTGAGCTCCAGGAAAGGCGCAAAGCTACGCAGAGAAACCCTGTCTCGAAAAACCAAAAAAAAAAAAAAAAGCTTATTACTTTCCTATTATAGAACAGATATTAAGTCCAAATCCCAACCTATAAATCAATTTAAATATTTTCAATAGTTTCTTTTTTGTTTGAGATAAGATCTTGTTCTAGTTTAGACTGGCTTTGAACTCATCATACAATCCAGGTTAGCCTAGAATTCCTGATTCTCCTACTTCAGTCTGTCAAGAGCTATCAGACTACAGAGATGTTCAAAAGCACTTCTAACAACTATTCTTTCTAGCCATCTGTTATGATACATATCTATGCTCTCGACACTCAGGAAGCTGAACAAAGAAGCTGGAGAGTTTAAAAGAATTCAAGAGTAGCTTAAGCTATGTTGTGAAACCTTGTCTCAAAAAGGCAAAAAATTGTTCTTTTCTAAATTAAGTAGGGAAATAAATACATCTTTAAGTGGCCTTTAGATTACAATCAATTTGTACAGCAAAAAAAAAGATATAACTAGAATTGACCAAGGTTCTAAAGCAATTACTGTTTCCCAAAGCATCATTTAATTTCATATGGTTTCAGTTTCTTAATCTTTAAAATAGGGTACCTTAAAAATAAGATTAAAAATAATATGTATGAGTATTTAGAACAATATGTATTAGTATTTAGATGCCTAGCATCTGGTAAGCATTAATATAACTATTATATTTTATAGGTAAAATTAATATTTTATAGGCAAAAATCTACTACATATTATCCAATACAGAATGAAATGGTATTTTAACTAGAAAATACTTTCATTTACTCATACCTACATAATCTAATTCATTCAACAGAAATAACTATGCATTCCTGCATTATCCGCATTGGAAGACTCTTAGTTACTATCCTCATTTATAAGAAATTTTGTCTCTCTAAGAACCGTTTCTGGACCCCATTCAATGTATGGGTATTCCTGTGAACCTTTTATACTACTTAGCCCATCCTTTCAAGCCCAGATGAAAAAGAAATTTGTATATAAAGCAAATTAAGCTAATCATAACTTTAAATTGGTCAGTATCTAATTTCCTCCATGACTGACAATCTTCAAAAAGGCAGCCTCAGTATATGACACAAAGCAGAGAAAGAGAACCGGCAGATCTGGAAGGGAAAGCTGGGTTAGCAGAGGTTCGGAGGAGACAGGCACAGTGGTGAAAAGCAATTGTTGACAACTTCCAGTGCCTTTTTTTTCATTTCCTAAAACTCAACTATACTCCATAAAGCATTCTTACCTCTTTATAATAAATCACCATGTTTAGGTTAAGCTAACTCATGTTTTCTATTAACTAAAACTAAAGTGACTTCAACCAATAATTAGTAGCACAGAGTCCCTTAGTCTATTTGCCTGTGTTTTTGTAGAGTTTCAGCAAAAACACCTGATGGGAAAACTACACTGGACATCAGTGGTCAACAATATACCATCTACAGAAAAATATCAATTACCATATTGTTGAGTCAGTCATTTACAAAACTGATGAGAAAACCTAACTGGACATCAGCGGTCAACAATATACCATCTACAGAAAAATATCAATTACCATGTTGTTGAGGCGGTCATCCACACTCTCACTGCTCCAGTTTGGTAAGTCCTGATCATGCATGACTTCTTCAAAAGGACCTCCTCCTGTGGCCATGTTGGTTCTAATAATTAATTCTCTGAAAAGAAGTAAAAACTAAGCTTTTTAACACATAAAGACAAGCTTTATTTTAAAATTTATTTATATTTACATTGGGTGTATGCATGTTTTTGTATGTAAATTCAGACATATATGTACCACAGTATATGTACAGAGATCAGAGGACAACTTTCTGGAGTCAGTTCTCTCCTTGCGCTGTGTGGTCTGGGGATGAGACTCAGTCGTCAGATTTGTACAACAAGCCTTTTCATATGCTAGACCATCTTGTTGGCCCAAACTTCAGAGTTTAAATCATTCCATCAAATTAGTAGTATAAAGCAATCTCTGAAACACGAATTTTAAAAAATACAATGTCAACCACATATCACAGATAAATTGATTTATCTGCTATACACAAAAAATAACGAGTTAAGTAGCAAGAATGATAGAGATGGTAGCACATGCTTGTAATCTCAGTAGTAGGAGGCAGAATTACATGTTCCAGAGCAGCCTGAGCTAAATAAAAAAGAACAAAGGAACTAAACATTTTTCAGAGTACCTAATGTCTCACAGTGTTATATTAATCTTCCTAAAGTCTACCAAACTCCTAAATCTTCCCTGCAGAGGGTTTTGGCTTTTGATGTTCTTTTCGGTGGTGTTGTTTTGAGGCTTTAAATCACATTTATTTATTTGTTTGTTCATTCATTCATTCATTTGTTCATTTATTTATTGGGGGAACCCATGCCACAATGCAGGTATGGAGTCCAAAAGATAACCTGTAGCAGTCAGTTCTCTCCTCCCACTATATAGAACTTGAGGACTGAACGTCAGTTGTCAGGTTGTGGCTAACATCTCTATCTAATGACCATCTCCATAGTCTGCTCTATTTTTTGAGATCAGTGTTACTTACTATGCCGCCCATGCTGGCTTTGTCCTACTTAGCCTCCCATGTGCTAGAATTAGAGGCATGGACCACCAAACCCAGCAAGATACCCTATGAAGGTTTTGCTTGTGGACATGAAAATAAAGGTACTGAATATTATGTCTGGGTCAGAGAGGAGAAACAGAAGCAACAGAATTGGAACAAAAGCAGAGAGTCAGGGCCGGGCGGTGGTGGCTCACGCCTTTAATCCCAGCACTCGGGAGGCAGAGGCAGGCGGATCTCTGTGAGTTCGAGGCCAGCCTGGTCTCCAAAGCGAGTTCCAGGAAAGGCACAAAGCTACACAGAGAAACCCTGTCTCGAAAAACCAAAAAAAAAAAAAAAGCAGAGAGTCAGAAGTAGAAATGACCATGAGAAAAGGTTTCTAAAGGGTCTTGAGCAAGATCCTGGATTTCCACCAGCTACTGGATTACCATGTTGAAAGAGGAGCAAATGAAGATGGAAGAAAAAAAAAAACAAGATAACTTTATCTAATACGGAAAGTCAAAAAAAATACACTTCAACAGTCAGGTAATTTTACCAGAATCATTCAGTTACAGAGCAAAAATTTTAAATTCAATTTGCTCTGACTCTAAGATCCTAATCACTCCATTTAATAATATCATACATTATCATTCATAGTAAAACAGGATTTATGTCATGGATATTTTAATGTTACAATATCTATTAGAATAATAGATTAACAAATTATGCAACATATTAAAATTTTGTCTCAAGATAAAAAGTGATATAAAATTTTACACAATATTAACTTGAAAATCTTTAAAAAATACTTGCTTACAGTTACACATATATTTATTCTGGGTTTCTTGTTTTGGGGGGGCGGTCTCTTTTTAGTGCTGAGTAGGGAACCTGAGGCCTTACACATGGTAAGCAAGTGCTCTATCACTTCTCTACCCCATACCATTTATGTTCTTTTCAAGGAACATATACTATTTTAATAATTCTCTGAAACACTGGAAAGAAGCGTATCTTATTCTTTTTTACACATTCATGTGTGTGTGTGTGTGTGTGTGTGTGTATTCATCTGTGGGATGGTACATGCAGTGAATGGAAGACAATTTCAAGTGTACCTTTGAGACACTGTCTCTCATTAGCTTGTAGTTCACCAATTAGGTTAAACTAACTAGCTAGCAACCAAGTCCAGCATTTTCACATGGGTTTTAGGGAGCACACTCAAGAACTTGTGCATGTAATGCAAGCATTTAGTGAGCTACCTCCTCAGCTCAAAAAGCATACTGTAAGCAGTCAACATTATTCTTTAAGACATGGAGAAAAATCTTAATAAAATCAGAATGTCACATATCTGTTACTTGGCACTATTCAAAAATTTTATCAAGCAGAAAAAATATGAAACAAAGTAATAATAGGGAAAAGAAAAAAAGGTAGTATTCTTAAACAATATGCACTAAAAAATTTACAGAACTTCAAAATATCACTGTGATGGCTTAAACATGTATGGCCCCCATAGACTCTTGTGTTTGAATACTTGGCCTATAGAGAGTGGCACTAATAGGAGGTATGGCCTTATTGGAGGAAGTGTGTCACTGTGGAGGTGGGCTTTGGGGTCTCATATATGCTCAAGCCATGCCCGGTGACAGTTCACTTCCTGCTGCCTTTGGATCAAGATGTAGAACTCTCAGCTCCTTCTTTAGCACCATGTCTGCCTGAAATCTGTCATGCTTCTTACCATGACAATAATGGATTAAACCTCTGAAACTGTAAGTCAGCCCCAATTAAATGTTTTTCTTTATAAGAGTTGCTGTGGTCATGGTCTCTCTTCATAGAAATAGAAACCCAAAGACAATCACCAATAACAACTTTAAAATAAGAGGAAAAATGATCCACTTAATGATAAAATATGTAATAATGGAGACTTGCAAAAAGCACTATCAAATACCACAGGACAGTATTAAAGAGAATATAAGTATAAAAACAGTCTTCTCTACTGACAATACTAAATACTGTAAATGTATCATTTTTCTTCTAAATGTCTAAGTTTAACATAATACACTCCCCCCCCAAAAAAACCCACTGTTACTCTTGGTGGAACTTGACAAAATTACTCCAAAATTCATGTGGAAGAATTAAGAAGTCAGAGGGACAATATAATATGTATAAAATAAGAAGCAAGGTTAGTGACAGATGACAGGCCAAGTGAGTAGAAAGTCAATCCAGCAGAGCAAGCATGAGGATTATCTACACAGTCTCATTCTAGCCCAAGACAGATACAATTAGAAAAATGTGGTAATGAGTGGTAATCACAGCTATACTGCTTACCATTCAACAAGTACCACATTAAGAATCTTATCATTCACAACTTTGTCACATATGATTATTCCACAGGCAGGCAGAACAATCTCCTAACAATTTGCAGAAAGATTTAGAGCCTCAGCAGATTTCCTCAGCTGGAACTCTTACCCTCAAGCACAAAGCACAGAAACAGTATCAGCCACACTTCCCCATGACTTCCAAAGCCATATCCCAGTATCTTTCTACATCACTCATTCTACAAGTGAACAGAAGTTAACACCTCTGCCACTAGAGCTTCAACCTCCTCAAACAGAGAAAGGTTACTTTACCCAACACTAAAATAATAGATTAAAAACACAACTGTCGAGGAAATAGGAGTTTTTAAAGGACTTAAAAAAAATGAAATTTCACTAAATTTAGAATACAAAGAAATAAGAACATCTCAGATTGTATTCACACAAAAAGGAAGTCCCAAGATTTCTGACAACAGAAAATGATAAATTGGAGTGGGGGAGAATCTGAGAGATGTACAAAATATATAATTAGCATCTTTAAGTTTTTTATTACTTCTAATTATGTACACATGTGGGTGGGAGATGTCCACAGATGCCCTAGAGCTGGAGTTACAGCTAGTTTTGAACTACCTGATAAAGGAATTGAGAACCAAAGTAGAGTCCTCCGCAAGAGCAGTAAGTGCTCTTACCAGCTGATCCATCTTCTGCAGCCAACACCTACCTTTACTACATAAAAATTAAAGACATACACATAAGAAAAAAGTAAATACAAAATAAAAAATAGTAGTCAAACCCAACTGCAAACTAAAATAAGAAACTATTAAAACTGCTAAATTTCACATACATTCTAATACTGATTGATACTAAAAGCAAAATGGAACCTTCAGATACTGTGGGAATATAAACCGGTATCATCTTTCTGGAAGGCATTTTGTCAATATTGTACCAAGAACCAAAATTGTTTACATCCCAGTTATTGTACCTCTCCATATCTAGCCTATCTTAAATATGGGGTGGGTGACATTAGGCCTTGACAGTGTTAAATTTAAAATAACTACATGTTATTATCCTATGAAAATGACAGGATAAATGCTATTAGGCAAACAGTCCTACTTCCACTGAGCTTTGAGAATGCTAAGCATCCGTCCAAATATGTAATAATGAAGGCTGGACAATGTAGCATCTTTATTTATGGGAAAGTTATACAAGTGAGAGAAAAACAACATTGGAAATCATGCATGCACTTAATTACTGGTTATAGAGGAGAAATACAGTAACCTTTCCTCTGATTCATATATTTTAATGTTTACACCACTTTATATTAGAAATAGTCTTAACTTTTAAAATAATTATTAATATCCATAGACAAGTATGTCCATTGAATTTAAACTTATTTGAACATTAAACAGTTACTTAATATATTCTAGATGCAATAGTATAACTTGGATTAATAAGGAATACGAACTCGAAAAGATGCAATAGAAATAGGCCTGTATTTAAAAGCACTAAAAGCAAATTGTTTGAAGAGGAAAAAGTGAGAGACTGAGAAGATAGCTCTGTGGGTTAAGTACTTAACACACAAGCCTAACAAGTTGAGTTCAAATCCCCAGAACCCAGGCAAAAGCTTAATGCAGTGGTAAAAACATCTACATTCCCATCATGCTCCTATGGGAGAGGTGGAAGGCAGACAGGAGAATCCCTGGAAATTTAAGGACCAGCAGCAGGGAACAACAAGACGGACTCAGTCTCAAATAAGATGCAAGATGAGAACCAACAGCCAACAGTGTCCTCTGATTTCCCTATGTATGCCATGTTCCTGACACAAGTGCAGCCACTCTCACACGCACATGAACACACACACACACACACACACACACCACAAATAATATTTAAACAAAACTCTTTAAATATTAATATTTCCCTTAAATGGGGTATGCCATGCTTTCTATAGGTAAACTAATAACATAACTTTAACATAAACTAGGAATATTTTTGGCAAGAAGCTGGCCATGGTAGCCCGCCCATACCCAAAATCCTAGTACTAGGAATGATAAGGAAACTGGCAAATTCAATGCCAGACTTAGCTTCAGAGTGAAAACCTATCTCAAAACAGAAACAAAACACCAAAAATAAGGCTGGTGATGTAACTCAGTAGTATAAAGTTTGCTTAGCATGTACAAGCCTCTGAATTTGATCCCAACACTGCCAAATTAAAAATGTATTTGAAGAGAAAACGTTTCACATTCTAAGTTTATATTAAATTTTGAACTCATACTCAGCTTATTCAAAAGATGTATTTATAGATCAATGACTGTAAAAATAAGAACTGTATAATTTGGAGGAAAAATCTTTTCTCAATGACTATTAAAGTTTTATCTCCTGGGCCAGTGAGATGGCTCAGTGAGGATCATGCCAAGCATGATGACCTGAGTCAGATCCCAGATCCTACGTGGTTGAGAACTGACTCTTGCTTCTCTGACCTCCACATGAACTGCCCTCCCCAAATAAACGAAGAAATGTTCTGAAACTGTAAAGTCCTGTCTACTGAAACAGTAAGAGAAACTGCTAGCTGTGATGTCACAGATACATGCTGTGGAACTTTGGCCTCCGGGCTTGATATAACTGTTGGCATCTTAGAATCAGAGTATCTACCTACATGAGACTCACACAAGAATGGACCAAGTGAAGAGGGCAGGGATTAGACCTTCACCTCCCATTCCAGTAATTCACGCCCTCTCATGTCCCTACCACCTAGTCAGTCACATGTGATCCTGACCCAGCTGGTGTGGTCTTTGGACTTCCCACAGTATGTAGGAAAGGAAAGGCTATCTAAAGGCAGGACTCTTATCTATGAAGCTTTCAGGACTCCACTACTGGGATGACTTAAAAAAAAAAAAATTGTGTGTGTGTGTGTGTGTGTGTGTGTGTGTGTGTGTGTGTATGCCACACATGTGTAAGTGCCCACAAAGATCAGAAGGGTGTTGGATTCCCTGGAGCTTAAGTTACTGCAGCTCACAACCCGATGTGGGTACTAGAAACCAAACTCAGGTCCTCTGAAAGAGCAGCAAGTCTTAACCACTCTCTTCCAGCCCTGGGGAATGGGAAGTGGCTTTTAGTAACATAAATATTTTGGGGTCACCTATATCCTTGTAAGTAAGTTAATAAACTATTGACTCATCAAGCTGGACTTAGATGTTTCTTTGGTTTGTCGGTGGTGAGCAATAGGGTGAACAGACTTTTTGTTCACACCTACCTAGGAAAATTAACAAACACTTGGTATCCAAATAAGAGCTTGACAGAACTAATAACTAAGAAAGGAACAGCTGGAGTGTCCTTGGTAAGACACACAATTGAAATTAAGCCACCTGAGGAGAAATGTTCGAAAAGGCAATCTCAATAAGGCAGTTCTCCATGTGGCATGGAATGGTGTGCTATGGGTTATAAGACTTGCAACTACTAGCAAGCTATCTCCCTAGAGGGAAAGTCAGGGCAGAACTCCTAGGGACTGTCTTCCTGTCTTAGGCAGTGGCATGCCTTCTTGATGAATGTGATCCTCCAAAGGAGGATAAGCATACCCCTAAAATGGCTGATGCACTAGAGAACACACTGCATTGCCTGAAAGTAACATATTTGCAATGGGATTTAAAGGAAGCTGCAGCAGCAGGTAAGACTTGCAAGTGATGATGAACTCACTCTCTCTGCTCAGAGCATGTAAAGGAGGAACTACATTAGAAAATAAATACACAGCTAGTGTCTTCCATTTTAGTCTCTGCTTTGACAGCTGTTGTGGGATGTCTTTCTGTACGCTGTGAATATGTGTTGCTCTGATAGGTTGATAAATAAAATGCTGATTGGCCAGTAGCCAGGCAGGAAGTATAGGTGGGGTAAGCAGATAAGAATTCTGGGGAGAGGAAGAGCAGAGTCAGAAGTCGCCAGCCAGACATGGAGGAGGCAAGATGACAAGGCAGAACTGAGAAAAGGTACCAAGCCATGTGGCTAAACATAAATAAGAATTATGAGTTAATTTAAGTGTAAGAGCTAGTCAGTATTAAGCCTGAACTAATGGCCAAGCAGTTATAATTAATATAAGCTTCTTAGTGATTATTTTATAAGTGGGAAACGGGACTGCGGGGGCCTGGTGGGACTAAAGCAACTTTCCAAATACAGACAGCTAAAATGTATCAAGAAGATGATGAGATCAGTCATTGGCTCGGTATTTCTCATAGCTGGTGAAGGGGCTTAAGGAAAAGAGAATAAAAATAAGATCAATGCTAAATATCCTTCTTGGGATTAATGAAACAAAAAAGAGAGAGGAGGGGGACTTCAAGGTGGCAGAAAATGAGGTATGATAGAGAGGTAATATATGATCCTCATTCCACCTGGCTAGACTGCATTGCATTCACTACAGAGTTAAGAAAGAAGGAAATTCAGTAGACCTTGGTACTGGTGTAGGTCTGTTGTAGCATTGCTGAACCTGACTGTGGGTCAGTATCTTTAAGAAGCAGGAGAGGCTCAGGCAAATATGTGTGACTTAGACAGGCATGTAAACCAGGTTCAAAGTGTAAAAGCAATTAAGAGGGGAATAAGAAAATAACAACAGAGAGTATTATTGTAGATGAAAACAAATGTGTGAGATTTGTGTCTCGAGTTTCTAGGAGTTAAAAAAAAAAAAAAAAAAAAAAATGACCGGAGGATAGCCAAATGCTGAACTAGTGAGGTTTTGGAAGGCTTTAGGCCTGAACGATTGATTCATCAAAGGAGTGGAAGAAGTGTAGGTGAGTTCCATTGTGCCCACAGCTATGGAGTAAAGTGATCTACCAGGGTGAAAACTACTCTAATAGTTCCCCTAACAGTGGCCAAAGTTGCCTACAGAAGATGAGGACTATATAGGATGATTCAAGACTGAACAATGGATTGAAGACTTAGTAGTGCCCGGCTAATGTGTAGAATATTGAGGCTCTAATACAAGTTTGGACCAGGTTGCTTTGGTTCCTGGCAGTCCCTGGGAATCAGGTCAATGCCACCAACAGATAGATATGAAGATAGAGTGGTGCACATTAAAAGGATTGGGATAGGCAGTATATCTCCAGAATACACTGTGTACATTTCTCCTGAGATTAGAAAGTGTGCTCGGCCAAGGCTCTTTTTGCAGCCATGTGTGGCTAATGGAATGGAAATGTGGTGGCTGCAGAGCTGTCCCAGGGTGTCAGGACTGGAAAGCCCAACACAGACAGAAGAGGCCTGAAAGCACTGCACCTTGTCACTCCCAACTTCCCCTTGGCTCAAGGGGTCAGGAAATGTGACCCATTCCCCAGGATGAGGAGATGGAACAATTCATAGAGAATACATGATTGTAGATCAGAGACCTAAAGTGTTTCCTATCCATACAGCTGATTCCAACAATGCCCTTTTGAAGAACAACTGATACAAACATAAGATCTCTTTGTGTTGTATTGGATCTTACTAACTGTATTCCTATAGGTACTGTATCCTCTTTGGTGCTGAATCCCAAGACCAATTGGCACATGCCTAGAATAGACTATGGTGGCCCTTCAGAGATTACTGAGTACCTTCCAGATTTAGAAAAGCATCTGAAAATACAAACACAACTAAAGGCACAAGATTGGGGAAATACCCGCATAAGGGACAGAGGCCAGGCATTCTTATGAGTTTTGTGGTTGGATAAGGCATAAATGACAGTGCTGACTAAATGGTGAAGAAAAGCCCTACAACAACCTGTGCCTATGTAAGCAAAAACATCAGTTAAGGAATCTAAATATAAAAGTCACTCCAAGAGGCTACAAGACTCCTAATAATACCAATACCATGGGCAGGCTACCTCTCTATGAGGTAAAATGCAATCCATTGCCACTAATATTGGTTGAGTGCCATAACCGGATGTTAAGACCCTACAACTCAAAACAGCATGTTCTAGATCAGAATATGAAGAAATCAAGTTAGGAGTGAGCTCACTCCTTGCTGGCTAGCATTCTTAGTGCCAAAACCATTATGAAGGCTGGGGCTGGGAACTGTTGTCTACACACTATTCAGGTATAGTCACAACAGTGTTAACACCATATGCATGCCAATCAAGATGTACCCATTGGTATAAGTGCCATGACTTATAAACACTTGCTTTCTGATAGGACTTAAGGCTTAACTCCAGAAAAAGGGAGTAAACCTTAAATCTGATACTGTAAAACAAACATCTGTGGCTAAGGAAGTCATAGATCCCAATGGGAAAGCTTTGGCTAGATATGTACATGATATACCTCTAAAAATTCTTCCCATCAAAATTCTTTTCAACATTTATGTTTATGCCCATAAACTATTGCTGCTGTCAACCTTGCTTGGCTAGGGAAGCTTCTTTTTGCTTTGGACAGCAGCTACAGAAGAGACTCATAAGCAGTCCAAGTACTGAGAACATGTCACTGTTGCTATAACAAAGAGGCCCATTACTCAACCTCTAAATGTGAGAAAATAATCATACATCTATATGAGTCTCCCCCTACCTACCCACACACAAGGCTCAGGGAACATTATGGAAGAGAGAGCTAAAAGTGTATCAGAATACGGAAGAGGTGGAGTGTTGAATTCTGTGCTCTGGGTATCACACGACTGTTGTCATCCTGAAATCAGAGCATGAAACCCACACAACAGTGGAAACACTGATAGTCCCTCATGGAAAGAGGCTCCTGGGGTGCACATGACTACTCCACTCTCTTAAGAATTTACAATACTTAACAATGGCTGAGAGAAGAGACTGTTCTTTAATGATGTACCTGCCCATGCTCCTTATAAGCAACCCTAATTAAATTTGCTAGTTCACCAAGCTGGACTTCGATGGTATCATTTCTCTGGTCTGTCCCTACCCGCTTTTACTAGAGTGACTTGGGTTTCCCAGAAAAAGTCATATTTATTAACCTAATAATATAAAATTTGTTTAAAGGGCACATTAATATAGAAGTGAAATAAGCATAAGGCTAGAGCTGGTTATGGTGACTCATGCCTGTAATCTTAGCACTTGTGAGGTGGAGACAGGAGGCTATAGCAAGTTCAGTGCCAGCCTGAGCTACATGAGATCCTGCCACAACAAAAAAAGAAATAGAGAAAGCTGGAGCTGGAGAGATGGCTCAGTGGTTAAGAGCACATACTGCTCTCGCACAGGCTCTAAGTTCCATTTCCAGCACCTATGTCAAGTGGCTCACAACCACTGTACCTCCAACTCTAAGGAATTTTCCATCCTCTTCTGGCCTTCATGGGTACTGCACTCACATGCACCTACACCCCCCCAACCCCCACCCCACACACACCAGCAAATACACACATACATACAACGGGGTTGGGGGTAGAGGTAGAGACAGACAGACAGACATAATTGAAAATAAAACTGTAAAGAGAAAAAGTATAAAGCTAAATAAATGCATGTGAATCAATTCTCAATATATTAACATTCAATAAATTTCTCAAAGGAACTAGTATCTCCTCCTATGAAACCTTTCTAAGGGGGCCTGGGGAGTCAGCTCAGTTAGTAAAGCACTTGATAAAGGATAAGGATCTGAGTTCAGATCCCCAACACTCACATAAACAGCTGACCACGGTGGTATGCACCTGTAATCTTAACAGTGGGGGAGCACAAACAGAAGACTCCTGGGGGCTTACACTGCCATGACAACAATAAACAAAAACAATATACCCACAAAAGATCTTTTCCATTGCCCTTTCAATTAAAGACTTAAAAAATAAAAATTCAATAAATGGAGCTGATGAGGTGTCTGAGCAGGTAAAGGTACTTGCCACCAAGCCTAACAATTTGAGTTTTTTTTTTTTTTTTTTTTTTTTTTTTTTTTTTTTTTGTGATATATATTTTTTATTTTACAATACCATTCAATTCTACATATCAGCCATGGGTTCCCCTATTCTCCCCCCTCCCACACCCTCCCCTTACTCCCAGCCCACCCTCCATTCCCACCTCCTCCAGGACAGGTCCTCCCCCGAGGACTGTGATCAACTTGGTAGACTCAGTCCAGGGAGGTCCAGTCCCTTCCTCCCAGACTAAGCCAAGTGTCCCAGCATAAGTTCCTGGTTTCAAACAGCCAATTCATGCATTGAGCACAGGACTTGGTCCCACTGCCTAGATGCCTCCCAAACTGATCAAGCCAATCAACTGTCTTACCTATTCAGAGGGCCTGATCCAGCTGGGGCCCCTCAGCCTTTGGTTCATAGTTCATGTGTTTCCATTCATTTGGCTATTTTTTTTCAATAATTGAGTAAAACTGAAATTTATTATAAGCCACAGTCGTCTTAGGGACCTCCATGCTATATATATATATAGCCTTTATGGTTCTATGGGTTGTGGTCTGATTGTTCATTTTATATCTAGAATCCACCAATGAGTGAGTACATACCATAACTGTCTTTCTGGGTTTGGGTTACCTCACTCAGGATGATTTTTTCTAGTTCCATCCATTTGCCTGCAAATTTCATGCTTTCATTGTTTTTCTCTGCTGAGTAGTACTCCATTGTGTATATGTACCACATTTTTTTCATCCATTCTTCCGTTGATGGGCATCTAGGCTGTTTCCAGGTTCTGGCTATTACAAATAGTGCTGCTATGAACATAGATGAGCATGTATCTTTATGGTATGTATCAGCATTCTTTGGGTATATGCCCAAGAGTGGTATGGCTGGGTCTTGAGGTAGTTCGATTCCTAATTTTCTGAGAAACCGCCATACTGATTTCCACAGTGGTTGTACAAGTTTACATTCCCACCAACAGTGGAGGAGTGTTCCCTTTGCTCCACATCCTCTCCAACATTGGTTGTCATTGGTGTTTTTGATCTTAGCCATTCTAACAGGTGTAAGGTGGTATCTCAGAGTCGTTTTGATTTGCATTTCTCTGATGATTAAGGATGTTGAGCATTTCTTTAAATGTCTTTCAGCCATTTGTAGTTCTTGTTTTGTGAATTCTCTGTTTAGCTCTTTAGCCCATTTTTTAATTGGACTGTTCAGTGCTTTGATGTCTAGTTTCTTGAGTTCTTTATATATTGTGGAGATCAATCCTCTGTCAGATGTGGGATTGGTGAAGATCTTTTCCCAATCTGTTGGCTGTCTTTTTGTCTTATTGACTGTGTCTTTTGCCCTGCAAAAGCTTCTCAGTTTTGAGAGGTCCCATTTATTAATGGTTGTGCTCAGGGTCTGTGCTGTCGGTGTTTTATTTAGGAAATGGTCTCCAGTGCCAATGCGTTCAAGAGTGCTTCCTATTTTCTTTTCTATTAAGTTTAGTGTAACTGGATTTATGTTTAGGTCTTTGATCCACTTGGACTTGAGTTTTGTGCATGGTGACAGATATGGATCTATTTGTAATCTTTTACATATTGACATCCAGTTATGCCAGCACCATTTGTTGAAGATACTTTCTTTGTTCCATTGTATAGTTTTGGCTCCTTTGTCAAAAACCAGGTGTTCATATGTGCATGGATTAATGTCAGGGTCTTCAATTCGATTCCATTGGTCCGTATGTCTGTTTTTATACCAGTACCAAGCTGTTTTTATTACTATGGCTCTATAGTAGAGTTTGAGGTCCGGGATGGTGATGCCTCCAAGGGTTGCTTTATCATATAGGATTCTTTTAGCTATCCTGGGTCTTTTGTTTTTCCATATAAAGTTGAGTATTTTTCTTTCCAAGTCTGTGAAGAATTGTGTTGGGATTTTGATGGGGATTGCATTGAATCTGTAGATTGCTTTTGGTAAGATTGCCATTTTTACTATGTTAATCCTACCTACCCATGAGCATGGGAGATCCTTCCATTTTCTGATATCTTCTTCAATTTCTTTCTTTAGAGATTTAAAGTTCTTATCAAAAAGGTCTTTCACTTGTTTAGTTAGTGTTATCCCAAGGTATTTTATATTATTTGTGGCTATTGTAAAGGGTGATGTTTCTCTGACTTCTTTCTCAGCCCTTTTATCATTTGTGTATAGGAGGGCTACTGATTTTTTTGAGTTGATCTTGTATCCTGCCACTTTACTGAAGGAGTTTATCAGCTGTAGAAGTTCCCTGGTAGAGTTTTTGGGGTCACTTATGTATACTATCATATCATCTGCAAATAGTGAAAGTTTGACTTCTTCCTTGCCAATTTGTATCCCTTTGATCTCCTTTTCTTGTCTTATTGCTCTAGCTAGAACTTCTAGTACTATATTGAATAAATATGGAGAGAGTGGACAGCCTTGTCTTGTTCCTGAATTTAGTGGTATCGCTTTGAGTTTCTCTCCATTTAATTTGATGTTTGCTGTTGGCTTGCTATAAATTGCTTTTATTATGTTTAGAAATGTTCCTTGTATTCCTATTCTTTCTAAGACCTTTATCATGAAGGGGTGTTGGATTTTGTCAAAGGCTTTTTCAGCATCTAGGGAGATGATCATGTGGTTTTTTTCTTTCAGTTTGTTTATATGGTGTATTACATTGACTGATTTCCGTATGTTGAACCATCCTTGCATCCCTGGGATGAATCCTACTTGGTCGTGATGGATGATTGTTTTGATGTATTCTTGGATTCGGTTTGCCAATATTTTGTTGAGTATTTTTGCATCAATGTTCATGAGGGAGATTGGTCTGTAGTTCTCTTTCTTTGTTGCATCTTTGTGTGGTTTGGGTATCAGGGTAATTGTAGCCTCATAAAAAGAGTTTGGTAGTGTTCCTTCTGTTTCTATTGTGTGGAACACTTTGAAGAGGATTGGTATTAGTTCTACTTTGAAAGTCTGGTAGAATTCTGCACTGAAACCATCTGGTCCTGGGCTTTTTTTAGTTGGGAGACTTTTGATGACTGTTTCTATTTCTTTAGGGGTTATTGGTCTATTTAAATGGTTTATCTGGTCTTGATTTAATTTTGGTATTTGGTATTTATCCAGAAAATTGTCCATTTCTTCCTGGTTTTCCATTTTTGTGGAGTACAGGTTTTTGAAGTATGATCTGATGATTCTCTGGATTTCCTCATTGTCTGTTGTTATGTCTCCCTTTTCATTTCTGATTTTGTGAATTTGGGTGCTCTCTCTTTGCCTTTTGGTTAATTTGGCTAGTGGTTTGTCTATCTTGTTGATTTTTTCAAAGAACCAACTCTTTGTTTCATTGATTTTTTGTATTGTTCTCTTGTTTTCTATTTCGTTAATTTCAGCCCTCAATTTGATTATTTCCTGGCGTCTATTTCTCCTGGGTGAGTTTGTTTCTTTTTGTTCTAGAGCTTTCAGTTGTGCTGTTAATTCCTTGGTATGGGATTGCTCCATCTTCTTTATGTGTGCATTTAGAGCTATGAATTTTCCTCTTAGCACTGCTTTCATAGTGTCCCATAAGTTTGGGTATGTTGTACTTTCATTTTCATTGAATTCTAGGAACTCTTTAATTTCTGTCTTTATTTCTTCCTTGACCCATTGATGTTTCAGGTGGGCATTATTCAGTTTCCATGAGTTTGTGGGTTTTCTATAATTTTTGTTGTTATTGAGTTCTAATTTTAAGGCATGGTGGTCTGATAAGATACAGGAGGTTATTCCAATTTTTTTGTATCTGTTGAGATTTGTTTTGTGTCCAAGCATGTGGTCAATTTTTGAGAAGGTTCCATGGGGTGCTGAGAAGAAGGTATATTCTTTTGTGTTAGGATGGAATATTCTGTAGATATCTATTAGGTCCATTTGAGTCATAACATCTGTTAGGTTCTTTATTTCTTTGTTAAGTTTCAGTCTGGTAGATCTATCTTTTGGTGAGAGTGGTGTGTTAAAATCTCCCACTACTAATGTGTGGGGTTTGATGTGCGTTTTAAACTTTAGTAGTGTTTCTTTTATGAATGTGGGTGCTTTTGTATTTGGAGCATAAATGTTTAGAATCGAGACTTCATCTTGATGGATTTTTCCCGTGATGAATATGTAATGTCCATCCTGGTCTCTTTTGATTGATTTTAGTTTGAAGTCTATTTTATTAGATATTAGGATAGCTACACCAGCTTGTTTCTTAGGTCCATTTGCTTGGAAAACCTTTTCCCAGCCCTTTACTCGGAGGTAGTGTCTGTCTTTGGAGTTAAGGTGTGTTTCTTGTATGCAGCATATGGATGGGTCCTGTTTTCTTATCCATTCTGTTAGCCTGTGTCTTTTTATAGGTGAGTTGAGACCATTGATATTGATGGATATTAATGACCAGTGATTGTTAATTCCTGTTATTTTTTTGGTTGTGTTGTGTTGTCCTTCTGTGGTGTATGTTGGTGTAGGATTATCTATTGCTTGATTTTTCATGGATGTGTTTAGCTTCTTTGGGTTGAATTTTCCCTTCTAGTGCTTTCTGTAGGGCTGGGTTTGTGGACAGGTATTGATTAAATCTGGTTTTATCCTGGAATATTTTGTTTACTCCGCCTATGGTGATTGAGAGTTTTGCTGGGTATAATAGTCTGGGTTGGCATCCGTGGTCTCTTAGTGTCTGCATGAGGTTTGTCCATGATCTTCTAGCTTTCATAGTCTCTATTGAGTAGTCTGGTGTTATTCTGATGGGTTTGCCTTTATATGTTACTTGGTCCTTTTCCTTTGCAGCTCTTAATATTTTTTCTTTATTCTGTGTGTTTAGTGTTTTGATTATTATGTGGCGAGGGGACTTTTTTTTTTGGATCCAGCCTATTCGGTGTTCTGTAAGCTTCTTGTATCTTCATAGGTATTTCTTTCTTTAGGTTAGGAAAGTTTTCTTCTATGATTTTGTTGAATATATTTTCTGTGCCTTTGAGTTGGTATTCTTCTCCTTCTTCTATCCCTATTATTCTTAGGTTTGGTCTTTTCATGGTGTCCCAAATTTCCTGGACGTTTTGTGTTAGGACTTTTTTGTCTTTATTGTTTTCTTTGACTGACGAATCTATTTTCTCTATCATGTCTTCACCGTCAGAGATTCTCTGTTCCATTTCTTGCAATCGGTTGGTTATGCTTGTTTCTGTAGTTCCTGTTCGTTTTGTCAGGGTTTCTATTTCCAGCATTCCCTCAGCATGTGTTTTCTTTATTGTCTCAAATTCATTTTTCAGATCTTGGAATGTTTCTTTCATCTGTTTAATTGCTTTTTCTTGGCTTGATTTGATTTCTTCCCATTTTTTGTTCGTTTTTTCTTCCATTTCTTTAAGGGAGTTTTTTATTTCCTCTTTAATGGAGTTTTTCATTTCCTCTTTAAGGGAAGTTTTTATTTCCTCTTTAAGGGAGTTTTTTATTTCCTCTTTAAGGAAAGTTTTTATTTCCTCTTTAAGGTAGTTTTTCAATTCCTCTTTAAGGAAAGTTTTTATTTCCTCATTGAGGGAATGTTTTATTTCTTCTTTAAGGGCCTCTATCATCTTCTTAATGTCATTTTTAGGGTTGATTTCTTCTGTTTCTTCTGTCATGGTATGTTTAGGTCTTGCAGGTGTAGAATCACTAGGTTCTGATGTTGCCATATAGGTCTTTATGTTGTTGCCTGTATTTTTGCACTGGCGTCTACTCATCTCTTCCTCTGTGAGGTGCAGGTGGTGTCTGTGTCTGAGAGTGCCTCTCTTGTTCTAATTTTTAGTCTTGGTTTAGTAGTGGTTCTTGGTTAAATTGGTGCTATTGGGCTATTTCTTGAGGGGCAGCTGATTTCGATTGGTGAATTATATACTTATGATTCTGGTGATCTGGTTTGGTGTCTGGGTAGCGCCTTCTTCTGTGTTCCCAGGTCACGTTTTGTTCATTTGTCAACTCCTCAGCTGATCTTGATTCCTCAGACTTTAAGCTGTAGGCATCTGAATCCTCTCCCAGATGGGTTTCAGCTGAGCAGGGTAGTCTCACCAACACCTCCAAATTGTTGGGTTTCACAGGATCAGCAGCTGGGCTCTGGGTTGTTCTCAGACGGAGTGTTCAGATTCGTTCTGGTTCTGACCCACCGAGATAGCTTCTTCCCCAGATGTTGGGGTTAGGGGCGTCCCTGTTCCAAGCTGCGTCTGCTTGTCTCCGTCCCTGGGCCTGTTTACCTCTGCAGTCCGCCACCGGGCCTGTATGTCCCTGTCAGCTGCCGCTGGGCCTGTCTGCCTCTGGAGGCCGCCACCGGGCCTGAATGTCTCTGCAGGCTGCAGCCGGGACTGAATGTCCCTGTCAGCCGCTGCCGCCGGGACTGAATGTCCCTGTCGGCCGCTGCCGCCGGGACTGAATGTCCCTGTCGGCCGCTGCCGCCGGGCCCGTTTACCTCAGCGGGCCGCTGCTGGGCCTGTCTACCTCCACAGGCCGCCGCCACAGGCCTACCTGCGTCTGCTTGTCTCTGCCGCTGGGCCTGTCTACCCCTGTGGGCCGCCGCTGGGCCTAAATGTCTCTGCCGGCTGCCGCCGGGCCTGAATGTCCCTGTCGGCCGCTGCTGCCGGGTCCGTTTACCTCAGCAGGCCGCCGCTGGGCCCGTCTACCTCTGTGGGCTGCCGCTGGGCCTGAATGTCTCTGCCGGCTGCCGCCGGGTCTGAGTATCCCTGTCGGCTGCCACCGCTGGGCCCGTCTACCTCCACGGGCCCCCGCCGCAGGCCTACCTGCGTCTGCTTGTCTCTGCCGCCGGGCCTGTCTACCTCTGTGGGCCGCCGCTGGGCCTGAATGTCTCTGCCGGCTGCTGCCGGGCCTGAATATCCCTGTCGGCCGCTGCCGCCGGGCCCGTTTACCTCAGCGGGCTGCTGCTGGGCCCGTCTACCTCCACAGGCCGCCGCAGGCCTACCTGCGTCTGCTTGTCTCTATCGCCGGGCCTGTGTACCTCTGTGGGCCGCCGCTGGGTCTGAATGTCTCTGCCGGCTGCCGCCGGGCCTGAATGTCCCTGTCGGCTGCTGCCGCTGGGTCCGTTTACCTCAGCAGGCCGCCGCTGGGCCCGTCTACCTCTGTGGGCTGCCGCTGGGCCTGAATGTCTCTGCCGGCTGCCGCCGGGTCTGAGTATCCCTGTCGGCTGCCACTGCTGGGCCCGTCTACATCCACGGGCCCCCGCCGCAGGCCTACCTGCGTCTGCTTGTCTCTGCCGCCGGACCTGTCTACCTCTGTGGGCTGCCGCTGGGCCTGAATGTCTCTGCCGGCTGCTGCCGGGCCTGAATGTCTCTGTCGGCCGCTGCCGCCGGGCCCGTTTACCTCAGCGGGCTGCTGTTGGGCCCGTCTACCTCCACGGGCCCCCGCCGCAGGCCTACCTGCCACAATTTGAGTTTTATCCCTGCCCCCGTGATGCAGCGAAGGACTGATTCTACAAGGTGTCCTCTGACTTCCACCTATGTGCCCAAGTGCACACACAATAAATAAATGCATTTAAAAGTTTTAAAAACTGAGTACATTTCTAGAACTCAAGATACGTTTTTCAAATTGAAAACGCAAAAACAAAACTCCAAACTCTGAAGATTCAGTGGAAGAAAAGACAAATAAATTATAACAAAATGTAGCATTCAATTTGAATTGACAAGAACTTGAGTTTCAACACTTGTGAGGCAAATGCAGGAGAATCATTGGAAATTTGAGGCAAGCCAGGGGTACACAAAGAGACCTTATCTAAAAAAGGAAAAAAGGCACTTAACCTCACAATGTACCTTATTAACTGAACTTGTTGTCTTAGGGTTTCGACTGCTGTAAAGAGACACCATGGCCACAGTTGTTGTGGGATATTTGTACACAGTATGAAGGTGTATTGTTGTGAATGGTGTAATAAAAAGCTGAACGGCGGCCAATAGCGAGAAAGAGGTTAGGCAGGATTTCAGGGACAGAGAGGACGCTAGGAAGGTCAGAGTCACCAGCCACACAGAGGAAACAGGAGGTGCAATATGGAAGAGAGGTAATGCCATGTGATAGAATGTAGATTAATATAAATGGGTTAATTTAAGCTATAAGAGCTAGTTAGGAACAAGCCTAAGCTTTTGTCTAAGCTTTCATAATTAATAATAAGTCTCCCTGTCATTATTTGCGAGCTGGCAGCCCAAAGAAAAATCTATTACACACAGCAATTCTTTTGTTTTGTTTTGTTTTTCTGTGTAGCTTTGTGCCTTTCCTGGAACTCACTTGGTAGCCCAGGCTGGCCTCGAACTCACAGAGATCCGCCTGTCTCTGCCTCCTGAGTGCTAGGATTAAAGGCGAGCGCCACCACCGGCCGACAGCAATTCTTATAAAGGAAAATATTTAACTGGAGTGGCTTACAATTTCAGAGTTTTAGTTCATTATCATGGCAGGAAATGGCAGCATGCAGGCAGACCTGGTGCTGGAGAAGGAGCTTAGAGTTCTACATCTTGATCCACAGGCAACAGGAAGTAAACTGTGACATGGGTGTAGTTTGAGCATAGGAGACCTCAAAGCCTACCCCGACAATGACATACTTCCGCCAACAAGGCCACACCTCCTAATACTGCCACTCCCTTTGGGAGTCATTTTTTTCTAAACCATCCTCTAAGTGTTTTGCCTGCAAATATATTTGTGTACCATGTGTATGTCTGATACCCTCAGAGACTAGAGAAGGTATGGATTGGATTCCCTGGAACTGTAGTTATAGAAGGTTGTGAGCCACCCTGTGGATGCTGGGAAGTGAACCACAGTCCTCTGCAATAACAAAAAATACTCTTAGCTGCTGAGGCATCTCTCCATCCCCTCGTTATTTTATTTCTTGAGACAGACTCTTGCACTATAGCATGGTGGTTCTCAACTTTTCTAAGGCTACAACCCTTTAATATAGTTCCTTATATTGCTACTTCCTAACTGTAATTTTGCTACTGTTATGAATCATAATGTCAATATCTGTTACGCAGGATATCTGATATGTGACCCATAGGTCGTTCACAACCCATAGGTTGAGAACAGCTTCTATAGCACAAGCTGACCTGGATCTCACTATGTAGCCCAGGCTAGCCTTGAATTCACGGCAATACTCCTTCCACTGTCTTCCAAGTGCTACGATGACAAGCATATGCCACCATATCCATATTTTTTTAAACAAAAATTGTACACATTTACAGGGTACACTGTGGTATTCTGATACAAATATACACAATATAATGCTAAAGTCAGGTTAAACACTTCTATCTTCTCAAACATTATTTCATTTTTAAAAGATGTATTTTCCCCCTCACCTCTTGCTAACTCCTGCAGGTGGGAAAGTTGGTCCGTCCGGGGTCACGAGTGATCCTGTCCCTCAATGGCTGCAACACTCAGAAAACTGGGCCTCGCACCTAGCCTGGGCACAACAATAGAACTGACCCTGTTGATGGGGGCCTAGGCCATCGGGCCCCACCCCCATCTGCCATATGGTGGAGTGGATGAGGGAGAAATGCCTTCCCTCATCTCCTGCCCCTCAATGCCTGTGACAGTGGGAGAGCTGGCCCTGAGGTCTGAGAGTGGGAGAGCTGGCCCTGCCCCTCACTGGCTGCAGCACTCAGGAAATGGAGCCCTGCACCTTGCTTTTCTACAATTACATACTAAATCTAATATTTTCTTATAAGTAGATACCCACTTGCAACCAAAAGTCACTCACTGCCCCCTGATATTGCTATCAGTCTCAAATCTCTATCTTCAATACCATCCCAATCCACACCTACGGTTAACAGCTCCTCCTATCAAACACTTCCAACAGATTACAAACCAACTACCTACCTGCACATCCTCCATCAGCTCCAAAACATTCCTCTTCTGTGTCAGTAAAATCTAAAATACCTCTTAATGCACCAACTCCTATCAAATCATTTCGAGACAGGGTTTCTCTGTGTAGCTTTGCGCCTTTCCTGGAACTCACAGAGATCCGCCTGGCTCTGCCTCCCGAGTGCTGGGATTAAAGGCGTGCGCCACCACCACCCGGCTCAAATCATTTCTAAATAAAGGTGTTCCTTTCCCACTCTTCTGGCTAACTCAATAAAAATAGTCCGAAAATAGTATCTTTCTTCTTTTTAAAAGTATACATCAAAACCACTACCCTACCTTGTGCATCACTTTTTACTACCCTACCCTTGATTATAGTGACTCCTAGTTTTGTTCACCAGCCCCTGCTGTGGTAGTTTGAATGCAACTGACCTCCAGAATCTCAGAGAGTGGCACTATTAGGAGGTGTGGCTTTGTTGGAGTGGGTATATTTCGTTGGAGGAAGTGTGTCATTGTGGGGATGGGTTTTGAGGTTTTATATGCTTAGGATACCACCCAGTGTCTCAGTCAACTTCCTGTTACCTGCAAGATGGAGGACTCTCAGCTCCAGTACCTCATCTGCCTGCACACCACGACGTTCCCCCACCATGATGATAATGAACCTCTGAAACTGTAAGCTGCCACCTCAAATATTTTCCTTTATAAGACTTGCCATGGTCATGGTGTCTCTTCACAGAAATAAAAACCCTAAGACACCTGCTTTTATGAACTGTGTGTGTATATGGTTTCTCTAAGTGGCTTAGTCTCAATTCCAATGTCTATTTTATCTTCCTTGTTCCAATGCCTTTTTCACTCTGAACTGGCAATTTGTTCAAGATCAGGAACTTAAATTTCCTCTCTGATCCTAACTCCTGCATTCTACTATATTCTTGACCTTTCATTTCTAGTCCCTTGATTGTTTTTTTCTTTTATCTTCTAATCTTTTGCATTCTTACCCCCAAACCAAGTAATCATTACAAAAATGTCTTCCTAGCATCCTTACTATCCTTCCTATTTGCTCCTTTTGTTAACTCTAGAAAAACAACTACCTGCTTTCTTTGATTCTATTCACACCCTGACAAAGTGGTACTGACTTTGGTTTGACTTTTGACAAGACTTTGTTAAGGCATGTGTACTATATGATCTACATACACTATCATGGGGTAATGCATCTTGTCTATTTTATTCAATGCCTTATCCCCAAACCTTTGTCATTACACATTAGAAGTGAACTCAAGGGTACATTAGAAGCACTCAAGTTTATAAACAAATGTATTGTTCTGCAGTGCCTGTTACCTTCACACAAAATTCCCTACTGTGACTATCCCTTTCTGATTCTTCCACCACAGTTGTTTGCTCTTTTACAACACAACAAATCTCACTGAGAAAAACCCAAGTCTTCCCAAGTGAATTAAGTCATTTACCCTATATTTTCATTCCTCATCCATCTTCCCTAATTTTTCCTTTTAGTAAAATTATTTTATAGTAACTGTAATTCTTTTTATCTCACAAAATGTCAACCACAACGCAATCATTCAGCATTAGACACTCACATTTGACTTCTCCTAACTTCCATTTTTCCTATTCTGTTATCATCTTCCAGCATAAAAACAAAAACACTGAGAACTGCAACTGAGATGTAAATCAACCAACTCTCTGTAGTTCTGCATCTCAGTTTCATTTCTGTTCCTCATAAGTGAATTTATTTGTTTGCTTTCACAGAAAGCAAGGAAAAATTAAACAATTATTAAAATAGGATATTTTAGCAGGTCACAGTGATACACATCTGTAATCCTAGTTCTTGGGAGGCAGAAACAAGTAAATCAAGAGTTCAAGGTCATCCTCAATTACACCAGCCAAGGGTACATGAGATGCTGTTTCAAACACAGAAGAGAGACAGGGGTTGGAGAGATGGTTCAGAGGTTAAGGGTACTCGTTGCTCTTTAGACGGCCCATGTTTGGGTCTCAGCACCCACATTGTGATCACCGACCATCTGTAATGCCAGTCCCAGGGAATCTGACACCATCTCAGACTTCTGCTGGCACCAGGCACACGGATAGTTCACAGACACACATGCAGACAAAACACTCACACATAAAATAGTAAAATAAACGAATCTTTAAAAAAAGTTTCTTGAGTTCTTTTTATATGATATATATATATATATATTTTCCCCTGAGATAGGGTCTGTCTGTGTAGGACAGAATGGCCTTGAACTCCTGATCCTCCTGTCTCAATTACCCAATTCCTGGACTATGGGCATACCATTTGCCTGGCTTTTCTTAAAGCTGCATGGGAGAAATAAATTCAGATTTTTTCTGCAGCTATATACATACACACACACACATTTTTTAAAAGATGAATTACTTCTAAAATACTTTAAACAATTTCTTCTAGTTTTCATCCTTTAGCCATTATAATTTTTTTTTTTATGCAGCATTTCACATATCCCAGGCAGACCTCAAACTTGGCTATGTATCCAAGGATGACCTTGAACCTTCAGCCTCTACTTCCCCAACGCCGGGATTACATGCATTCAACCCCATTCCTGTTTACCTGGTGTTGGAGAGCAAACCTAAGGCAGTAACAGTGTATGCTAGGCAAATGCTTTATCTATTAGGTTAATCCCAGCCCTAGCTACTTATCCTCCACACAGACCTGTTCAATTGCTTTTAACTTTAACTGAACTTACATTTCCCCCAACACTAACTTCTTATGTGGCAAGGCACTATGTCCCGAACTAATGTTCAAAATAATTTTATATAACTAAATTAATGCCTGTCAGTTGTAGGTATAACAAATTTTAAAAAGCAGAAAAGATCATGAAAGCAAGATAAAGCCAATCAAGAAATTCTAAAGGCCATAACTTGAGAACGATAAATTCAAACTTGAATGAGCTTTAAAAAAATTCTGCAAGACGAAGGAATTTCAGACAGTACTGTATAATTTTTTTTAGTTTAGCTATTAGAAATGGAACCGCTATTTTCTAACAAAGAATGAAGATACACCACAACGGCATGTCAAAAGGCAGAGGGGTAGCAAAGAGACTCTTCAATCCTGCACCAGTTTCTATACGGCAGGCCCCAGCATGAAATGTTCCCAACTTTAATACAAATGAAACTAACATACTACCATGTCAACTGTTTAGAGACAAAATTTTCAGAAATACCTTTCTCTTCCACAGTTCAAAGCAGTTGTCTGCTTATTAGAAAAAAAAAAGTCCCCAGTAAATTCTTACACTCTTAAGTACAGAAAACACTAAATTTTTGACCTAATGTTTCAGATAACCAACAAATGTAATTTATAAACAATTTTAGACTCAAATTTACCTTAACATAGACGTTTAGGTACCCCAAATCTCTTTAAGATCCTTCCAAACAAGGTATAACATCCACTTTGGAATATAATAAAAACAGCCCCCATTAACCATTTAAAGACCCATGAAGAAGTTTACTGTCCTGATTAAGTCATTAACTCCCTGTTACTCAAACTATTCAAGAAACTGTTACTCTATCATGTTTTTAAAAAGTCTCATTCATGAGAAAATATTCTCATTACATTCCCGAGGTGTACCTTCAACTTCCAAATTCAGAATTAAGGTCGGCCGCCAGTGGCCCTGACCGGGAAGGTGATGGGGAAAGGCAGAAGCAGGTGCACCCGAAGCTCTAGTAACCAGAGAACACAGAAGGCGGCGTCTGGAAAGCGGTTATGGGGCGGAGGAGGGGGGTGGTGGTGGCAGGGGCACCCAGAAAGCCCGCTTCGTCTAGCGCCAAAACACACGATCCGTTACCATAGTTCGTACAACACATATCCCAACAGCCGTGGGGGGGAGGGGGTTGCTTTGTTTTGATGGGCTTTTTTTTTTTTTTTTTTTTTTAGAGAAGGGGGGGAACCACAAGGTGAGCTGCGCAGGATGAAAAGTTGGTTCCAGCAGGCGGCCCCATAGGGGCCTAACACCTAGTCCCTGACACCAGTTTCTGCCGAGCACGGCAACGCTGTCTGAATCCCACCGGACACCTCTTGGCTCCCACCCCCCACCCCCACCCCCACCCTCGCCCCCCGATTTCAGATCCGACGAAACTGGATCGGCAGGAAGGGATAGGCGAAAGGGGCCGCGCGGGAGGGGCGCGGAGAGAAGGGTCCTTCAATTAACCTGCCCTGGGCGAGAAGCTGGCGTCAGGAACGCCTCCCCCCGGCCGGGGCCTGGCTGCTCCGGGGACACCAGCGACACACAGCACACACTGCCGCGGATCCCCGGGCGGCCGCAGACGCTGTGCACCCAGGCTTCGGGGCCGCGGGAGGTGGAAGGGGTGGGGTGGGGGGCTCACCGAATGGAATTTGGCGGGTGGGGCGGGATGGGAGGGAGGGCGGGCGGTCACTAGGCCTCAGGCCGCCAAGGCCCTGCTGCTTTCGGAACTCAATCAACCCCCAACGACAGCCAGCCAGTCGGCTCTTTGCCCCCCTCCACCCTGCAAAGGGCACGGGCTCCAGCAGCAACCAGGGCACCGCGCCAGGGGGGGGTTGGGGGGGTGGGGGGAGTCCTCGGGTGGACGAGAGCGCAGGCGACAAGAGGATGCAGGCGCCAGCGCGTCCCCAGATGCTCACCAGAGACGGTGTCAGCCAAGCTGGGGGGGTGGGGGTGGGCGGCGAGCATTGCGCAGCCAAGGGGACCCCCGGGACCCCAAAGGGACAGGCGTGGCCCGGTCCGGCACGACCCCCGGCGCCGCCGCACCACCCTGCTCTCCCGCCCGCCGCGGCCCAGGGCCGCAGACGCGCCAGGCATGTATTTACCTGCAAACGAAAGCCGCCCCTCCTGCCAAGGGCGGAGTGGCCGCCGCCACCCCCCGTAACGCAAGGAGCCGCCGCCGCCACCCAGCAGCGGTTCTTCCTCGAAGACCGCGGCAGGGAGGGCCCACGAATGCCCGGACTGCCCGGACTGCCGACTGCGAGCCCAGTGGCCGCCCTCCTCTACATCAGCTTCTCCCGGGCGCCAACCGCCGCAGCCACCGCCATCTTAGGACCTCATTGTGGTGGGAGAAGAGGGGCGGGGGAACCGCAGAGGGAGCGGAGGGGGGAGGGTGGGGGGTGGGGAGGTGGTGGGGAGGGAGAGGACAACGCTCGGCGGGACGTGCGCCGTCTCCTCGGCAACGGCCGCGCAGCCCGGGGGTGGGGGGGAGCGAGAACTCGCCCGGCCCGGGCTGGCTGGAGCCGCAGTGCGAACCCAAAGGCGCGCAGGACGGGCGTCGTCACGTGAGGCTCCGGCCCGGAACGAACCGCCTGAAACTACACATCCCAGAATGCCACACTCCTCCGGGTAGCCAAAGGGATGTATCGAACTACAAATCCCAGTATGCTGTGCGCCCTTCTCAGCGGGTCCGCTGGATGGAGGCTGGAAGGCCTGGGCCGGAGTATTTTGAGTGCTTTAAATTCTCTGGACCAGCTGGAGGCCGTCAGCTCCAGATGGAGATGGAAGAGCTAGTAAAGCCTTGGATCTCTCCTGTAGTAGTCCATTCCTACCCACGATCCTGCCACGCAACTCTCGGGCCCTTAACAGTCGAACCCCTGATTTTAACAAGGAGATTAAACCCACAGGAATTAAAATTTGCTACCCGCGCGCGTGTCATATGTGAATAGTCGGTGGAAGAATCGTATTTTCAACGATCGTCCCCACTTGGAACGCTGTCCCGCTTCTTGGTTGGTAGAAACAGGTGGTTTTAAGCAGGGTTTAATCTCACGAAGTTTTCTCTGAACCCCGTTGTCTTCAAATTCCTTTTTTATATTCTTGTTAACAGCTGTATTAAGGTTAGTAAATGGACAGATAATGGCTTTAAAACAGCACAAAGATTCAATAAACTAGCAGGGCTTTCAATATGCCAGGCTCCAAAGTTAGATTTTACCTGTCAATTTTAGTTCCGCTCAAGGATATTTTTAGACAGTTCGTTGTTATGGGATGATGTTTTTAATTTAAGATATGTAAATAGGAAAGAATAGGCTTCTGGGTTTCCTCAATAAATTGTTCCCCTCAATTACCAACAAAATAGTTTACAAAATAGTACAAGTATCTCAGAACACAGTTCATAATAATAAAACTCTTCCAGCCCACTGCGATTCACTACGGGGTCCGGGTTTACTGTCAATGTCATGCCCCTTGTGTATTCATTTTATTTCATTTTTGAGGCAATGTCTTATGTATCTAAAGCTGGCCTCAACTCTCTCTGACTTCAGATCCTTCTGCCTCTTGAATGCGGGGTATGCATTGCTGGAAATCAAACCTAAGGTTTCATGTATGCTGGGCATACTTTCTCTCAACTGAGCTACATATCCAGCCTGGTAGTTGCTATTGAACCCAGGGCTTTACGACATGCTAGACAAGCACTCTACCACTGACCTGTATCTTTAGGCCTCTGTTTACTTTTCATTTGGATCTGGGTCTCACTAAGTTACCTACACTGAATTTGAACTTGGATCCTGTGGGCTTTTTTTTTTTTCTTTTTTTTTTTTCAAAGAGGATATAAATTAGGAGAAGTGGAGGGCAGATCTTAGAGGACCTGGAGAAGGAGTGAAGATGTGTGCAAATGTGATCAAAATAAATTGCAAAATTGCATGAAACTCGCAAAAAATTTTAATAAAAATACTGCATATTTTAAAAACTTTCCTCAAACTAAAATACCAGCATCACCGATTTTTGTAGGGAAAGACTAGGGGAAAAAGCTGAAAACTTGTAAAGTTATCCTGACTTCCAAAAATTTAGCTGGTACATATAAAGTCATACCCTAAGGAAATGAATCAGTTTGATATTAGTAATATCTGACTATGCCAAATAAATGATGTAGGCAGAAAGTGCTTTAGTAATTCTTGGGGGTGGGTAGGGGTATATTATCTCAAGAATAATAGTATCTCTAGGAGTTCTATGTAAGAGGAAATAAGATGAAGAAGCTATCTGTAAAATGTGGGTGGGAAATTGTGGAGGCCCACAAAGGTTCCTAGTGAGATCTGAGCTTGCTTTACCCAGCAGAGCTACATTAGAGGATTGCTTGACGATGTGCATGGTTAATAGGTGATTGCATTTGGGTTTGCATTTCATTGTGCTAGGGGGAGGTCTTTGCTCCACCCCTTTGCATTCCTATAAAAAGCCCTTTAGAAGAGACAGAGGGGGCCAGTGGATAAGGATCCAGGCCCTCCCGAGGCTATCCTGTGTTTCTGTCTCTCTCATTTATCCTTCTATCTAAATATTTCTCACTTCTCCCTCCGGAAGAATACCCTGGGGAAAAAGTGGGAGCTGGACTCCCACAGGAAACAAAGGGCTGTGGGGGATGGGGTGTGTGTGTGTGTGTGTGTGTGTGTGTGTGTGTGTATGCTACACTTGGAAACTGAATTTCAATTTTTCACATTTAGGAGAAAAATTGAACATGTTTGTTGAAATGTATAAATTTCAATCAGGAGTATAAATGGCTGATGTGGAAGGAAATGGATTATGCCATGAATACACAGTGCATTCAGAATAAGCAATGGCCAACACAAAAAACCAGACTGGCTGAGGTAGAGATTCATGTCGGGTGAGGCATGGTGGGGTTGGAGAAGGTCAGACTGGGTCCAAAGTGTGGAAAGCCTTCATTACCGACCTGAAGAAGTTGGACTTCGTTCTACAGGCGGTGTGAAACTATTTGAGACTTTGGAAGAGGTTTGGTTTGGCTGTTTTCACAGTTCTGGAGAGAACCTAGGACTTTGCATGTCGTGGGCAAGTGCTGTTGTACTGCTACGTCCCCAGCTCCTGCTTTTCTTCTTCCTTTTCCTCTTCCCTCCTTCTTGCTTCTTCTTTGGCAGGCTGGCCCTGAACTTATGACTGACTGTCCTGTCCCCACCTTTTGAGTGTGGGGATTACAGGCACTGTCTTTCAGACTGAACATGAAATCGTTGAGACTTTATCTTGGGGGCCATGTTTAGTACAAACTAGGAAGAGAAGAAGAGGGAACAATGACAGGAGAGGATGGCCTCTGGTTTGGAATTAGAGGGTAACTAAATGAATACAATTCAGTACTGTGATTTCCATTAACAAACTTGGTTGTCATGATGGGTAAAATACTACTCGTTTCTGTTTCTTGATACGTAGTGGGGCATTGGTCGGGTGGTACTAACAATATATGTGTTATATTGTTTGTATTTTAAAATAATTTTGCAGATGATGTCTATAACTGAAACATTGCCCTTTGTACTCTACATATGCTCAGTTCCTTGCAGATTTCATTTATTTTGGTGCTCCTCGACTTATTTTTATTTCTGTTATAAAAAAACCAAGACAATTTTCTGCAATAGCTAGTTTAACCTGCAGGTGGTGATAGATTGTAAAGGAAAACTCTTCAGTGTCCATGAGCCCATTATAACTCAATTTTATTGTTCTTATTATGTTTTTTTTGTATAATACAAAGAATATATAAAATATGTGTGAGAAGCTAAAATAATAAAATCCCATAAGGATTCATTAACTAATCTAAAATAATCAATTTAGTATGTTTAAGAACTCCCCATTTCTTTCCTATACAGTCACTCCTTTTTACAAATGTAAACACTATCCTGAACTGGTTATTATTATTATTTACTTTCCACATATAATTATGTATATTCATGAGTAAATATTGTTTCATTTTTAAATTTTCAACGTTGATATAAATGGTATCGTACTGAATATGTTCTTATTTGACTGGCTTTGTTCATTCATCATTATCTCTCTGAGATTTATCTGTGTTCCTATGTGTAAATGCAAAACCTAAATGTAATAATGTAAAAGTAATTTTGAAATATACTTAAAAACTACAACTCATTTTGAATTAGCTTAGTGGATAAATTGATGAAAGAAGATATTGGTCATGCCATCCAAGAAGATTCTGATGACCTCTGACCTAGTTCTTACACTTTTGTTCAGTTTATACACTGTTTCTTCTCTGGCTTAACCTAGCTCCAAGTTTCTTAATTGTGGCACTATTGACATATTGGACTTAATGATTCTTGAGGCTGGTTTTTAATTTTGTGTGTTTGTTTGTTTGTTTGTATGTGTGTGTGCATTCAGGTCAGAGGGCAACTTTTGGAGATTCTGTCCTTCCACCATGTGGCTTCTAAGAGTGGCACTCAGGTTGTCAGGCTTGGACACGGGGGCTTTTACAGACTGAGCTGTCTAGCTGGCTGATTGTTTTTTTGTTTTTTGTTTGTTTTTTTTTTTTTTTGTTTGCCTGTTTGTTGTTTTGTTTTAGGGGTGGGAGTGACTATTCTGTATATTGCAGAATATTTAGCAACACCACCTGGCCTCTACTTACAAGGTACATAGAACAACTACCTTCCAAATGGTGGAAACCAAAAGTTTTTCTGACTTTAATTACCAAGTATCTCCTAGAGCAGAGAAAGAGGGAAGACAATCACTCCTAGCTGAGAAACATGGGTCTAGTCTCTGCACAGAGAAAATTATATTAATTATGATTTTCTTATGTATCACTTTTGGTAAAGAAAAAAAAACAACTCTATTAACATATAATTAAATCAATTATATGATTATATCAGCTAATTAGATCAGATCTGCATGTATAATTAATGTCTCAAGACTTCTGATACCCTTCTCTGTTTCCTTTCTATCAGATTACCATGGCATCTCTCATTACTGCCCAGTTCAGATTCTTCATCACCACCCCCCAAAATACCTAACTGCTGTTCTCAAAACAGAATATTAATGTTTATACCGGTTTGGGTTACTGACTTGTTCATAACCGATCTGTGTCCATCTCTCTCAAAAACCACTGCTTCCATAAATATAATCCCTGTGGTTCTAATAATTCCAGCCGTGTTTGCATTGTGTCCACCTTTCCCGAGCTTCAATTCTGCAGAGATGTAAGGACCGTACATTTCTAATGTTTTCCTTGGGTGTATTCTTGGGGTGAGGGGATGTATGCCTTCACTCATCCTGTTTATCCATAGCAACCCTGGTCAGGCCTGCAGTATTCGGATCGAATTAAAGGGACACAGGTGACGGTCAACAAAAGGCTGCACAGGAAGCAACTTCTCTCCTAGTCTCTAACCATCCCTACAGCATGGAAATGTGTTATAACTAAATGTAGATTTTTAATTAAATTTCATTTAAAAATTAAAAAACTAATTTAATTAATTTATTAATTTAATCAACTAATGATGAGGAGGTTAAGAAATATGAGAATAGGGCTCATAGTTTATCTTCTAAGAAAGTGTTAAGGGTATGAAAATGAACCCTATCTTTTCACGGTGTAAAACCCTGTTGTTGAAAACAAAACTACATGAAATAAGGACTCAAGTTTGCCATCGTTGTAAGAGCGTAGTTTGGTTTTATAAAAATATTAAATCTTGCCGGGCGGTGGTGGCACACGCCTTTAATCCCAGCACTCGGGAGGCAGAGGCAGGAGGATCTTTGTGAGTTCGAGGCCAGCCTGGTCTACAGAGTGAGATCCAGGAAAGGCACAAAGCTACACAGAGAAACTCTCAAAAAACCAAATATATATATATATATATATATATATATATATATATATATATTCTAGAAAAATATTTTTTTCTGAATAAATAACTACGATCTTTCGGTTTGACACATACTTTCAAACAAATGCCAGTTACTGGATGAATATACAACATGGTTTGTTGCAAAATATTTGTTCACACTGTGAAGATGTGTCTTTGCCAAGGCGCCTTCTAATTGGTTTAATAAAGAGCTGAATGGCCAATAACTAGGCAAGAAGAGGTTAGGTGGGACTTCAGGGGACAGAGAGGACTCTGGGAAGAAGAAAGTTGGAGTCACTAGCCAGACACAGAAGAGGCAGGATGGACAGAATGGAGATGAGGTAATGAGTCTCAGGGAAGAATGTAGATTTTTTTTTAATGGGTTAATTTAAGTTGTAAGAGTTAGTTAGGAACAAGCCTAAGCTAGGCTGAGGTTTTATAATTAATAAGTCTCTGTATCATTATTTGTGGGCTGGCGGTGTCAACAAGAAAGTACTACCACAATGGTTGATGCTACACTGAGCCATATGAGAGACACTACATTATTTAGCTACAGCTAGCTGTGTGTGCAATCTTTTCCTGTTTTACCTTTGAAAGTCTCACACACTGCATCTCTCTTGCCATGATGAAGATTCTAAACTCAGAGAAATGGCAACACACATAAGCAGATAAAAAAGATTCAAATGCTCTTTCTTTGCCAGAAGAGAATGAAATATTTTCAGGGTTAACAACTGTGTATGTTGTGTGAAGGATGAACTACCCAAGATGCTACACTTGGTCTAGGGAAACAACAAGCAGAACTCTTAAGTGAGCTAGAATGATGTAAGGCAGGAACTGACAAGTTTTCTAGAAAGGCCAAAGCATTAAGCATTTCTAGCAATGTGAGCCATACCAAACTCTATGATTATAGAAGGAAACCATCCACAGACAATTGTAGATGGCTGTGCATGTCTATGTCCCAATGAAATTTTGTAGACAATGAAATCTAGGGATTTTTTTTTTATAAAACTTTTACAAGTCTCAAATTATTAATCTTCTTTTGATTTCTTCCAACCATCTATAAATATAAAACAGGTATTAGGGCCCATTTTAGCCGTATGGATGACAGTTTGCTGACCTCCAACATAGAAAAGTAAATACTTTTAGTTCTTATATAATTAATTAATACTAGGTTAGATTAGAAATTATGAATGGGATAAAATGAAATGTCATTAGTTTGTAGGGTGGTTACTTTATAAAGAGTATTTTGAAATAAAGAAAAAAGATATAAGCTGGACATAGTGACACAGACCTTTAATTCCAGCAGTCAGGAGGCAGAGGCATATGAATCTCTGTGAGTTCAAGGCCAGCCTTGTCTGCACAGTGAGTTCCAGGATATCCAGAGCTACATAACAAGACCCTGCCTCAAAAAAATTATATATATATATATATATATAATCAAAATATTCTACAATATAAGTATCAGCTTGTATCACATATTTCCTTAAATATTTTGTTTGTTCCTTCTCAAGCTAGGTGGAACAAGGCATTCCCTCTGTGAAGAGTCCTCACACTCAGAATATCAGAAATGAAAGATAAGATTTCAGACATTGAGGAAACAAAAAATGAACACCAGAGTAGTTCCTACTTCTCACTGTTTGCAGGAAAAAAAGAGACAGTGCTGATGTGGAATGAAAAGAACCCGATGCGTGTCCTTGCACCTCTGAAAAGAGGATAAAGGAAGCTCAGTGGCAAGGGGTGTGGATTGGTGACTCGGGTCCAGTGGCTGCAGCAGGAACCGATGCGACCATGGTACCGCGCCAGCCTCACCCTATTCAAAGCCCCGGAAATCCTGTGCAATTCCCAAGCCAAAGAGAAATGCTTAAATTGTCTGAATTGAATGAGATTAAACTTCTCCAAGGCTCTACAAGGGAGCTTTTAGGAAACATGTAAGTTGGTGACTTGGGTTATTATCCTTGCCTTACTAATGCTACTCAAATGTTAGCTACTTGAATGTACAAAAGCCAAATCTAGGTCGATGACACCTCCTCTATGAAGTTCATGTTTTTCTGTTATTTCCTGCTTGTGCTGACTTCTTGTGATTTTTCTCAAGTGTAGCTTCCTTGTTGCTCATTTGCCTGACCTTCATCATTTCCAAATTCGAACAGCTTCTCTTTCTTTCTTTCTTTTTTTTTATTATTTTCTCAGAATACTGTGGATACTAGACATCTCTGCACTGTGAATTCCACTGAAAACTTTGAGTTCACAGGGGAAAGAAAGGGAAGAGAATGCAACGTGGAATGTCAGCTTCAGTAAACGTCTCCGAACTGAATATTCACTACCCTGTTCTTTAAAGATCTCTGACCATGACCCAGAGCTGCTGAGGCGCTGTCTTGTTCGGTCATCTTCATGGAGTCTTTATACTCTACTCCCTCGGCCCCTGTTCATGCCTCCTCCTTTTACCCCTTTCTTCCTGGAACACTAACCAGAGTTTCAAATGTCTAAGTCCTTCTGCATTAGCGGAACACCTTTGTTCTCCTAACCCCATTTGGAGCACTTGCCAGCTAGCTCTGCCGTGGAAATAAAGAGTGTTGCTCTTCTACCCTCACACCACTTAGTGTGACTCCACCCCTGCACAGCATGCTAAGACATGAATGTCTTCTCTGAAGACTGAAATTCATCACACAAAGCCCTGACAGATCCTGACTAGCAGATACCTCGAGAAGACACATTTCCATCACTCTGACATCATAGACCCTGATCCTCAGGAGTGAGGCAGGGGACTGCCAACTTGGTTATTAGGTGCCAGTGTTCGGTTCAAGACATAGTGAGAAAGGACTTAGTGCGTCCACTTTTCTACGTAGGTCCCACTGTTGTTTGTGTCTGTTACATCACCCGCATCTGGTCACTTTAAAAAAAAAAACATGCTCTGGCTGGTGATGGAGTTCAGTCAGCTCCGTGCTTGCCTAGCCTGACAAAACCTGAAGTTCCATCTCTATCTCGCACTACAAGAAACTGTGTAGCACATGCCCAGAAATCATAAGCACTTAAGAGGTAGAGGCAGAAAGATTAAGGTTCTAGGGCATCCTAGACTACATGGTGTAGTTTGAGGCCATACAGGCTTACAAGAAACCCTGTCTCAAAAAAACTAGAAAATAAAAATCGCAGTGTTCAAAGGCTATAAGTACTCTCTGCAGTAAATGCTTCTGCTCTGACAGAAACTTCTGGGGAGGAGGCATGTGGAGAGTACAGAAGAGAGCGAAGAGGGGAGGAGCAGGGAGGCACGGGGGAGAGAGAATTTCACTGAACTATAGAGGATTAGGAAGATGTGGAAGAAACGAGTCTCCTTGTACTGTTATGGGCCAAGTGAAACCTTGGCTGACACTGATGGTACCTCCACTCTCTTTATTCTACTTCGCCTCCAACACAGCCCAAAACACTGCTCTCCAGAGCGGATACCACACCTTTTGGGCGACTAGCCTCAAAACTTGTGAAGTAACCTTCTTTTCTGTGTTACTTGGCCCGAAGTTTTTGTTATAGAATGGAAAAGTACAGAAGAAGTTTTGTTTTTTAAGCCTAAAGAAAAATAAGGGTTTTTAAAAATACATTATTACTGATTAAATTTGGACAACTATTTATTTGTTTATATTTTATGTTATGGATATTTTGCTTGCATGTGTGTCTGTGTACATGTGTGCCTAGTGCCTGAAGAGTCAGGAGGGGACATCAGAGCCCCTGGAACTGGAATGGCAGGTGTGGGTCCTGGGAATCAAACCCAGGTCCTCTGATGGCCCTATTGCGAGTAGTTATTGTAAAGGGGTCAAAAGTCATTGGCTTTGGTTGAAGAGTACATGGGGAGAGAGAATGTGAGGTAAGTGAGTTTGCACAGCCATTTTACAAAGCTTGGTTAAAAAAGAAAAATAGTAGAAAAGTGTCTGGAATGTATGCATGACAGCAATAACAAAAGAGGAATTAATATGATTGATTCAATATCGAGGACAGTCATGGGAGAAGAGATAGTATGTTTGCTAGGTATTGTTATCGAACCAAGTAATTTTCAATTTAACCAGATACATTCTTCTTTTCCTCAAAATTTCTAAATGCATTAAAGGAGGCACATACTGAGAAGACATTCTTGCATACAGTCATTCCCCCACCAGTCAAAATTATCAAAAGATCAGGGGGCTAGCTCTGATATCTAGATTTACAGTCACATACAGGTCACCGGGCTAATTGGATGGATTTTTCTCTCCTGGAGATTTGAAGTGTACATGGAAAATTACAGAGGCTACATTTCCACTGAAATTCAAACTCAAGCATTTTTAATGTGCTGTACACTATAGATAAAGTCCAAGAACTTTTTTTTTTGAGCTATCCTTAAGTGCTACATTTTTGCTCATCTGTGTCAGTCTTTAATTGGATCTGTTATTTGTCTAGAATCTCTCCAACAAATCCAATATATTTTTGCTCCAGATGTCAAGATGATGCCTGTTAGCTTCTAACAAAAACAAAACAGTCTTAAGTAGATATCTCTGGAACTGGGCCTCAATATTTCAGAATCTTTCATTGCTGATGTTAGGCACAAAATGCATTCTAGAGTTTTGAATTATGAGTGTTATAGAATTTCCCCTTAATGCCTTTACAGAGAAAGTAGGAGAAAAAAACAAAAGAACACTAACAACAACAACAACCATCTCAAAACACTTCCATTTTAGAGGAGTCTCTCACTTGGTGTTTACTCTTGGTCCTTCACATGTGCTGCAGGTAGCCTTTGTTTCTCAGAGAGTTCTAGTTATTGGTAAAGCCATTCAAGTGCAAACATAACCTTTTGAAATAAAAACTTCATTTTGTTTTTGAAACAGAGTCTCACTGCATATCCCTCACTTGTCTGGAATCCACTATGTAGACCAGGCTGGCTTTGAACTCATAGAGATCCACCTGCCTTTGCCTCCTGAATGCTAGGATTAAAGGCATATGCCACCATGCCCAGGCACAATTTTATATTTTAAAAAAGCAGACATGTCATTATTGAGTAGAATTAAAGCAAAAGCCATATTTTCTCTCTCGTCTTTGTTTCTACAGCCATCTCATACCTCTGTCTCTCCTCTCTCCCTCTCTCTCTCTCTCTCTCTCTCTCTCTCTCTCTCTCTCTCTCTCTCACACACACACACACACACACACACACACACACACACACACACATCTACACAGACATAGACATGTTTTTAAAAAATAGAGATGACCATAAGACAGTTGTTTTCAGCTGAGGGTGGTTTGGACCCTTGGGGGCCCACTTGGCAGCATCTGTGTTCATTTTGGTTGGCACAACAGGGGAGAAGGGACAGAGATGTTAACAGCAGCCAGAAGGTAGGTGCCCGGACCACTGTTAAACATCCTACCACACACAAGACAACCACCACAGAAGAACCAGGACAAAGAATTGTTTAAACCCAAGATATCAATTATACCAAGGTTAAGAATCCTTAATGGACAATTAAATGGAGACACACAAAACAGATTCAGACCAGTTTTGGCTTTTTACTTTTTGTGCTTTTGGCATGCGCTGACATGTGGTAAGTATGAAAGTATTTGATAAACCTTTGTATTTTTTTTTTAATTTTAAAAGGTATATTTTAAAATGTGGTTTCACTTACCATGTGCTCTTGTTTTCTTTTTTCCCCACACAGATTTTCTTTTACACAGTAAAGCCGAAGTTCTTTTTTATATGATAAGTGTAAGAAAAGAAAATCTGTTTTTGATTAGAATTCAACCTTTATTTGGTGGAAAAAATAATGGCATATGATCTTATGAGGAGAAAAATGGTGCTGTTCAGAAGCATAAAATATACACAATTCCAAAGCCCTTTATATGTAGAAAGAGAAACAAATATGTTTCTTGGTTGAAGCTTGTTTTAGCTTTTATAAGAAAAAAAATGGAATAAGAAAAGACTTTTAAATGTTCTTCTGGCTAGATAACTAACATACTCTTGCTTGTATAATCAGAGCTAAAACAAAAGATTGAAATAAATGAGAAACTGGAGTACCAAGTAATCATTTCATTGTCTCTTAGCCAGAACACTGAAGAGGACACAGGCTTTATGGAATGTGAAGCTAAACATTTCTTGGAAACCTGACAAGTGCTTATCAACATTATGTTTTTACATTCTTCTTGTACAGGCCTGTAGGGAGAACGAGGCAGACTTTTCTCCTTCCTTTCCTTTCCTTTCCTTTCCTTTCCTTTCCTTTCCTTTCCTTTCCTTTCCTTTCCTTTCCTTTCCTTTCCTTCCCTTCCCTTCCCTTCCCTTCCCTTCCCTTCCCTTCCCTTCCCTTCCCTTCCCTTCCCTTCCCTTCCCTTCCCTTCCCTTCCCTTCCTTCCCTTCCCTTCCCTTCCCTTCCCTTCCCTTCCCTTCCCTTCCCTTCCCTTCCCTCCCTTCCCTTCCCTTCCCTTCCTTCCCTTCCCTTCCCTTCCCTTCCCTTCCCTACCCTCCCTCCCTTCCCTTCCCTTCCCTCCCTCCCTTCCTTCCTTCCCTTCTCCTTCTCCTCCTCCTCCTCCTCCTTTTTTTTTGAGACTGGGTCTCTGACAATCCTGAGTCCTAAACTGATTACCCATCAACCATCAGGGATCCACCTTTTCCTGCCTTCCAGCGCTAGTATTACAAAGGCATGGCATCATGTTCAGATTCTTTATTAATGTGCTGCTATGTCTGTTTTTGTTTTGTTTTGTTTGATTGTTTAATACCTGGGACCTGGGGATCATCCTCTGGTGCTTCTTGCTTGTAGGACAAGCACTTTGGGGATTAAACCATCTCTCTAGTCCTGGTCTCACTCCATAATATGCATGTTTTCATTGATTTTTTTTTTCTGATCATATCTTATTCCTTCAAATGTTCTTGGAGTCTTAAGTGAAAATGCTTCCCAGATCAAATTCTCTGAGTTATAAAATAAGAAGGGCAAAGGGTGAACAGTGTATGAATGAAGAGAGTAGGAACTACAACCAAGTGAGGAAGGAGTCTTTGTCTGTTTGTCTGTCTATCTATCTATCTATCTATCTATCTATCTATCTATCTATCTATCTATCTATCTGTCTGTCTGTCTGTCTGTCTATCTATTGATCCACCTGCCTCTGCCTCCCTAGTGCTGGGATTAAAGGCTATGCCACCATGCCTAGCTGAGAAAGGCGTCTTAAAGATGAACTACAAATAGTATTTCTCCAGTCCTTCTATTTTCTGCCTTGACTGTCGTCCTTGATTTTTCTGTGGCTCTTTTGAACCCTCTCCTGAAAAGCACTTGTAATCTTTGTTTTGTTTTGTTTTTGATTGTCTTTTGAGACCGAGTTTCTATGTTTTACCCTGGCTGTCCTGGAACTTGCCCTGTAGACCAGGCTGGCCTCGAACTCAGAGATCTGTCTGATTCTGTCTCTCAAGTGCTGGGATTAAAGGCCTGCACCACTGTGCCTGACTAGCACTTGTAATCTTTCAACTCATGTATCATTTGTGTTTTCTTTGGTATTGCCAGTTTATGCCTCTCTATTTCATTATTTTAATTTTTGAGGGGTTTGGAGAGGGAGCACAGATTAAAGTGTATAGTTAATTTCTCACATTTATTAGGAGGTTTTGATGACAATTTAATATTAGCTAGGGGAAGAACATATCTCTTGTAGGTGAAAACTTTTCTGGTTTTTGGTGGTTGACCTTTCAATGAGTTCTTATTACATAAAAGTAAAGCCCAAATTATATTCTAAAATGGAAACCCTATGGAAATAAAAATCAATATTCCTCTGCATAAGTCTGTAAGTGTTTATCTTTGTTGTGCTGATGTTACTAGTTTTTATTCTTATCTTTGATGGGGAGATAGAAATTTTGCCCTCTTTTATGTGGCAAGAGAGGAGGTAAGGATAAAGCATGTTCAAAAACACCTCACTCATGGGAGATTTGATCCCTTGTAACCACAGCACTTGGGAAGTAAAACAGGAGGATGGGGGTGGGGGAGATTCAAGGCCAGCTCAGGCTACATGAGACCTTATCTCAAAAGAAAACAAAGCATCCACCTGATGCACCAGCAGCCCATTCAAGGCATCAGGGCCGTTCCTGAGCTCCCAGAGTGGACCTGGAGCAGACCAAGACAACTAGGCTTTCAGACAACACTGTAGGGGTTTCACTTGAGGATCACAACAGCTCTATCATTGCCTGCAGAGAGCACCAGGGAACAGGAAAGTTTCATCCATAGGACTCTCTACCCAAACTTGGCTTTAATCTTGACCACTTATGCATTAATATTTGTCATTGCTCTTTGGTTATATATGAAGTTCTGTCTTACATATTTTTATCTATATTATAGGGTGAGTATGGTGCTGGTTTTATGTCAACATGACACAAGCTATAGTCATCTGAGAGGCGAGATTACCAATCAAGAAAACACCCCCATAAGATCGTGTTGTAGGCAAACCCGTGGAGCATGTTCTTTTTTAATGATTGATGGGGCATTGCCCAGCCCATTGTGAGTAGGGCCACTCCTGGACTGGTGGTCTTGGGTTCTATTAGAAAGCAGACTGAGCAAGCTGTAACTGTGCCCCTCCATGGCCTCTGCATCAGTGCCTGCCTCCAGGTTCCTGCCCAGTTTGAGTTCCTGTCCTGACTTCCTTCATGATGAATTGTGATGTGAAAGTGTGAGCCAAAGGGACCCTTTCCTCCCCAGCTTGCTTTCAGTCATGGTATTGGGTCACAACAATAGTAACCCTAACTAAGACAGTAAGGTAGGTTTTTTGTTACTGTTGTTTTGTAAATTGTAACGATTAAGCAACAAATAAATAAGAAACAAAAGTGGGTCTTATGTCTGATTTGGTTCAGTCACTTAGTTTTATAGATGAGAAAACTGATGTTCAAAGAGGAGAAATGACTTGTTGAAGTGAGCAATGCAGATGCTAGTCTTCAGTAAAATGAAGCAATGATCCCATAACTCTACAGCTGATATTCACAGTAGCTGAGATGAAACCAGCCTATATGTCCATCAACCGTGAGCTAATAAACATCACACACACACACACACACCCACACACACACACACACACACTCAAATAAAATTATGTGAGTAGCAGGAAAATGGATAGAGCCGGAGACCATCATGTTAAGTAAAACAACCCAGGCTCAAAATATCAAATATTCCATACTCACATGTGGATTCTATCCTTGAAACTATATACAAAAAAAAAAAAAAAAAAAAAAAAAAAACTGAAACAGGAGAAAAGAGAATGGCTAAACTCAGCGTCTATCAAAAGTAGTACAGAAGAAATCCAACTTTTGATAATGGGTTTGGATTAAGGCCTCTTATTGGACCCTACAATCAGTACTCTCTGCTTTTTCCTCATACCAGTGCTGCTGTTCGTTGTTTTTTCCCTAGCTCTGGTGTCTGAAGCCTCTGCTCACACCCAGACTGTGTGAAATAAAAATTTTAATTGGCATCTGTTAATAGCTACCAATGAATAAAGACCTGATACTTTCCAAAAAATTACCAACTATATCCACCAGGCATAAGGTACAATGAGGACAACATGGTATGTGTTGGGGAGGACTTGAAAGGAAGTGGGAATAGGAGACTTGATAGAAAGGGGGAACTGGAGAGCAATGGGAGAAAACAGAGAGAGAAATGTTGCATTCTTTCCTTCACATGCAAACTCTAGCTTTAGCTACACACATGATATGAAAGCCTGAGAGGAGGTCCTTGGGAGGAATATTGGGGCCAAGAGGAAGAGGAAGGGGAGGAAGGGAAGGTAACGGGTGGTGAATATGAGCAAAATACAATGAAAATACTACAGCAAAATCCCTCATGTGCTATGCTAACTGAAACAAACCAATAGAATTTTACAAAGAGAACTGTATCCTGGGGCAATACACTTACAGATAGAAGATCAGTTACCTGGGTCTACTTGGCCATAGGACTGAGCACCGACTTGTCACTGCTGTAGTTTGAGACGGCAGGAGATGGACAGACTGAAATTCAACCCTCACACTAGGATTTGCTCAACTATCACATACCAGCTAGACATCCAATCCAGAAGGCACAATGCAGGGTCCAGCGGGTTCGGATGACAGCGCCCAGTGTCTGATGTATAAAATGAAGGGTTCCTCGGTGAGGTGTTCCAGAAAGAGAAGAAAAGGATTTCTTTGCCACCGCTTAGCTGACTCATCCCAGAGGCAGAGAATCGTGATCTCGAAGGACCCGTACCTTCTGCTCAATGAAAATGTTCTTGGACCAGAGAAATACAGCGAATAGAACCATTTCTTAAAAAGAAAGCCCCCAAGATTATCCAGTGTCCTCTGCTCTCTGAGTCTCCTTGTTTGGTTTTTAGTTCAGAGCCACAGCCCACAATGAGCAGGTTTGCTGGGTGTAGTGAGTGGACCACGGGGCCAGGTGGGACCGGAGAAATTTACAGCTATAGCTAGGTAAAAATACATCAACGAGTTAGAAAGCAATTCTCTCTCTCTTTTTTTTATATTAATATATCAGCATTTCTATTTCACATAATCCTTGAAAAAGAAAGTATTGGGTCAGTTAGTCTAGAGACTCTAAGAGAGCCACATAAATCCAGCTTCTATGAGATGTGCACCTTAACGACCTCACAGTTTAGTTCAGGGAAGCTTGTTTTAAAACCTGTACACTGGGAGCCAGGCGTAGTGCCTCACGCCTTTAATCCCAGCCCTTGAGAGGCAGAGATGGGTGGATCTGTGTGAATTCGAGGCCAGCCTGGTCTGCATAGTGAGTTCCGGGACAGCCAGAGCTACACAGTGAGACCTCTGTCTCGAAAACAAACCAATAACAACGACACAAACAAGCATTGGTGGGGCTGGAGGCGCTCATCTGACGAGAGCCCTGGCTGCTCTTCCAGAAGACCCAGGTTTGATTCCCAGCACCTACATGGTAGCTCACAACCTTCCGTAAGTCAAGTCTCTTGGGATCCAACACCTTCTTCTGGCCTCTATGGTCAGCAGTCACACACGTGGTGCACAAACATACATTCAGACAAGACACCCACACATAACATAAATAGAATTTAAAACCAAAACAAAAACCCATTAGGCATTGGGCCTGAAGAAACAGCTCCCTCCGTTGGTAGAGTGCTTGCTTCTCTGGCAGGCATTACTGTGGCATTGAATGCCTGTAATCCCAGCACCCTGGGAATTGGAGTGGAAGTTGGAGGAACTGCAGTTCCAGGCCAGCCTGAGCTGCATGAGATCCTATCAATAAACAGATATTCTTGCCTTAAAGTATGCATCCCAACCTTTCTGTTTCTAGTCCATTGCCTCAACACTGCACCAACCTGCTCCTCCTATTTAATTTTTTTTCTTACACTTTTCTCAGATCTCAGGTCTGATTCTCATTTCCAAGGTTTTATACAATTATATAATTTTCACTTTTTGGTGAGAGGTGGGAACAGATCCAAAGTCTTGGGCCATGCTAGATAAGTGCTTTATAACCTTAATAACTGAGCTATAGCACCAACTTCCTCCTTCCCTCCCTGTTCTCCTCTTCCTGATTCCCTAGTAGCCTAGGCCAGCCTTGAACCTGCAATCTTCTTGCCTCAACCTCCTGAGTGCTGATAGTACAGGCTTGTGCCACCATACTCAGTGTTTCTGATCTTTCTTTATGACTATTCTTCCACTCTGTTCTCCCGCACCCCTCAAAATCTGCAAAATTCCTAGAAACTGCAGTTTGGGGCAGACCTTTACAGGGCATTGACTCTAAATTTGGTTCTCACTGTCTGAATAGCTTTTCCTGGCTTTCTTCTGGGACAGCGACCTGAACTAAGTCCTTAATTGACAGCACAACCTATCTTTCATAGTGAGGTTCATGAATTCAGAGCCAGATTGCCTTTGAGTTCTGACTCCCCCTCTTGCTGGCTGTCAAGTCACTTAGACTTCTGGGCCTTATGTCCTCACTTGTAAAACAGACAGTTGATAGGCCAGTAGGACGTTGAGGCTGAGATAATGTAGTTACTGCTGTGGCAAAGGTATGGAGCTCACTGGTAAAACAGGTTCTGAGTATGTGCTAGGCCATGGGTTTGATTCTCAGCATCACCAAAACACAAAGAAAAAACATTCTTACTATTCTGGGCCTGTAGAAAATGTGGCGAATGTGGTGGTTGTCACCACTGTTCCCTCCTGTAACTTTAGAACTTAGTTTTTTTTTTTTTTTTTTTTTTTTTTTTGAATGGAGAAAAAGCAATAAAGATACAAGGAAAATAGTAAGTTCAAAATATCACACTTCACCACAGTGGTTATTATCACATGAGCTTTAAAATTCCATGTTTTCCTTTCAGTGCCAGCAGCTTGAATTCTCTACCATTTCAAATGCTATATTTCCACTTCTCCTGTTTGGATAAACCACTTCAGTCTAAATGACATTTTCTCCTTTTTTTTTTTTTCCATCAGGACTAACTTTTCTATCATAACTTCCAAAGCCTTCTAAGTAAATCATAAGAAAGTGTTTTACGGGAAGGTCAAACACAGGTGACGCTTTCACGCGGTAAATGACAAAGGACAGAAGGGAAACAACGCGCGTTTTCCTGGAATCCGAGTTAGGAAACAGGGGCAACAGGACAAACAGCAAACAGCAAACAACTGCTTGAGTTACATCAGAACGAAAAGAGGGCGATGACCTGGGCTTCCAGTCTGAAACTGTTACCCAACGCGATTAGTGGAACTGGACCTGGGAAGTAACCTATCACGTGCTAGAAACTGCTGCAGAGGCTTTGAACAGAAAGCTTGCTTAGAGGATAGCTGGTGTGTGTCCTCTAAGGTAAGTGTCACAATTTTACAGATCAGACAATGCTTTGGCTAGTGGATAGCCCCACACCCATGGACCTGTGGGCAGCACTGAGGGGACTTTATGGGGTTATAGAAAAAGAGAGAGAGAGAGAGAGAGAGAGAGAGAGAGAGAGAGAGAGAGAGAGAGAGAGAGAGAGAGAGAGAGAAAGAGGTGAAGTTGGGAGGGGACACACTGCCGAGGACATGGGGGAACTTAGAGGGGAATGGGAGATGGATAAGATAATATTTCACGTCTTCATGTCTGAACTTCTCAAGAATAAAGAAAAATGACAATAAAAGATATCAAATAAACTGGCCATTCCATCTTGGTGATTAGAAACCTATGATGGTGAGGTTTTCACACCTATGAAAAATGTGGCCTCTATCCATGTCTTAGCTAAAGTTATACTTTAGCTCCCCTCTTGACAGGTGGCAGGTTATTAACTTTAACATCTATAAGGCAAAACTTCAGATACACTTTGATTTTTAGGATAGTTAAAGTACAAAATTTTCTGGGTGAGCATAACTATAAAAGGCTGAAACAAGGATATGTAATCTAATAAAAATTTCATGTAATTGGGGGAAGTTGAAAATGTAAGAGTATTGGGGTTTGTCCTTGATTTATATTTTTTTTTTTGTATTCCTTCCAGTTAAACTGATTTCCTCATGTTGTTTCTGGATTACAGCCAGAATCAACTTTGCCTGTTTCTAATCAAATAATGGAGCAGACAATTTACAAATTCTGACTTCAGTTCGCAGTTCCTGGGAGGCTGTGTCTGGACTGAGCCTAGCTGAGGACTGATTCATTTTGACTGGAGGTAAGTTATTATCTGCGCTCTTGACTGGACTGTTACAATGCTGACTTTTTTTTCCCATGAGACTGAATGACAGTCACCACAACTTAAAAGAATAACCATTGGCCTTTCAGAGAGACTGGAATGACTGACAATAAAGGAAGGCCTGCAGTTTGGAGGAGAGCTTCAGAATTTAACTAGCTTCCAGTCTCTTTATATTTTAAGAAAGTTGGATGGGAGTTCAAAGTATAACTTTCCATTTCAGCCTATGAAAGAAAAACCAGAACAGACCACGTTGTGATCTGGGTGTCCCAAATGCTTTTCTTTACTTCAGCTATTTGGAGATCAAATACGTTTAGTTTTTTAAAAATATAAATTCTTAATATAAATAACAAGGATACAGTTATATTCCATTTTCAGAAAATGAGGGCAAGTTTGGAAAAAGCAGCATAGCATAGCAAGAGTCTCTCAGGCTATACTTTTGGGTAAAATTTTAACTGTCTATATGAAGGTTATAGCTCATGTGTGACTTCTAACTTAGAAAGCAGACTGCTTTAAATGACTTTTCACTTCTTTTAAATGTATTGTTTTTCATTGTGTTGAAAGGTTTCCCCCTACCCTCCCTCTACTCCTCCCAGTTCCTCCCCACCTCCCCTCTCATCTGGATCCCCTCCCTTTCTGTCTCGTATTAGAAAACAAACAGGCTTCTAAGGGTTAATATAATATGATAGAACAAAAACTAACATATCTGAGTTGGACAAAACAAACAAACAGAAGGAAAAGAGCCCAAGAGAAGGCACAGGACACAGAGACCCACTTGTTTGCACACAGAGAAGTCCCATAAAAACACTAAAGTGAAAGGTGTATTATGTATGCTAAGGACCTGGTGCGGCCCCATGCAGGTCCTGTGCAAGCTGCCTCAGTCTCTATGAGTTCATACGAGCTTTGATCATTTTGATTTAGAAGGCTCTGTCTTCTTGGTGTCCTCCATCCCCTCTGGCTCTTCCATTCTCTCTGCTTCCCCCTTTTCAGGGTTCCCTGAGCTCTGAGGGGATGGATTTGATGGTGGCATCCCACTTAGGACTGAATGTTCCAAGGTCTCTCACGCTCTGCATGATGTTTGGCTGTGGGTCTCTGCATTTGTTCCCATCTGCTGCAGGAGGAGGCTTCTCTGACCATGGCTGAGCAAGGCACTGATCTGCTTCACTGGCTGGAGTCCCTTTTTTAAAAATTTATTTTATCTTCTATCCTCTCATAATGGCCCATTCAGAACATATCATTTAAAAATTTTTGTATGCTACTAACATACTTTGTGTTTTGATTCTATTCATAAAAGGCATGTACTAACCACAGCACATTTTATTTTTAACGTTAGACATTTTTGCCTTTGTTTAATATAGCATAATTTGTTAGTTTTAAAACTGCGCCATGCGGCAGTGGCACACGCCTTTAATCCCAGCAATTGGGAGGCAGAGCCAGGTGGATCTCTGTGAGTTCGAGGCCAGACTGGTCTACAGAGTGGAAATCCAGGACAAGCATCAAAACTACACGGAGAAACCCTGTCTTGAAAAACCAAAAAACAAACAAGCAAACAACAAAAAAAAACAAAAAACAAAACAAACAATAAAACTGCTAGTCAGAAATAGGGCATGGTGGCACATGCCAGTAACTCAGCATTTGGGAAGCAGAAGGAAGAGGATTATTTTAAATTTGAGTCCAGCCTAGTTGACACTAGAAGTTCCAGGTTAGCCAGAGCTATGAAGTGAGTTCCTCAAAAAAGTCCCACACATAACACCACCCCAACCCTCCACCCCTTGACACACACACACACACACACACACTCTCTCTCTCTCTCTCTCTCTCTCTCTCTCTCTCTCTCTCTCTCTCTCTCTCTCTTACTGGGCAATGAATTAAAATTTACAGCCTTAGAACTATTTATTTAGGTTCCGGGAACTGAACCAAGAGCCTTGGTTCATGCAACACATATTCTACTACTGATCTACATCCCCACCCTCCTTAAAATAATTCATATTGAATAATAGAGGCTATCTAAGAGCAGCTATTTGAAAATAATTTCAAGGGATGATTAATTTTATAATAAATTTAAAGTATTATGATTTATAATTCAAAAATGCCCAAAGCAAAAATACTATAAAAGAAATACAACAGTCATAGCGAATGATAAGAGACAGGGTATTTGATATGATATTAGTATAAACTAGATGTGCAGAACAGAGGATGGTTTACTGTCATAAATAATGAAGACTAGATTTTCATTTAAATTATTTATTTATTTATTTGTGTGTGTGTGTATGTGTGTGTGTGTGTGTGAGAGAGAGAGAGACAGACAGACAGACAGAGGCAGACACACACACACACACAGATGTGATGCATGCAGTTGTGTCTGTGGTTACAGAACAACTTTCTGAGAGTCAGTTTTTTTCCTTCCACCATGAGTCTGGGAGTGGAATAAATTCAGAAAGTAGGTATATTAGTTACTTTTCTATCGCTGTGGTAACATTCCATGACCAAGGCAACTAACGACAGAGTTTATTTGGGCTTCTGGTTCTGGAGTTAGAGTTCATGACTGTAAGGCAGAGGCAGTAGGTATAGCTGGAACAATAAGCTGAGAATTCACATCTGGAAGCACAAACAGGAAGCAGAGAGAGCAAACCTGGAATGGCAAGAGGCTTTGAAACTCCTGAGTTTGTCCCTAGTGACATACTTCCTCCAGCAAGGCCAGACCTTCTAAACCTATCCCAACCAATGCCACCAAGTAGGGACCAACTATTAAACATGCCTGAGACTATAGGGCAACATTCCTCATCTAAACCATCACTCATGGCTTTCTGCAAGTGCTTTTTTCTGCTAAGCCCCTTCCCTGCCCCAAGGACAGATTTTCAAGGAAAACTCTATAATACTCAAAAAAATTCTTCCTTAATGAAGTAGATGTTGGGTAGAATTACAAATCAGGGCACAAAATTTAGAAGACAACATATTCCTCATAATGTGTTTGATAGTCACATTAATATAAACCCTTTGAGAAAGATAATGATATTCTGAAATGTCTTTTTATTTAAAGATCTGCCAGACAAGGGATTGCTTTTGAATTGGTAACACTAGTCCACCAAGAGACAGAAACCTGTCAAAATGTTTTCATTGGCATTTACAATTTTTTTGTTTGTTTGTTATTTATTTTCTATTATCAGCTTGATACAGTACAAATTCTTATCCTAATAGTGAAATGTTTCATTGAGGCTTGCCCAGTAATTGAGTAAAACCAAAACTTATTATAAGCCACAGTCATCCTAGGGTCCCCCCTGCTATGTAGCCTCCCTGGTTCTGTGGGTTGCAGTCTGATTGTTCTTTGCTTTATATCTAGAATCCACTTATGAGTGAGTACATACCATGTTTGTCTTTCTGAGTCTGGGTTACCTCACTCAGGATGATATTTTCTAGTTCCATCCATTTGCCTGCAAATTTCATTCTGTCATTGTTTTTCTTTGCTGAATAGTGCTCCATTTTGTGTATATATATATATCACATTTTCTTAATCCATTCCTCAGTTGATGGGTATCTAGGTTGTTTCAGGTTCTGGCTATTACAAATAGTGCTTCTATGAACATAGTTGAGCATGTATCTTTGTGGTATGACTGAGCATTCCTTGGGTACATGCCCAAGAGTGTTATGGCTGGGTTTTGAGATAGATTGATTCCCAATTTTCTGAGAAACCACCATACTGATTTCCACAATGGTTGTACAAGTTTGCATTCCCACCAACAGTGCAGGAGTGTTCCCTTTGCTCTGCATCCTCTCCAACATTGACTGTCATTACTGGTTTTTTTTTTTTTTTTTTTTTTTTTTGATTTTTCGAGACAGGGTTTCTCTGTGTAGCTTTGCGCCTTTCCTGGAACTCACTTGGTAGCCCAGGCTGGCCTCGAACTCACAGAGATCCGCCTGGCTCTGCCTCCCGAGTGCTGGGATTAAAGGCGTGCGCCACCACCGCCCGGCCTCATTACTGTTTTTGATCATAGCCATTCTGACAGGTGTAAGGTGGTATCTCAGAGTCGTTTTGATTTGCATTTCTCTGATGACCAAGGATGTTGAGCATTTCTTTTTTTTTTTTTTTTTTTTTTTCTTTTCTTTTTTTTTGGTTTTCGAGACAGAGTTTCTCTGTGTAGCTTTGTGCCTTTTCCTGGAACTCACTTGGTAGCCCAGGCTGGCCTCGAACTCACAGAGATCCACCTGCCTCTGCCTCCCGAGTGCTGGGATTAAAGGCGTGTGCCACCACTGCCCAGCTTGAGCATTTCTTTAAATGTCTTTCAGCCATTTGTGATTCTTCTTTTGAGCATTCTCTGTTTAGCTCTTTAGCCCATTTTTCAATACATACTGGATTGTTCAGTATTTTGATGTCTAGTTTCTTGAGTTCGTTATATACTTTTTATTCAATATAGTACTTGAAGTTCTAGCAAGAGCAATAAGACAACAAAAGGAGATCAAAGGGATACAAATTAGAAAGGCAGAAGTCAAACTTTCACTATTTGCAGATGATATGATAGTATACATAAGTGACCCCAAAAATTCTACCAGGGAACTCCTACAGCTGATAAACTCCTTCAGTAAGGTAGCAGGATACAAGATCAACTCAAAAAAATCAATAGCCCTCCTATACACAAATGATAAAAGGGCTGAGAAAGAAGTCAGAGAAACATCACCCTTTACAATAGCCACAAATAATATAAAATACCTTGGGATAACACTAACTAAACAAGTTAAGGACCTTTTTGATAAGAACTTTAAATCTTTAAAGAAAAAAATTGAAGAAGATATCAGAAAATGGAAGGATCTTCCATGCTCATTGATAGGTAGGATTAACATAGTAAAAATGGCAATATTACCAAAAGCAACCTACAGATTCAGTTCAATCTCCATAAAAATCCCAACACAATTCTTCACAGACTTGGAAAGAAAAATACTCAACTTCATATGGTGTTTACAATTTTTTTAAAAGATGTATTTATTTATTATGTATACTGTGTTCTGTCTGCATGTATGCCTGCCCGCCAGAAGAGGGCACCAGATCTCATTACAGATGGTTGTGAACCACCATGTGATTGCTGGGACTTGAACTCAAGTCCTCTGGAAGAGCAGTCAGTGCTCTTGACCTCTGAGCCATCTCTCCAGTCCAGCTTTTACAATTTTTTTGACTAAATATTAATGATAAGCAATATGTCTTTAATTTAGAAAACCTTTTCTTTAATAATTTATTTGTGTGTGTGTGTGTGTGTGTGTGTGTGTAGATATGTGCATGCCTGCATGTATATAAGTCAGAGGATCCCAGAAGTGAAGGCTTTAAGATGTTTTTTGGGTGTTCCTTCTCTCATCATGTAGGTCTGAGGATGGAATGCCTGTCTTCTAGTTTTTTGGCATGCTTTTTTTTTTTTTTTTTTTTTTTTTTTTTTTTTACCATTGAGACATCTTGCTGGTCCCCTAGGCAATATTTATATGTGTTATGTAATATATAATATTAATTATATATGCATATCAAATTATATGTTATATACAAATATATACCAAAGCACTTTTTATTTACCCGATTTTAATTTTTATTTAATGTTTACATTAAAAAAAATTTTTTTATGTGCATTGGTGTTTTGCCTGCCTGTATGGTTGTGTGAACGTGTCGGATCTTCTAGAACTGGAGTTAACTGGAGTGAGCTGTCATGTGGGTGATGGGAATTGAACCTGGGTTCTCTGGAAAAACAGCCAGTGCTCTTAACTGCTGAGCCATCTCTCCAGCCCCCTAATGTTTACATTTTTAAAAAAGCAGTTTAATCAAGTCTATTTTACCCTTCAGTTTAATCAAGTCTATTTTACCGTTCTCTGTACTCTCCTTTCCAATTCCTTCCCTATCCCCCAACCACTATTCTCTCCCACCTTTATGTGCTCTCTATTTTTTAAAATCCACTAACTTTTCCTAAATTTTCTGCCTCTATGTGCAAGGGTGTGGGACCACCTACTTGAGCACAGGAAGCCTCTCAGGGGCCACGTCTGAAGGAAGCTAACTCTCCCCATCAGCCACCCATTGCCAATAGCTAACCAGCTGAAGGTGGGACTTTGTGACTCCCTCTCCCATCCATGCTTGGACTTGGTCTGAACTCATCTTGTGCAGGGTTTGTGCACACAATCATAGGCTCTATGAGTTCATGCGTGTGTGAATGCTCATGTCAAAAAAAATACCATTTCAATGTAGTCATCAACTAACCCTGTCTCTTAGAGTCTTTCCTCTTCCATTATTCCCCTGTAGTCCTTTGTTCCATTGTATGGCATTTTCCCACCCTCCAGAGCTCTGCTACCAGTGGCCCTTTACTGTTTTTTAACATATATGTGCATATATATATATGTATATATATACATATATATGTTTCTGAAGATATAAAAACATACACAGATGAGGGAAAGCATGAGATGTTTATCTTTTAGGGGTCTGGGTTATCTCACACAGAATACTTGTTTCCCACTCCATCCATCTGCTTGCAAATTTTCTCATTCAATTTTTCAATAGCTGAATAATTCCGCTATGCAAATGTATCACATTTGCATTAACCATTCATCGACTGGTGGACATCTGGGCTGCAATGAGCATGGCGAACTCCTATCTTAACATCAGGAGAAGATCCTTTTGGGTATCTGCTCCAGATAGCTGGGTCTTATAGTAGATCTATTGCTAGCTCTTTGAGGAACCTCCTCTCGGGTTTCCACAGTGGCTGCTCCAGTTATACTCCCAGCAGCAGTGAATAAGTGTTCCTCTTTTCAACATTCGTGCCAACATACATTGTCACTCGTTTTCTTTTTCCTCTTTAACTTGGCCATTCTGACTGGAAAAGATGAAACCTCAAAGCAGTTTTAATTTGTATGTCCCCAATGGCTAAGCATGTTGAACACTTAAAAAATGTTTCTTGTCTAAACGTATATTTCACCTTTTGAGTACTCTGTTTAGTTCCATGTTCCATTATTATTTGGGTTGTTTGTTTTCTCAATGTTTCATCTTTTGAGTTCTTTGTACACTCTAAATACTAATTCACTGTCCAATGTGTAGCTGGTAAAGATTTTTCCCTATTCTGTAGATTGCCTCTTCATTCAAATAATCATGGTCTTTGCCATGGCCTTTTAGTTTCATGGGATCCTACTTATCAATTTGATTGCAATGACTTAGCTTCTGGGACCCTATTTAGAAAGTTCTTTCCTGTATCAATGACCTCTATGAGATTGGAGGTATCAGGTCTTATGTTGAGATCCTTGACTGGTGAGAGATAAGGATCCAATTTCATTCCTCTACATGTAGCTACCCAGTTTGACTAACATCATTTGTTAAAGAAAGCATCTTTTCTCAAATGTGAATTGTGGGCCTCTTTATCAAAAAAGGTGTCTGTAGGGGGCTGGGTTTGCATGTGGGTCTTCAACTCTATTCCATTGATCAGTGCCCTTCCCATCCTAGAACCATTTTTATTGACCCCAGGGGAACTGAGAACTTCCCAACTTATAGGTGTGAACTTCAATAATTGTTTAAGTGTTAAATCACTGTGCTCAAACTTTGCTATTCACTAGAATCTCTTGGAAGTCTTCAATCATTCTAGTGCTTACACCTGTAATCCCAGTGTAGGCAGGAAGAGTGCCCCAAATTCAAGGTTAGCCTGGGAAACAGAGTGAGTTCCAAGCCAATCTGGGCTACTACCACCAATAGACATAGAATTTAATCTTTGGACACAAATGTTTTCTTTGTAAAGCTCCTCACTCTGATCCCAGTGAGTAATGAAGTTTAGAAACCACTTATTTTGTTACAAAAAGGTAGAGAAAGTGACTGATAAGAAAGATTAGCCATTATATGTTCTATCACAATAAATGGGCCTATAAATAATGCAGCTCACTCAAGCAGGAATTGTTCATAAAATTTAAGATTATGCAAATAGCTTCTGCCATTAACTTCTAACGTTTTTGAAAAACTCATCATGTGACCACACCTTGAAGTTATTCTGAGTATGAGTGTTGCAGGAATCTTAAAAGTTCTTATTAATAAAATCAAACCCGAGGCGAGTTATTGGGGTCCATGCTGGTAGATCAGAGAGACAGAACAAGCCACAGCTATCTCACCTTGCCAATTCCTCAGCTGGTCCTGTTTCCTCAGACTGGAGGCCTCTGAGTCCTCATCCGGAATGGGTCTCAGTTGAATTGCTGCTCAAAAGCCTGAATGCTTAACCAGCCAAAATCTTAACCAGCCAAATTGCCTCTAGTTTCTGGTCCTCACGCCTTATATATCTTTCTGTTTTCTACCACCACTCCCTGGGATTAAAGGCTGGCTTTCTGGGATTAAAGGCGTGTCACCATGCTTGGCTGTTTCCAATGTGGCCTTGAACTCACAGAGATCCAGAGGGATTTCTATCTCTGGAATGCTAGGATTAAAGGTGTGAGTGCCACCATTTTCTAGCCTTTGTATCTAGTGGCTGTCTGTTCTCTGACCCCAGATAAATTTATTAAGGTACACAATATTTTGGTGAACACAATACCACCACATATGAGCAAAGGTTTTTCAGGTCTGATGTAAAGAGCTTGAGATATAGCTTAGTGGGAGAGAACTTGCCTAGATGCACACGGCTCATGGGTTTGATTTTTAGACCTGAAAAAGGCAATCTCAAGAAGTGGAAGCCAGGCATTTGAGGTAGAAGCAGGAGGGTCTTGAATTTGAAGTCAGCCTGAGCTGCATAATGAGACCTTGGAGAAGAGAGAGAGGAGGGGAGGGGGAGAGAAGAAAGGTGGATGAGAAGGGGGAGTGAGAAGGAGGAGAAACGAGAAACAGCAGCTGTAACATTAACTTTCTCCCACAAATTTAATAAAGTAGAACTTAACATTTTACGTTATCATGATTTCTTACATACATATTAAGAAAAAAATCAAGACAAAGAGTGTTCAGTATTTGGGAACCAGAGTCTGTGAGTTCAAGGCCATCCTGGCATACATAGGGAGTTCCAGCCCAACCAGGGCTACACATAGTGAGACCCTGTCTCAAAACAAACAAAAGAAAGAAAGAAGGAAAGAAAGAAAGAAAGAAAGAAAGAAAGAAAGAAAGAAAGAAAGAAAGAAAGAAAGAAAGAAAGGGAGAAAGGGAGAAAGAGAGAAAGAGAGAAAGAGAGAGAGGAAGGAAGGAGGAGGAGGGAGGAAGGAAGGAAGGAAGGAAGAAAGAGAGAGGAAGGAAGGAAGAAAGAGAGGGAGGAAGGAAGGAAGGAAGGAAGGAAGGAAGGAAGGAAGGAAGGAAGGAAGGAAGGAAGGAAGGAAACAGTGCACAGCAACCTCCTATTATAACTTTCTTCTTCTAAAAATAAAAATAGTCCTCCCCTTAGAAATTCCACATCATTATCTGGTATTTATTTAGCACATGCATGCCCAGATACCTAAAAGAGTTATCTCAGAATTTCTGCAGTATTGTAAGGTGGCTAGGAACCTCCACTTTACAGAACTGGAACACTTTAGTGAGTTCCCTGGAGTCATACAGTTGGACCTGGCTGAGCCAAAATATGGTCCCAGGTCTTTCTTCCTTTTCCTGTCCTTTTCCACACTCTCACAAAGCAACACATTCGAGCCTTGGATGAAACTGGAACCCCTTTGTGTGTCTGTGTTACTGAGCAGGTTCAACTATTTCTAAGCTTTGATGTGGTTGGCTCCCATCGTTCTGTGGGACAGAAGGCTGAGTGGTAAGTAGGGGATGCATTTCTGGGTAACTCTCAGGAGCTCTGGGGCTTTATCTGACCAGTTGAGTCTGGTCTCATGAGGAATTCTTTCCCTTGTAGTTCTTTCAAGTGGGAAGAATGGGGGAGATTCACAGCTTCGTCCTGGTCACCATTGCCCTGATAATGGGCAGGGAAACCTGGGTAAGCCTTTTGTGCAGACTATTATATCTATAAGGCCCACTTAGAGATGGAATTTCTGTTTAATTTCCAAAAAAAACTATATTAACTTGCTGCCAAGGGATGAAAAAGTTCTGTGGAAACATGTGGCACATAGTAACACTTAAACACTTTAAAAATAAAAATTAGGATTTATAACAAATCAGTGAAATATTTTTAAGCTGTTATTTCTTTTTTCACATGATATCAGGCATTCAAAACTAGCCATGGTAGTTAGTATTGGTCTTGGGCCAATATTGGACATAACTGCCATATACTATCACAATTATTTGAAGGTAGTGTCAATGAACTTGTGTCTCCATTTACCTGTCCCAAAGGACAAAAGATTAACTTACTCAAAGTTCTAGGGAAAATGAAATAACTTTCTGTTGGAAATAGTGTTCTGGTATGGGAGTGGGAGGCAAAATCGGATCAAGGGTTTATCCAGATTATTAGCAACATGTATTTTCCATGAACATGAGATGCACATTGCCTTGCAGGCCCTCGAGAATGCCAACTGTTTGCAGGAGCAGGAAAGGCTCAGAGCTCAGGTGTACCAACTTGAGACTCGGGTTAAACAACTACAGACCGTGATCAAACAGCTCGTGCATGAGAAGGAAGTCCAGTTCCTGGATGAAGGACAGGAGGACAATTTCATTGACCTTGGAGGCAAGAGGCAATATGCAGGTCAGAATCGGTTTACCTTATCTTAACTAGCTGTGGCACACATCCACATGGAATGATGGCATTAGGTATTCAGTGACTTTGGGCTTTTTCTTTGTTCCATTTTGTTTTTTTTAGTTTTTATTTTCAACTCAGGATCTCACTATATAGCTTAGGTTGGTCTGGTACTTAACTGTCTTCCTGCCTCAGCCTCCATAAGGGCTGGGATTTCAGGTATATCCCCGCCCCACCCATCACCACCACCCTGAGTGTACTTCACATCTTACTAAAAAGCTATGCCTACTCCAATTATAAGCAGCATAACTCACACCATCAAATTAACTGTCTTCTTCCATATTTTACCCTTTTCTCTCTAGTATGTGCCCAGAGGGTGTTTGATAAGAATACTAAGTATCTGAGGATTCCTGTATCTCAATAAGAAATCAGGATGACAGATTGTTCAATATTCACCTAAAAATGGCAGATTATAATTGAGAATATGTTTAAACTTTGTTTTTATGAGTGTCTTTCCTCCTTATGTGTATGCAGTATTCCCTTCTGTTTATTTTGAGCTGTTGTCTAGTCTTGAAATTCAGAGTGGGGGCAATCCTTCTGCCTCAGCTTCCTGAGTAGCTTGGGTCACAGGTGTGTGCTCCCATGCCTGGGGCTCCCTTCTGAAGCCCACAGTGAAAAATAAATGAATAGAATAAAAGGATAGGGCTGGGTGGTGGTGGTGGTGGCGGCGGCGGCGGCGGCGGCGGCGGCGGCGGCGGCGGCGGCGGCGGCGGCGCACGCCTTTAATCCCAGCACTCGGCAGGCAGAGCCAGGCGGATCTCTGTGAGTTCGAGGCCAGCCTGGGCTAACAAGTTCCAGGAAAGGCGCAAAGCTACACAGAAAAACCCTGTCTCGAAAAACAAAAAAACAAAACCAAAAAAGAAAGAAAGAATAAAAGGATAGGAAAAGAAAAATCCTCATTTTTAAGGAGTAGTTTTCAAATATGTATATTTAATAGTCTGGCATTTTTCCTTTTGAATAGGCCAACATTTATATCCTAGAAATGAAATGATGTTGAACTGTGAGCACAGTATAAATACCACGGCACACATCACCGTTCCCGACAGAAAAATGCCTTTTGGCTTCCTGTACGTGTGAATGGCTTCTGTAAGAGTGAACAGTGATGGTTAGAAACAAAGAGAATGCTGTCTAGAACTCTTTGTTCACAGCTGTCTCTATGCTGCACATCTATGATGAATTCTAACTCCTCTGTTGAATGTTTCTCTGCCTTGATTAGCTGGTCCCTGTGTAAGGTTTGCAAGGATATCCAGTGCATTTGAAACTATATCTTACTATCTGATACGATGGATGTTTCGCCTGTGTGCTATAAACATGCTTGGTGTCCATGGAAGCCAGAAGAGGGAGTCGGTCCCTGGGAACTGGAGTTACAGACAATTGTGAGCTGCCCTGTGGATGCTGGGAATTGAAACCCAGTCCTCTCGAAGAGCAGCCAGTGCTCTTAACTGTTGAGCCATCTCTCCGGGCCCAGCCAGTGCATTTTATCTTCCCATGGACTATCAGAGCTTTGAAACATAGTTGGTCCTCCTGTTTGCAGATGAAAAAAAAATGGGGAATAGATGAGCAAGTATAAACTCAGAAATTTACTGTAACCAAAAGCAGATGTCAAAGACATGCCAATCCTAAGGGAATAAAAACTCCCCATTTTGTGCCTGTAAATGCCTTACTAGGCGGTGTACTACTTTCCCATCACTGAGAAAGCACCTGATGAGAACCGATTTAAAGAAGAAGAGATTTATTTTGGTTTAAGGTTTGAGGGGATCCATTCCATCAAGGCAGGGAAAGCATGGCTGCAGGAGCAGGGGACGCCTGGTCACACTACGGCTGTAGTCAGAAAGCAGGAAGTGAAGAGAAATGAGGTGGGGCTGTAGACGTCAACCCCATCCCTAGCGACCCATTTTCTCCAGCATGGCTCTACCCCCTAAAAGTTCCACTGTCTACCCAAACAGCGTCACTATCTGGGGACCAAGTGCAAAAGGGCCTATGGAGACATTTCACATTTGAACCACATGTGGGATTTAGAGTTGTGCGAACTATAGAATTGACGCTTCGGTAAAATGCCCACGTTCGCCGGAAATCTTCACCCGGGTTCTAATCTCTCTATGCTCAAACCGCTTGCCCTGAACGCCTCACCTTCTTCTGCTCAACTGACTTAGTTGAGGTTTCTGTTGCTGTGGTGAAAGCAATTTGGGGAGGACAGCGTTATTGCAGTCTACAGTTCCTCATCACAGTTCATCCCTGGAAGAAGTCAGGGCAGGAACTCAGGCAGGGCAGGAACCGGGAGGCAGGAGCTGAGACAGAAGCTATGGAGGAGTGCTGCTTACTAGATCACTCCCCATGGCTTTAAAAAAAAAATACCATTCAGGACCACCTGCCTGGAGGTAGCACTGTCCACAATAAGCTGGGCCCTCCCACATCAATCACCAATCAGGAAAGTGCACCAGAGGCATTGCCCTTTGGCCAATCTGGTGGGGACATTTTTCTCAATTGAGGTTTCTTCTTCCCAAATGACCTTTGCTTTGTGTCAGTGTCAAGTTGACATAAAAATAGCCATTGCAAAAGCATCTTGGTATTTAGAAACTCCCTTCTACCCCGCCCCCCAATATGTCCTATGCTCCCCTTTAGAGGTCAGAGAAGGTCAGAGCCATTGGCTTACAGTAGTAAGGATAGGTATAACATAAGGATACCTGGGGCTCCAGAACATGAAGCAGAACGGAGGCTATCTCAGGTTAAACACAAAGGGATAGATAGTTTGAAGAAGTCCCAAGGGAAAAGGCACAGAAATTACATTCTAAGGAGAAAACTACAGAGAATGTTGGTTAAGACAGTAAATGAAGGCAACATCTACAGGGAATCAGACTCTGTGTATGTCCTTGGAAGACAGTGATTCCCTGCCATAGCCACTCATTCAAAGTAGCTGGTGCCCTTCTACAGTGCTAATACTTACCCCAAAATTGAAGGGGCTTGATTTACTCTATTTGCAAGCTAATCAGCTTGCCTGCATGGATCTAGCAGAGGGCTACAGCTCAAGGGTCAGAAGTATTCGTTTCATATTCACATTAATGTCTCTTGTTCTCAAATACCAAGACCCCGTGTGAGCAGTTAATGGGGTCTTGAGTTAATGGGGCTGCATCACAGCTGGACACCCTGAGATTAAGAAACTCTAGTAATTTATAGTGGGTTAAAGGGTGTCTAATCTTCAAAGTAGCTGTTATCTTCATTTTAGTGTACAGCAAACAGAGCAACTGTCTGTCCAGAAGGAGATGTTATCTCGATATCTTTCAAGACTGTCCAAGTGTGCTTTTAAACATAATCTAGAATATAACCTCTATTGGAAAAAATGTGTAGAAATGCAAGTGCCCTATGGGGAATTGTCTACAAACATTGCCTACATTCTACTCCAGGCTAATGAATGAAGCATCACTGCAGGCCAGTAAATAATTTATGAATTGTCTGATGGATGTGGATGATACTGTTTAAGGACAGAACCAGGTCAGACTTCTTACCATATTTCCTTCCATAGACTGAGATGGGACAAGATTGTTTGGAGTCACCAAGTAAATGTTCTGTCTTTTGGGTTAATAGTGTATTCTTCATGGTACCCTTTTCATTGGTTGAAGTTTCAGGGCTTGACTGTAATGTGGTCAGGTATTTATCCTGAAACTTTTGCTATGGTTAGTAGGTCCAAGAGCTGTAGTTTTTGGTTTTTTTTCTCTTTGGGGGCTTGCCACCCAGCTCCCAAATAAACACATAGAGATTTATTCTTACTTATTAATTCCCAGCCCTAGCTTGGCTTGTTTCTAGCCAGCTTTTCTAACTTAAATTATCCTGTTTCTCTTTAACTACATTTTGCCTCTGGGCTTGTTACCTTTCTTTATTCTATATGTTTTTCTATCTTTCTTACTCTGACTGGCTGGCTGGCTGGGTGACTGGCCCCAGCTTCCCCCCCTCCTTCTCCATTTCTCGCTCCTCCCTCTTCTTCCCAAGATTTCTCCTCCTATTTATTCTCTCTGCCTGGTAGTCCCACCTATTTCTGTCTCCTGCCAAGCTAATGTTGTCTAAAGAACGAATAGTAGGAGTCAGCTCAGGGGGAAGAGTAGAACCAAGGAGTTAAGAGCAGAGGAAAGAGGCTCGCGAAAACCTCAGAGGTTCAGGAGGAATGGATGCTATTGAGAAATTGACATAAACTTAGTGTGCTCGCTTGAACATGCAAAGCAGAAGCATTTAGCATCAGAAAATGGACAAAGTCTGGTTCTGACAGGAGGTTTTTGTTTGTTTGTTTGTTTAATTTTTGCATGTTTTCCACTTATTCATCCTGTCAGTCTCAAAGTTTGTATTCTTTAACCAGTATCTCCACAGCCCCTCATGTAGCTTGAGTTTTCCTGCCTTGCCCACAGTCAGGACAAATCTCTGTCACCCGCCAGTCCCACAGCCGCTCAGACCCAACCAAGTAAACACAGAGACTTATATTGCTTACAAACTGTATGGCCGTGGCAGGCTTCTTGTTAACTATTCTTATATCTTAAAGTAACGCATTTCTACAAATCTATACCTCGCCACGTGGCTGGTGGCTTATCGGCGTCTTCACATGCTGCTGGTCATGGCAGTGGCTGCAGCCAGTCCTTTTGTCTTCCTGTCCTTTTATTTCTCCTCTCTGTTAGTCCCGCCTATCCTTCCTGCCTAGCCACAGCCGATCAGGTTTTATTTATTGATCAATCAGAACAACTTGACATACAGACCATCCCCCAGCACAGCCAAGTGCAGACCATCTCACACACCTGCACTCAGGCCCATGGTCCTAATCATCCTCTATATGGACCTGCTGGGTAACGCCACAAGGAACCCAAGAAGGGCTCCCACAGGACATACATTAACATCCCACAGCACCCTCACCTCAGTTTTTGGTAATCACTGTTTTCTTTACTTCTATGTCAACTTTTAGAAGTCCTGTCTTAGAGTTTCTGTTGCTATGAAAAAGACACCATGACCACAGCAACTCTTATAAAGGAAAACATTTAGTTGGGGCTGGCTTACAGGTCAGAGGTTCAGTCCATTGCCATCATGGAAGCAAGGCAGCACGCAGGCAGACATCGTGCTGGACAGGCAACTGAGAGTTCTACATCTGGATAGACAGACAGAAGGAAGAGAGTGAGACACTGGGCCTGACTTGAGCACCTAACACCTCAAAGCCCACTCCCCATGACACACTTCCTCCAACAAGGCCACACTTCCAATAGTGCCACTCCCTATGGGACTATGGGGGTCCTTTTCAAACCATGACAGGTCCCTCGTACACACACACACCCCAAAATAAACCCAGTGAGATCATTCAGAATTTGTCTTTCTGTGCTTGATTTATTTCATTTGATGTAATGTCCTCCAGAATCATTTACCTTGATGAAATAGCAGGATTTCTTTCCCTAATTTAAAAGCTAAATATTGGGCTGGAGAGATGGCTCAGTGGTTAAGAGGACCCAGAATCAATTCCCAGTACCCACATGGCAGCTCACAGCTGTCTGTAACTCCAGTTCCAGGGGATCTGACACCTTCACATAGACATATATGCAGGCAAAACACCAATACACATAAAATAAAAATAAATGAATTATTAAAAAGAAGCTAGATATTATTCAATTTCTACCTATACTAAGTTCTCTTCATCTACTCATGCACTGGTAGACTAAGGTTGATTCTATTTCTTGGCTGTTGTGAATAATAACACAACGAACATGGGAGTGCATATATCTTTTCCACAGAGTTATTTCATTTCCTTTATGTGTTCCCATGAGTAAGATGGTTGGATCATGCAGCAGTTCTGCTAAATCTTTCTGATCCCTTATGTACCACATCCACAAAGCCACTGAACAACAGGAGTCAGCTCAGGGAGCAAAGGTAGGATAGAGATGACATTGAGGACGGGTGGAGGAAAACGCTTTTGGACAGTCCCAAAGGCTCAGGGAAGGATGTTATCAAAAAAGTGAGATGCTACGTGAGTCGCTTTACCACACTTCTCATTGTCACTATCGCAGCCTCTGCTGTCCCACTGCAAAGTTTCATTGACATCAGAGATCCCCGTAGACACGGCTTTGGAGTCAGTTATATCACCATGTTCTGCTGTCTTGGGATGATTTTCAGATTTTTAAAATTTAGAAGAGAAAATGGAAACATCATTGTTACTTCCTCTCTGGCCTGAAAGTCTATGGATCCAAATTTAGCTTCCTCTTCTAGAATTAGGTTAATGTCTAATGACTGTCTGTCATTGACTGGCCACCAGTTGACCACAGATTTAGGCAATGTGTAACAGGAGGTGGTAATCATTCTTGGTCGATTTGGCTTTTTTTTTTTTTTTTTTTTTTTTTTTTAAAGATTTATTTATCATGTATACAGTGTTCTGCCTGAATGTTTGCCTGCCGGCCAGAAGAGGGCACCAGATGTCATTACAGATGGTTGTGAGCCACCATGTGGTTGCTAGGAATTGAATTCAGGACCTTTAGAAGAGCAGCCAGTGCTCTTAACCGCTGAGCCATCTCTTCAGCTCCAATTTGGCTTTTGACTAGGTGCTACAATGGAAGAGTTTTAGCTCCCTGATCTCAAGGGCAAGCAGTTGATTGATGTAAATGAAGAACTGTTATCCTAAGTTCTAAACTCAGCTCAAGATTTTGGTCGGGATTGAGCTCTACTACTTCTAGGTACATAGCAGAAGGAATCAACACAGATATACTAGTAGGGATACCTGCATCTGTGTGTACCATAACCCTAACCATAACACCCAAGTTATGGAATTAGTCTAGGTTCCCATCAACAGATTAATAGTATGTGTGTGTGTGTGTGTGTGTGTGTGTGTGTGTGTGTGTGTGTACATATACACACAGAGAATGGATTTTTTTCATCCATAAATAAGAACAAAGTCATGTCAGTCACAGAAGAATTGATGGATCTGAAGATCATCCAGTTCAGGAAAATAAGTCAGATTCAGAAAGACAGACTGTGTATCTTCTCTCAGATGCATAATCTAGAAGTAAAAAGATAGGCATGTAGAAGGGGGGGGGTGTTATCTAGTAGAAGACAGGTGGAGGGGAGAAGAAATTTAGGTGCATATGATCAAAATTTACCACATGAATGTATATGTGAAATATAATAAGAGATTTGAATGTCCATGCAAATACTATGCAAGCTGCTCTTCAACCCACACACAAGGGTCAGATAATGGCGGCAGGCAGAGGTCAGAGACTTGGCACAGGTTTTGTGTAGCCAGTCAAGAGAAGACTGGGGTGTAGGTGCTAAAAATGGGAGTGCTGGGGAGCAGATCCTGGGAAACAACAGGTACTAAGGAATAAAGCAAGAAACCAGTTACTAGAAAGTGAAAATGAAAATGCCAAGGTCAGAGCAGGATCGACTGTGCAAATAGGAGTAAGATAGATAAGTTATGTGTGATAGGTTGTATGGGTGTGTGTTGTGATGATAAGATGAATAGTGGATATTCAAATTGACTGTTTCTGGATATGACAACTAAAGCAAATCTAGCAGTCAGTATATCTGCATTTAATATTCTTCATATATGGTCCAGACATGAAGTAAAAGAATAAAATTTGGCCGGGCGGTGGTGGCGCACGCCTTTTATCCCAGCACTCGGGAGGCAGAGCCAGGCGGATCTCTGTGAGTTCGAGGCCAGCCTGGACTACCAAGTGAGTTCCAGGAAAAGGCTCAAAGCTACGCAGAGAAATCCTGTTTTGAAAAACCAAAAAAAAAAAAAAAAAAAAAAAAAGTAAAGAAAAGAAAAGAAAGAAAAAAAAAGAATAAAATTTGAAATATAGATATAGTTTGATTATACTTTGTTTTTTAACATAGTTGCAAGGGCTGACTCACAATAAATATACAATACAAATTTTAATAAAAATGTAATATGGGGCTGGAGAGATGGCTCAGTAGTTATGAGTGCTCTCTTCGACAGAGAATTTGGGTTCAATTCTCAGCACCCACATGGTGGCTCATGTCTGTTTGTTCATAGTTTCAATTCTAAGGAATGGGATGACCTCCATAGGCACCAGGCACACACATAGTACACATGCATACCCATACACACATTAAATAAATCCTTAAAATTAATTTTAAAATGTAAATATAACAAACATATTCAATGTAATATCATATAAAACAATTGATATTGTGCTCTCATCAAAGATTATATTTTTGGTGTCCTTAAATTTAAAAAAGTCTTTTCATGCATACGATTTGCATAAATTAGATGTCTTTGTTCTTATTTTTAAGTCACTATACTGTTACTAAATTAGTAATTTCCCTGAATTATAATTCATCACATGCTAGCAAACATCTAATTACATACAACCTAGTAATTTTTGCAAATAATGAATAAATCACATATGTGTATAGCATATAATTAAACTATCTTTTTTAAGCACATGGGGGATAATGACCTGTGAATTAAAAGTTATTGTATCAAATGCACATTCATTGGTAACAATTGCAACACATTTGTTTGACTGATGACACCTGCCGCTCTACATTGACGTCTATAGAAGCCTCTGGTTTTTGGGGCAGTTTCTCGAGGAAGTTTGGGTAGTGAGTGGTTAAGGTGTATTCTTAGACACCTGGCAGAAACTCTAACGGTCCTTTTGCTATCCTTGGGCCCTGGACAAATTACTTAACCACTCTCTGTCTCATGTTCCTCCACATAAAATGGGAATGACAAACCTTTTTTATTTCTTTTAAGGATTGAATGAGTTAAGATTTTAAACATAACATTTGGTCTAAAGAAATAATGTTATGCCGGGCAGTGGTGGTGCACTCCTTTAGTCCCCACACTAGGGAGGCAGAGGCAAGCAGTTCTCTGTGAGTTCAAGGTCAGCCTGGTCTACAAATTGAGTTCCAGGACAGCCAGGACTGTTAAACAGAGAAACCCTGTCTTGAAAACAAAAACAAAAACAAAAACAAACAAGCAAACAAAAAAAAAACACAGAAAGAAAGAAAAAAGGAAAGAATACCCATGGATACTACTCTGCCCTTTGCTTTAGAGGAAAGGGCCCACTCAGTCTATGTTACAAGAACGTTGCAATCCCCAATGAGCCAGTATCTTTTCTCCTTCTTCCTTTTCTTCTTCTGTCACCTTGCAGTGAGGATGACTGTGGTGAGGCTAGTTCTGGCATGTCCCAGAATGCTCTGTAGACTGGTAGGTGACCTCTGTTGCTAGCCGTTAAAAACAATTAAGACTGTGAGATACTCCAGGAACGATGGTGCATGTCTATAAACCCAGCACTAAGAAAACTAAGGCAGGTTAGGAGGTTAAGGATAAACAAACAGTCTAGCGAAAAACAGGACCGCCTGCAATAGATAGTCATACTCTCTCAAAAACCAAACCAAAACAGCAACATGATTTCTGGGGGAAAGGGAGTCCTTTTCAGTCTTGAGCTTCAGCCGCTAGTCTGAGGCATGAAAAAAAAAATGCTCTAGCTGGGATGTTACTTTATGAAGCTTAAACACACAGTCTTCCTTAAGTGCCTTGCGTTCTGTACAAACTACTCATGTCACCGAGTGTAATGCAGTGTTTGACACTAGTAGCATGTGAGCCTTCAAACATCTTTACCTTAAAAAAGTCCTACAAAGGGCTGGAACATGGCTCAGTGCTTAAGGGAACATACTGTTCTTGAAAAGGACCCGAGTTTGGTGCCCAGCACTCACAACTGCCTATAACTCCAGCTACAGGGGATCCAATATCCTCTTCTGGCCTATACTTATTCACTCATGCATACACACACATACACACACACACACACACACACACACACACACACACACCCGCCACAGATGTACATATGATTTTAAAAACTAGGTAAAATATTTTAAAAGTCTTACTGGTTTGCATCTTCTCCAACCTGTCCTCTTCTGCCTGTGGGCCAGTGGATTGAGTGGGTTGACATGCTTCAAACAAAATATTTAGTTGATACTTTTAAAATTCTTTTTCTTTTTTTTTTGTTTTTTCTTTTTTTCTTTTCTTTCTTTCTTTTTTCTTTTTTGGTTTTTTGAGACAGGGTTTCTCTGTGTCACTTTGGAGCCTGTCCTGAATCTCTCTCTGTAGACCAGGCTGGCCTCAAACTCACAGAGATCCGCTTGGCTCTGCCTCCTAAGTGCTGGGATTAAAGACGTGCACCACCACTGCCCGGCATCTGATCTCCTGGGGCTGAAGTTACAGATGTTTGTGAGTCATCATATGGGTGCTGGGAATGAACTGGGGAATGAACTGCAAGAGCACTAAATGCTCTTAACTGTTGAGCCATCTCTCTAGCCCCACTACTTTATATTTTAATCTCTACTTTGATCAAACTTTCTGCTATTTCTGCTATCACAGTTTAAGCCATGACTTTCCCATGACAAGCTCCTAAATTGCTCTTTATAAGCTGTTTGCTTTTTAAATGTGTATTTATTGACTTTTTTATCTGCTTTTTTTTTTCTTTTCTGGGGGTGGGTTGTTTGTTTGTTTGTTTGGTTTTCTTCCATTAAAAGCTCTCCTGGGGATGCTTAGTTGTGTTTGGCACTTTCTTCTGGAGAGAAAGAAATTTATAAAACAAAAACTGAAAGATGGCATGAAATAAAAACAAACAGAAAGTGTTGGCATAAATCCCCGTATTCATGAAGTTTTTCTAAAGCAAGTTAGAGTTAATCATTTCCATACTTTGCTGGAAAAGAGTTAGAACCTTGTGCATCTTTGCTGTTCAGCTCTTTGATAGGAGAGCAACTATAAACAAGAAGCTCTTTCCTAATGGAGGGAAATTGTGCTGACTTTAATGAAAGTCTCCTACAATAAATATTCTTGACCGCAAGATAAGCTCTTAAGTATCGAGTTACTGTATGTGGACATTTTCTTCTTCTTTAGTCACCTAACAGGATCCGTTTTATAACCCAGCATGCATAAAGAACACTTGTGTTTTTGAATCTTGAAAATAAATGCATGAACAAAGCCCAAGTCACTAAAAAGACCAACAGTAGTGCCCAATGGAAGCCAGCCTTGTAAAGTCTATTTATTTTCTCTTCAGATTCCCACTGCCCACTCAACTTAATTAATATGATATGTGTTTCATTTGTTGACAGTTTGGTATCAAAACAATGAACTGAAGAACTTAAAAACACTGTAAAATTTACATAATTCAATCATAAGACAATTTTTAAAGAGGAAATTAATGAAATGATAAAAGTCAGATGTAAAAGAGATTTTTACATATTATTTTCAGAAGTTCTGTACTTAGCAATCCTTGAGACTGCTTTTCTGTAGTGTGGCCCCTGCTCCAATCATCTGCAAGCTGCCTGGGTATCTACCTAATACTTGACCATACTCTCCAAGTCTGCTCAAATCATCCTAGAAAGAGACCTGGTGGGTATTAGCTTGTCCCACCTCAAGAGGCTTAAGAAACAATATTACTTTTTGTAACAAACTGGTAGCTATTTAACTTCAAAATCCAGAGAAATACCATGGCCTAGAAAAATACAAGGATGAAAGAAAGCATAAAAGCTTGCAAAAACATCCAAGGATATGTGGACCTTTAGAAATTTCAGTGGAGTGTTTAAAAAAATGTAGTGAAACTGAAAGATTATAAAAACTGAACAAGATTACTGTTTGGGGTTCAGTCCCAAATGTTCAGTAAGAATTTAAGTCAATATGATTTATATTGTAATATTTATATGCTGTTGCATTTATACTTTCATTGTTCAATTCATTGTGCAGCTAAGTTCCACTATGCTGCCCAATAAGCGACAAGTCCCACTTGAGTACAAAGCAATAAACCAAACACTAATGATTTGTTTTTAACCTACTTTCTACAAAAATACTAAATGCTCCATATGTCAAGCATCTCCACCCCCAATCTTAACAAGAAGTCAATGATAACTAAATTGCAGAAAAGAAAACAAGATTTTCTGAATATCCACTGGAAGATACACAAGATGGCATTTTATGAACTAATTATGTATTCCATTTGTTTTATCTGTCTCCACCGATACTGAATTTCAGGAACAAAGACATATAACAAGTGCTTTATTGCCCTGTTTTGTAAACAGATTGCTCAGAGATTTACAACGATGGGTTTAAGCAGAGTGGATTTTACAAAATCAAGCCTCTCCAGAGCCAGGCAGGATTCTCTGTTTATTGTGATATGTCCGATGGAGGAGGGTGGACTGTAATTCAGAGACGGTCTGACGGCAGCGAGAACTTCAGCAGGTAACTGCTTTTAAAAGTAATTATTGTGCTCGCTTCGGCAGCACATAGACTAAAATTGGAACGATACAGAGAAGATTAGCATGGACCCTGCACAAGGATGACACGCAAATTCGTGAAGCGTTCCATATTTTTAAATTAAAAAAAAAAGAAGTAATTATTTAGAACATCAGGTATGAGATTTATGAGTCGAGCCTTCTTACACCTCCAGTTTAGCAATGTGGTGATTTCCTTTCTCATTTTTAAGTAGGAAAACGAGAGTGAGTGAGCTAATCAAGAGAACGTTGGAGATGAGAGAATGGGATGAGTGTCATAGGTGCTGCAGGTATCTATCTGTATTTTGCTAAAACTAACTTTCAGTCTTAACTTTTTTAGGGGTTGGAATGACTATGAGAATGGCTTTGGAAACTTTGTCCAGAACAATGGTGAATATTGGCTGGGTAACAAAAACCTTAACCTACTGACTATGCAAGGTAAGTTTACACTTGCAGGCAGGAGGCAGGAGGCAGGAGGCAGGAGGCAGGAGGAGGCAGGAGGCAGGAGGAGGCAGGAGGAGGCAGGAGGCAGGAGGAGGCAGGAGGAGGCAGGAGGCAGGAGGCAGGAGGCAGGAGGAGGCAGGAGATGGCAGGAGGAGGCAGGAGGAGGCAGGAGGCAGGAGGCAGGAGGAGGCAGGAGATGGCAGGAGGAGGCAGGAGGAGGCAGGAGGCAGGAGGCAGGAGGCAGGAGGAGGCAGGAGATGGCAGGAGGAGGCAGGAGGAGGGAGGCAGGAGGCAGGAGGAGGCAGGAGGAGGGAGGCAGGAGGCAGGAGGCGGGAGGCAGGAGGCAGGAGGTCTTAGGCTCCATCTCCAGTACTACAAAACCAACAAAGCCCATGTAGTGTTTTCCACTAAATCACAGGCTCATAGAACGAATTCAGTATACATCATGATTTATCAGATGTAATGATACTTGCTGACCCATAACCTCATTTGTAAAATGCTACTTAAAACATGAGATTTGTAAAATCAGGCATGAGAGGAAAAGACAGTAGGTTGGTAGGGAATACATATTTTCTCATATATGTTTTCTATTCCTTGAAAGGAAATGTGTTGTCAAAATAATTTTTCAAGACTTGTATGACAATTATATATACATATAATTATATTTATCTATAATTTATTACCATAATAATACCATGTGATAAGCCACTTCAAAACAGTAGTAGTTTGGGACTAGAGGAATGACTCAGAGTTCAAGAGTTCATATTGCTCCTCCCAGCACCCACATCAAGTAGCTCACAGCTGCCTGTAACCCCAACTCTGGGGAATCCAGAGCTCTCTTCTGGCTCACCCACACATGTGGCATGACTCACACAGACACACACATATACACACACAAAAAAATAAACCTTGAAAACACAAAATAGATAATTTAAAGTAAATTATGACCCTCTATACAATTCTCCCCATACATGTTCACTTGTCTGTCTGTAACTAGAATTCAATGTTTGTCTAAAATTTTATGTTTGATAACGATTTTTCAATATTTTATTTTTCATAGCCTCTGGCTCCCATCTATCACCCTCCTTAGCTTATGTACAGCTTGAGACTGTAGGCATCCCCCTTTGGGTCTGGTCCTCAATGTCTCATACATCCCAGTTAAACTGCATAAGAAAACATGTTAAATCACACTAGCAATGCCAGGGCCTATTTGTTCCAGCCAAGCTCAGGCAGCTACTGGTCAGTCTGTATTCAAAATAGTCAGTAGAGTATTAACTACAAGGGTCTTTGAGACATAATCCTGGTAGCCAGAGAGGTTGCATAACCCTGGGATGTCAGAGTTTCCCCCAGTGATCAGTGTTCTCTAAATCTACATAAGGTCTCCTTTCCCTTAACATATAAATTATCCTGGTTTTAAGAGTATTTTTGACAGATATGTAACGTTTTATCCCGCCTCTTTCTGTTTCTTTTGCGTATTAGTGTTCTTCTGGGTCATTGTTTAAGCTATGAAAATCCCGCCGGGCGGTGGTGGCGCACGCCTTTAATCCCAGCACTTGGGAGGCAGAGCCAGGCGGATCTCTGTGAGTTCGAGGCCAGCCTGGGTTACCAAGTGAGTTCCAGGAAAGGAGCAAAGCTACACAGAGAAACCCTGTCTCGAACAACAAAACAAAACAAAAAAAGAAAAAGAAAATCCCATTGTGTCATTCTAAGCACAGAAAATTCAAACTTATTTCTCAAGTTATTTTTATGCATATAGTTGTGCTTAAGTGGACATTTTCAACAAATCGGAATCCCCTTCATCTTTTTTTTTGCTTAGTGCTGGGTGTTGAAATCAGGCCTTTGCACATGGTATGCATGAGTTCTACCATGGATCGACATACCCATCCCTTTCATTTTCTTATTTGGTGTTCAAGCGGGTTACTCTTGGGTAGTATAGAGAAATGTATCTATCAATTTCACGCCTTGTAACATATCATAGCTCAAACAAAAGGAATTGCCTCTATCCTTATATTCTTTATGACAGCAGTTAAGGCTACTCAAATTGCCTCTGAAAATAGCTTTATTCCTATTAAGTTTTTTTTTTTTGTGAGGGGAACTGTCTAAGATAAAATTAATCTAGAATGATCTCTAATTCCAAGTTTACAGATCAAGATCCAGGAAGGGCACAAAGCTACACAGAGAAACCCTGTCTCGAAAAACCAAAAAAAAAAAAAAAAGTGTAATATTGTCTCTCCACTAACACATGCACTTTTGGGGTTGCCTAACATATCTGATCCTACTGTGCCCACCCAGGTCACAGGCTTGACCCATATGAGCTAAGTTAATGCTTTTAGAGCGCTCCATCTAAAGAAAACTCCTCTCCACACTTGTTCCAGAATTCTGAATGAGAATCCAGAATTCTCCTCCAAACAGCTTTGAACTTTGGTCCTAACACCCATTCAATGCTCTTCTTTTTCTGCCCTTCTGTGGCTGAGCCAGAGGGAAGGGTAAGTGTTGCAGGCTTTCTTTGGGCCACCAGCCAGCTCCCAAATCATGACACAGTTGTGAATGCTTGGCCTTATGCTTGCCCCAGTAGCTCTTATAACTAAATTTAACCTGTTTCTCTTTATCTACATTTTGCCTTGGGGCTTTTTACTTTTCTTTCATCTTGTATGTCCTGCTTTTCCTGCATCTTCCATGTCTGGCTGTCTCTCTGCTGCCTGGCTGGCTGGACCCAGACATCTTCCTCTCTTTCTCCCTTATTCTCTTCTTTCTCTCCTCCCAAGCCTAGATTCCTTCTCCTACTTATTCTCTCTTCTGGCCAGCCTCACCTATCCTTCTTCTCTTCAGCTATTAGCCATCCAGCTCTTTATTAGACTGATCAGATGCTGTAGGCAGGCAAGGTAAAAAAGCATCACATCTTCACATCATTAAACAAATGCAGCATAAACAAATGTAACACATCTTTGCCTAGTTAAACAAATATTGCACAACAGGTAAGGAACAGCTTTTTGCAATAAGTGTAGACATAGGTAGGATGTACAATATGGGTGTCCACAAGGTATGTCCAAGGTATGTCCAAATGCACATCATTTAATGGAGATAGGAAATGGAATGCCATCTGTAGACTGGACTGAAGGGTTCTGTTTATTTGCACTTGAAACGGCAAGAAATCTGAAACTCTAAATTCTATCTTCCTGTGAAGTTATTGTGGCAATTAATTGAACAAAATAGGAAGGTAAAATATATGTTACCTAGTAGTTTTATTTCTAATTTTCATTTTGAGACAGGGTCTCACTATGTATCTAGGTTAGCCCAGAAATTGCTATATAGATCAGGTTGGCCTTGAACTTGTCATAATCCCCCTGCCTCTGCCTCCCTAGTGATAGGAACAGAAGTGTGTGCCACTGTACCCATCTAATTTCTAACATTTGACCACAGTTCTGTTTCAGGAGGAAGACCGGCCTGTTGTTCACAAACAAGGACAATGGGAAAGGGGAAAGGGGGTGACTTTATGTAGCAACTATTTCACTAATTTGTTCCACATAATGTTTTTTATCACATAGAATTTTTACAGTCATCATAGTATCTTTTTTGATATTTAGAGGTTTTCAACATGTATCATTTTTAGCATACACAAATAAAACAATATGCCAAATAAATTAATTTTGTTTTAAATATTTAAATATTAAATATTGGCTAGGAACTCTAGAAAACCTTCTTGATGCAGAGTCACTGATGAGAGTGTGTTTACAGTGATAGTCACCTTCTATGCCATGGAGCAATCGTAAGGCAGAATTCTCTAGGTGCTCCTCAATACTCTCTTCCAGTGACATCTGTTCCCCAGGCTTTGATGCTAGCAAAGGAGGGTTTTCATAAAACAACCAAGATTCTTGTTTCTTCTTCAAATGGTTCTTAGACAGTTTGCTAGCTGATAACTTATTCTGCCAGGAAAATCAACCAGTCTCATACATAAGCAGGGGGTGGTAACTATATTATGAAACACAGCCGGGCTACTAGGGGTTATAGAGTGTTGTTAATAGTGATTAATTCTTAAAATGTAGATTCTTGCTGGGTGGCGTTGGCCCACGCCTTTAATCCCAGCACTTTGGAGGCAGAGGTAGGTGGATCTCTGTGAGTTCGAGGCCAGCCTGGTCTACAAAGTGAGTTCCAGGACAGCCAGGACTGTTATACAAAGAAACCCTGTCTTGAAAAACAAAAACAAACAAACAAAAACTAGATTCTTATTGAAATTAAGAAAAAAGGAATACACATAATTCTTAAAACTCCCATTTTCATCACCTCCACCCTGCCCTTGAGTTTTTTTTGAGAGAGAGTTTCTCTGTGTAGCCTTGGCTGTCCTGTAACTCATTCTGTACACTAGGCTGGGCTTGAACTCACTGCCTCTGCCTCCTGAGTGCTGGTATTAAAGGTGTGCGTCATCACTGCCTGGCTAGATTCTTTTTTTTTTTTTTTTTTTTTCATTTTACAACACCATCCAGCTCCACACAACAGCCACAGATTCCCCTGCTCTCCCCCTCTCGCCCCCCTTCCCCTCCCCCCAGCCCACCCCCTGTTCTCACCTCCCCCAGATCAAGGTCTCCCCCGAGGACTGGGACCGAGGACTGGGACCGACCCGACAGACTCAGTCCAGGCAGGTCCAGTCCCCCCCTCCCAGACCGAGCCAAGTGTCCCTGCATAAGTCCCAGGATTCAAACAGCCAACCCATGCAAGGAGCCCAGGACCCGGCACCACCGCACAGCTGCCTCCCAAACAGATTAAGCCAAACGACTGTCTCACCCATTCAGAGGGCCTAATCCAGTTGGGGGCCCCTCAGTCTTTGGTTCATAGATCCTGCGCTTCCATTCATTTGGTTATTTGTCCCTGTGCTTTATCCAACCCTGGCCCCAACAATTCTCGCTCATATAAACCCTCCTCCTTCTCACTAATTAGACTCCCAGTGCTCCACCAGGGGCCCTAGATTCTTAATCTATTAACTAAATAATAACATATTTTGCTCTTTATGAAGTGAATCATACATTATTTTTGGATTTGTTTTTATTCTTTAGACAGTAGAATTTTTCCACTTTACTATTTTGCTGTCATTTTCAAGTAAAATAAACAATAAAATGCTCACATTGTATTACACTGGAGTCATGGTTTATTCTTTCTTTCTTGGCAGAGGAAATGGTAAAAACAAACCAAAACTGCAATTTATTTTTAAACCTAAAGTCATTATTATATCATGCATTTAAAAAAGAAAAAACGATAACAATTTCTTATTGTTTCTGTTGTTTTTTTCTTTTAGGAGACTATACTTTAAAAATTGACCTGACAGATTTTGAGAAAAATAGTCGCTTTGCACAATACAAACATTTTAAAGTTGGCGATAAAAAGGTACTAAAAGATTTATATAGACAATGTCTTAAGTTAACACTGAAACTATGCAATGAAGCCCTGAAGTCTGTAGAAATAAAAAAATATATATAATATAGCTGCGCTGTTTACTTAACATATTTTTCAAATGTTTCCCACTGATGGTGAAAAATGCTTCTTTTTTTCCTTCTCAGTCCTCTTATGAGTTGAACGTTGGAGAATATTCTGGAACAGCTGGGGACTCCCTTTCAGGGACTTTTCACCCCGAAGTGCAATGGTGGGCTAGTCACAAAAGAATGAAGTTCAGCACGTGGGACAGAGATCACGACAACTACGAAGGGAACTGTGCGGAGGAGGAGCAGTCAGGCTGGTGGTTTAACAGGTTTGCTGCTTGACACACACGGTTGGGAAGGTGATAATGATATCTCACTGGCGGGCACTAATTATGACAAGTGAGGTAATGGTGACCCTATGTGTGATAGTGAGTCATCCTCACTAGGATTCTTCAGCCATGAGGTGCTTTTAAGGACTTGTTCATGGTGTCCATTAGTAAAGCCTGAGCACTACGCAACAGAAGCTGGGCGTGATGCCACATTCCCATAATCCCACAGCACTTGGAGGCAGGGACAGGAGATCACCACAAGTTCAAGGCCTGTCTAGTCTACATAGCAACTTCAAGGCTAGCCCGGGACACTTAACAAGATCATGTATTGAAAACATACATACAGACACACACAGACACAGACAGACACACACACACATACACACACACACACACACACACACACACACACACACACACACACACCCCATAAACAAAGATTCTCCAGTAATATGTCATGGAAACAAATCAAATTTCTACTTATACAAGGATTTTTTTGCAAAATGCATTACTGTTAAGTTATAACCAGGAGGCCACAAATTGGCATAAAGAAGTGGAGAGCATGCACACATATACGGATTTGTCAGCCAGGTGTGATGGCTTACGTCCGTAATCCTGGCACTTGGGAAGGTGAGGCCATGATGGGTTATATGACGTCTCAGCCAGCAGGACCTTGTCTTAAAATTAAATAAATAAATAAATAAATAAATAAATAAATAAATAGCATCATGAACTGATCTTAGACCCAAGGTGATGTTTTTAATTTGCTTTTTTTTATAATAAAGTTTTTTTTTTAATTTTAAAAAGAAAGAAGAGAGGAGGAAGGGAGGAAGGAATCTGCGGCACTCTATTTACCAACTAGCTCTTCACCATCACATTTTTTACAAGAGAACTCTGTTGCTGCTATAATTTTAGTACTACTCTTCATTCATTGTGCCTCTTATTAGTTCATTTAATGCAGTCCTTCCTAATGTAGGAAAAATTGCTACAATATTCTTGACACTTAATCCTACCCCAACCGCTGTTTGAATACTTCAACATCATCATCAAGCTCGTTCTTTTGAGTGTGGAGGGGCTGGGAGACTGGGTTCTGAGGATCAAATCCTGGGCCTTGTGCATGATAAACAAATACTCTACCTCTGAGGTACACCCTAGCTTCATTTCATTTCTGATGATACAAAGTTCTTCATTTTATAAGCCTGAGATATGCTTCCTTTTAAATTTTTATTTATTCTTTTATTCATTTATTTACTTGTTTTTTTGAGACAGGGTTTCTCTGTGTAGCTTTTTAGCCTGTCCTGGAACTCACTCTACAGACCATGCTGGCCTCGAACTCACAGAGACCCGTCTGCCTCTGCCTCCTGAGTACTGGGATTAAAGTCATGTGCCACCACCACCACCACCCGTTTTTTTTTTTTTTTTTTTTTTTTTTATTTTTTTTCTTCCACATACACACTTTTTTTTTTTTTTTTTTTTTTTTTTTTTTTTTTTTTTTTTTTTTTTTTTTTTTTTGAGACAGAAGCTCATGTAGCCAGGTTGGCCTCAAACTCACTGTACAGCAGAGAATGACTTTGAACCCCTGATACCACTGACTCTACCTCCCAAACGCTGGAACTGCAGACCCGACATGTAGCCCTCACTGCGCCTAGCTGAAATCTGCTCTCTTGCCAGGTTTCCTCTCAGTAGCTAGAGAGGAGCTGCAGTCCCATGTCAACAAATTCTTCAGGCCTTGAGTGAGAAGGAATGCATTGTGTCATTTTAGAGTTCTCCTGCCTCTGGACCAAACGTCCCTGCTTCCTGTATAGCTGTTTTCCAAGCTGCGTTTTTTGTTGGATCATCCAGTTAAGGCAGGGATGGAAGCTTCACGAAGTTTTCCTTAAAAATGACCCAGTTGGCCTGCTACGTCTGCAGAGCAGGTGTGGGACTTGTTAGATAAAGCATCAGCTTTGGAATCTTCTGTTTTCATTGGAAAACAGGAGTCACTTCAAAACGTCTGGGCAATTAAACTTTCCATGAAGAAATCTTTTGGCAATTTTGGAGTGTCGTGTTTTTTCATATAACTGGACTAGCCATGTAAATCCCATAATCTTTATATTTTTTTATTAGTGTGATGAAAGCATTTTATACTCTCTGTGCTATGAGTGGATCTGTTCTATACATGCTAAAATTAGACTCTCTGTGCTATGAATGGATCTATTCTATACATGATAAAATTGGAATCTATGTGCTATGAATGGATCTATTCTATACATGCTAAAATTCCTTAAAACTATGAGAGTCTTCATTATAGCATCGCTTGTTGTGATGTGTTGGCTTTTAATTAACTATTATTTTTTAGTTTGTGTATTTGAGACATGGTCTTACCATGCAGTGCAGTCTGCAGTCTGTCCTCAAACCCATGGCAACTCTCCTGCCTTAGCCTTCCAAGTGCTGGAATTGTAGGTGGAAGCAGCCATACCTGGCTGACTTAGAGTGGGAGATTTCAGTGCAGGTACAATGAATTTAAGGTATTTCCATCAATTAAAATAAGCATATGCAGTTGTAAAAATAGTAGGCTTCCCGCTGGGTTTTACTTTTCCAAATTTTGAGTCTACTTAACAGTTGGCCATTTATTGAGGAAATGGAGTCACACAACAGTGTGAAGGGACAGAGAAGGGAAATCATTAAATCATTTCTCCTACTGTGCTAAAGTGAAACATGGTGAAAACCTTTTCCCTCTTAGCTTTCTTTTTCTTAAAAAAAAATCATTCCCTTCTCCTCCTCTTCCTCTTTAGTTCCTCTTCTAAGTAAGCATCATTTAAGACTTACCTATAATTAACGGTGTCATCTGCGAACATTCATTGATGTCTGATTTTGAACAGACTTAAAGAAATAATTGTTAATATTACCGAGATCTAAAGTGTGTTAATATTACTGAGACCTAAAGTGTGTACAACATCCAGGTGGTTAGATTGCTCTACTCCTGAATGGCAGTTGTATACCTATTAAGGAAGGCAAATAAATGATATAGTTGACTTTAGAAATAGGGGTTGAGGAGAACAAAAAAGGCAATTCAGTAGCAGGAACTACCAAAGAAAAAGAGGGAGTAAATTGTTCCAGAAACCTGGTCTTAACTCTTCATTTTCCAGTGTCACATTCTAATGTACGGGAATTGTAGGCACTTCTCAGTGTTTCTCATGACTGAGGCTGGAATTGCAACGCCCCCTATGGGCTTATGTATTTGTAGTTCAACCCTGCCCAGCTAGGAGTCCTCCACTTCCTACTGAGTCGTCTGAAAAACAGCCGCCATGTGTTCCTGCCACTGATGCTTACACCCTATGTCCCCCGCCCCCAGGAAAGACTCTAACCCCCTGATTCATGAGCCAGCATCAGTCTTTCCTCCCTTAAGTTGTTTTTGTGTGGTATTTGGTCACAGTCAAGAGAAAAAAAAAATAACTAAACACTCAGTGCTGCCTCCCTTGCCTTTCTGGTCTCATACTTTAGGTAAGTCGTGTCCCTCCCCCTACCCCCCCCCACACCCCATCTGTCCCCCCAAGTGCTTCTTTACCTGGGAGCACCAATCTTTAATAACTAGTGTCAAGTCCAGGGCTAGAAACTGAAGGATACTGGAACACTTGTCTCAGAACACTGAGTAGTATCGCCCATTTCTCAACAGGCTCCAAATCAGACCAAAAATGATAGTTTCTCTCTTTAAAGACATGCCCAAATATTTATTCTGGATATTCTTGAGGTTTTTCTTTTTAAGTGTGACTTCTCCTGGTACTTTAAAAACACAGTGGATACTGAATCCCTACAGATTTAGCATGCATGGTTTCAATTAGTCCCAAATTTTTAAATTAGGAGGAGTGCCAGGATGGTCAAGGAAAGCAAATCACTGAAAGCTCAGTGATCTAAGCCTGCTACTTTGCATGTATGAATGAATTATCTGCTTTTCTGATTCAATGGGTTTTTCCCCCCCAGAACTACTTCTGAGTATTCTTCGCATAGCCTACAGTCTGATATCTTTTCATAAGTTACATCAATAAATAATCTATGGTGATTAATCTCATAACAGGAAAATGACCGCAAACTGTTACACGAAGTTTATGTATGCCAAGGACAGACGAGTGTGCAGACACCAAAGGAGGAAGAAGGAAATGTCTCCATTTTACAATAACCTCACAGACCTGTCTAGATTGGTGCAGTATATGTAAAAAATTAACCTGGCAACTCAAACAAAAGATTGTTTGCTGATAGCTAGGAAGTACTTCAAAAGGAAGTTTAGGTTCTGTTTGCTTCTCTTGAAGGTTCAAATATTTGATACGCTAACAATCAAAGAAGGGAAAGAAGGGAATTTGAGTCACGAAAGCCACATCTTGACTGTAGATTGGTGAGCTTGGAAGCGCAAGCTGCCCAGGACGCTGCAATAGAGCCAATTGTCCTACATCCTGCTTTGCTACTCTCGCCATCTTGGCCAAGCATGATGTTAACACTGTTCAACCAGGAGGATATAGATGAAGGCTACAAAGCAGTTTTTCCTTGTTTCTTTTTCTTTGCTGTTTAAAGGTGTTTTAGTTAGGGTTTCTGTTGCTGTGAAGAGACACCATGACCATGGCGACTCTTATAAAGGAAAGCATTTAATTGAGGTGGTGGCTTCCAGTTTCAGAGGTTCAGTCCATTATCATTGTGGCGGGAAGCAGGGCAGCGTGCAGGTGCAGGCAGACATGGTGCTGGCTACGTCTTGATCAGAAGGCAGCAGGAAGTAGTCTCACCTTCACACTGAGCAAAAGCTTGAGCAAAGGAGACCTCCAAGCCGGCCCCCAGTGACACACTTCCTCCAACAAGGCCACACCTACTCCAACAAAGCCACACCTCCTAATAGTGCCACTCCTTATAGCTTATGGGGGCCAATTACATTCAGACCACCACAAAAGGCTACTAAGAACTGCAACGGCTATTTTTCAACACACTCCAAGTGGTCTGGGATGGATCCTCACATTTACCGTGGGACCAAAACTCACCTGTTTAAACAATAACACTTGTGTGTATAAAGGTCTCAGGTTTGGAAAACGATATTTTTTTCTGGGAAACGGCAGGAGTCATCATCTAAGCGTTTTGATCATTTCTTAGTGAGCTTAAGTTTCTGATGTGTACTTCCCTTCTGATGATTCTGTTTTCTTTTCTTCTCCCACTAGGTGTCACTCTGCAAACCTGAATGGTGTGTACTATCAGGGCCCCTACACAGCAGAAACGGACAATGGGGTTGTCTGGTACACCTGGCATGGGTGGTGGTATTCCTTGAAGTCGGTGGTTATGAAAATTAGGCCAAATGACTTTATTCCAAATATCATTTAGTTGTTCCCATATAGGCTCTTCTTTCTGCAATTCATCTTGTTTCGAAAGAGATGAAAAATACAATCCTGAATAAATATACGCATGGTGATGGCAATTGTGTATGACTGCTTCTCATTCTTTATACCGCCTTTATTAGTTAATGTACTTTAAGTTCAGTAGGTACAGACTATCCACCAAATAAATGTAGATTATGTTAATGTTTGCTGAGTTTCTCTGTGTATAGGGGTATGATGAAAGTTCAAACTGTATAGGAAACAGCATAGACTAATTAACATGATTAAGTAATAACACAAGCCTAAATTTGTAATAATAAATCATGTATGGCTGTGTGTGGTAGTGCACGCCTTCAAACCCAGTACTTGGGAGGCAGACACAGGTGGATATCTGAGTTTGAGGCCAGCCTGGTCTACAGAGTGAGTTCCAGGACAGTCAGAGCTACTCAGAGAAACCCTGTTTCATAAAAAACCATAATAAACAAATCAATAAATAGATCATGTATGGTGCAATTGATAGAGCATGAGACAAAGCACAGCTAACGAAGGATATTTTGGCCAAATCTACTGTATAGATAAGTATTACAAGTTGGGCTTTGGATTCAAGTCTCTGACTACAGAACTACAGAACTGTTAAGCACAATCCAGGTTCTTAAATGATATAAACACTGATCGTGTTTTCAGGATATTTCCATACTTTACATCTTCCTTCACAGGCCTCATTTTACACTTGATGTTGGTCAATGGTGGAGAAGCAACCAGAGGTTTCATCTTCCTTTATACGTCAGCCCTGGGGAAACATTATTATTGCTGTTTAACTGAGCTAAGACTTTCTGAGTTCTGGTTAATGCTTGAAGTTATAAGACTGGCAAAGAAGCAAAAAACTCAGATCCAATGGTTTGGTGTTAAGTGAAATTATTTGACACCATCCTGTGGCTCTTTTGGAATGAATCTGAATTAGTGTTTTTAAGTGCAGATAAAAGAAAGATCTTCCAAAAACTGCTTGTGTGCTAACTCTGTGCCAGGCCCAGAAGATGCAGCTTGAGCTCAGACAGCTAAATTAGGAGGGAAAGGCATACACCAATCACATACTGTAAGCATTTTTGCCACTGAGGCCATCATAGGCAGGTAAGCAAGATGGCCGCCTCCTGTTGGTGCCAAGAGAACCAGTTCCGTAATCTTATTGCCTCTGAATAATTTGGCATCTTCAGCCTACTGGAACTGCCAAGAATGCCTGGCTTCACTCTGCACTGTGCCCTGTTCATTTTAGACATAGCCAGAGACCAGTGACGTCCTCAGCTCCCAGACTCGTCACATCTGTCAGATACCTAACATGCAGACACACTTGCAACAATCCTTAATACCGTGCCCCCTCTTGGTTCCCAGCATCCTGACTGCCAGTCAGAACTGTAGCATACAACCTGACATGAAAAGGCAAGAGAAACATGGTAAAGGCAGCCATCCCTCAGTTCCTCTGCCTTCATTCTGGCCTCTCACTAAGGAGAAAGGCTAGTTATAGGAGAAATGATAGAAAACGTCAACTGCAAGAAAGAAGTGCTTGAGAGGGTGAGTGTTCGGCAACAAGACCCATAGTAAGTTCTTAGATGAAATGAGGATGACTTTTTGGAAGTGGGTGACTGGCTTGCTGCTGATCTTTATTAGAAGTGCTATGATCTAATGAACCTGAAGGTAGAGTTCGAAACTCTTGCAGTTTCCAAGTTGTAGAATGTGGATATTTGTATACATTTGCTTGTATACATGTATACATGCAAAAGAGATACGTGCTGAACTTAGTGTGAATTGTGCCAACCGATGGGTAAACATAGAATACTAACGTTGTACTTAGAAAAGTTTTAAAACTTAGTAGTGTAAATATTCCTAGAGTTGGTCACAGATCTAAAAGTTAAAAAAGGAAGTAACTGTTTTCAAAAGCTGGTAAGTAGGAAGTAGAAATGTAAGCCTTCATGGCTGTATGATATAAAGCAGGGTCCTGACCTGGTGGAGGTAGGGTGGCAATCAGAGAGATTTCTTAGAACTTTTGAGCTGAAGCCTAAACTAGATACATTTGGGGAAATCATTGCAGGCTGAGGGAAACCTAATGCAAAACACACATAAAACAAGGGTATGCAAAGAAAAAAAATGAAGGTTAAAGAGGTAATATAGTTTACTGACCCTTAATTGCATATGTTATAGCAGGTTTACAGCTTCCGCTCTACAGCATCATGACCTTGGGTAGGCTGCTGATGTCTCCAAGCCTTGGTTATCCCATCTATAAAACAGAATGTAGGGTTGCTTATAGAGCTATACAAGGGAAACAGCATAATCAATGCTCAAGGTCAGCATTCTTCAGTAAGAGCTGGTGGTGATGATAGTGAAGTAGGCATTAAAGAAAAATGCCAGGAGCTTTTGGGAGATGTTAACATCATGGCATCTCATCCTCTAAACAGTTCTTCCCAAAGTGGCATTTCTTAACCTTCAGTGTCATCCAAATCACTGGGGCTCTTGCAGACATAAATTCTAATTCAGGGCAGGGTTTAAAATTTGGGTTTTCCAGCCCATGGTTGTACATGCCTATAATTCCAGCATTCAGGAGGTAGAGGCAGTTGGATTATGGCTTTGAGGTCAGCTTGGGACACACAGTGAGATAGTGAGTGCTAGCCTGGAACACATAAGGGAGATACTGTCTCAAAAATTCTGGACCTTCTGACAAGCTTCCAGAAGCCATAGATGTTACTGGTCTAGGAATGAAGTTCTGAAAAATAAGAGTATAGTGAAATCATAGTTACTTGGGCTGTTAATGTCTAGTACAGGAGAAAAGGCTACCTAAACAAATTTAGGCGATATAAGAAAACAACAGATTTTTCATATCCTTAAATATGTACATTCTGAAGTTCTAGTTCAGAGTAATTTAGCTTCAGGGTATAAATAAGTCACCTGAATACAGATGTCCATACAAATAGGAATCCATTCTTCTTATCTAATGAGACCTCAGAAGATAGTCGATTGCTAGCCTAGGTTCAAAGGACTATAAGACAGAAGCTTTCATCTCTGCAACGCATCTAGTCCCCTCTTTAAAGCTTGATTTGTCCATTTTAGTTCTGCCTTTGGATGTTAAAAATCAGAAAGAATCAATACTTTTAATTTCTGTCTTATTGGCTGGACTTGAGCCATATTATTGGGAAAAAAATTAATCTAGGTGTCAAATGAAGGAACACATGAACAAAACAAAAGTAGATCGGCAAGATGATTTCATTTTGTACAAAGGGTGTACCAGAACCCAGATCAGGCTAGTGACACACTTACCAGAATGGTCTCAAAGTGAGACAGTGAGTGTCAGCCTTTGACACAGTCAGAGATTGAGTACGTCTCATCCTATTGGTGGAAGCTCAACTTCTCAGTTTGATGTGATTGGCTAATGTGAGCAAAGGAAAAGGAGTGGAGTTTAGGAAATATGTGCCCTTATGGGCTAACCACCTTTAATGGAAACAAACAAACAAAACCCCCATTTTTTTCACAATATGTTCACACCACCCGGAAGTAAAGACCAACGTCAAGTCAACTACAACGGTACCCTGTGTTTCTAGTACCATAATTTCAGTTGGTCAGGGTTCTCTAAAGGAACAGAACCAACCAGAGATTCTTATTTTGAAAGGGAAAAATCACTAGAATGTTTTATCCTCTAACATCCTGCAACTTAAATATGATGATAACATAGTTACTCTTTTTTTTTTTTTTTAAGCCAGTTGATGACTCAAGGGTATCAGGAGCCCCAAAGAACCAGGAGGGAGTTTTAGCTTCCAACTCAATGGGATATTTGTTGTCTCCACTAGCAAAATGGTGATTCTTCCTAGAGCTAAAAACTTTTTTAGGCCTGAAGAGCACAAAGCTGCAGGAACAGAAAACAATTTTTTTTCCCCTAGTGGGTCACTAGGGGTGATCATGACTGCTTTTGACTATTTGTTTCTTTAAATGCAGTCTGTCAAAAATGTTCCATAGGACACACTTCAATAAGTCATAAAGAATGAGCTTGGGACAAGTTTAAATAGTATATTACTTGCTCAAGTAGTAGCCTGAAGAACTCGTCCAATTAGGAGATCAAAAGAGGGAAAGCTTAAAAAAAAAACAAAAAAAAAGACATTTCCACAGAGAAGTGAATGGGAGAGTGTTAGGGAAACCTCAGTCTCCAGCGCAGCAGGGAAGAGCAGAAGGATTAATGCATCACAGAAAGACGCAAGAGAGAGTGCAGGCGAGTGATTGTTGGACTTGGTGAGGCTGCTGTTTGTGTTAAATCCATTTCAGTGGGATGGGAGGGAGCCGGAGGGTAGGTAGGACAGATGTGCCATCAGGGAGCATACATGTAAAAGAAACTGGCCTGCTTTGATCCGAAGCCTGCACACTAGGAAGCCCCACACACTAAAATTCCTCGGCAGGGCGTGGTGGGCCAAGTTTGCAATCCCAGCATTTAGGAGGCTGAAGCCTGAGGAGAGAGAGGAGTGAGAGGTTAGCCGGGCTGATAGTGAGACTCTGTCCTTCAAGCAAAACAAAACAAAAATTAGGAAAAAAAAAAAGTAAAGTAGTTAGATTTTACCATTACTAGAGTTATTTTCTAGGCTTACCACTTTTTGTGTGTTTGTGTGATATGCCCACATGTTTGCACAGGTGTAGATGTTATGTGTGTGCGGAGGCCTAAAGTTGACATTGAGGGTATTTCTTGATTGCTTTCCACCTTTCTTATTTAGACAGGGTCTCTTAATTGAATCCAGGGGTTATCAGTATATATATGCATATATTAGTTTTTTTTTTTTTTTTTTTTTTTTTTTTAAACCAAGTGTCTCTGTGTAGTCCTGGCTGTCCTGTGTAGTGGTTTCTCTGGTCTCACCTGGCCCCATGGTCCTGCAGTTGCTTATAAAATAATCACTCAGAGGCTTAATGTTATTTACAAACTGTATGGCCTACGGCTCAGGCTTCTTGCTAGCTAGCTCTTTCATCTTAAATTAACCCATTTCCATTATGTATGTTTGGCCACATGGCCATGGTGTTACTGGTCTGCTAGCATCTTGCTGGTCCTTGGGCAGCAGCTAGGTGTCTTTCTCCTTTCTTTTCTTCTCTGGGTATCTCTGCTTGGATTTCCCGCCTGCCTCTAAGCTGCCTTGCCATAGGCCAAAACAGCTTTATTTATTAGCCAATGGGAGCAATACATAATCACAGCATACAGAAAGATATCCCACAGCAGTCCTGGAACTCATTCTGTAGATCAGGCTGGCCTCAAACTCAGAGCTCAACCTGTCTCTGCCTCCTGACTGGTGAGATTAGAGGTATATACTACCACTGCCCAGGGATTTTTAGCAATTCTTACCAGGGCTAAAGAAAATATATCAGGCCCTTGTTTATGTTTTTAAAAAGAGCAATGCATAGATCTATATATGTGGAAAAATCTGTACATATCCACTGCCATGGCTCCCTCAGTTGACTGGGTGTGGAGATAGGTGGAAAGACAGACTTCTTTTAGTATTGTGTGAAGGTAATACTTTCCTTTTCTCAATCACATGCATGTTGTGTCTATTATAAGGTAACATCTACTGGTTTGGACACTACGTTACAAAGCATATGTACACATGTTTAGTAACTTGACCTGTATTTGTTTGTTTTTTGTTTTGTTGTTGTTGTTTTTCGAGATAGGGTTTCTCTGTGTAGTTTTGGTGCCTGTCCTGGATCTGGCTCTATAGACCAGGCTGGCCTCAAACTCGTAGAGATCTGCCTGTCTCTGCCTCCCAAGTGCTGGGATTAAAGGTGTACACCACCGCCACCTGGCTTAGGTAGGGGCTTTTTAAGGCAACTTCAGTTCACAATAACAAGTTAAGTTAGTTAGCCAGTTTTAAAAAGAAAAAAGTTAAATATCCTTTCAGTTTACATACATCTCAAAAGAGACATTTATTCTTAAAATGTATTTATTTTGTTGGGGATTTTGAAAAAGGCTCTTTCTATATAGCCCAGACTGGCCTCAAGCTCATAATCCTCCTGCCTTGGAGCACCACTGATTAGGATTGCATTCATAAGCCACCACACCTGGCTTGATTTCTTTATTTCTTTAATTTAAATAACCATTCCATGTTTATTGCATATAGATTTATTTATTTGCTTATTTTCTGTGACTCAGTATTGAACCAACTACTTCATGTATGCTAATGGACATATTCTATCAATGAGCTACAATTCCAAGACTCTTCAGAAAGATATCTCTCTCTCTCTCTCTCTCTCTCTCTCTCTCTCTCTCTCTCTCTCTCTCTCTCTCTTTCTCTCTCTCTCCTCCCTGGCTTGGTTTCAAGACATACTAATGGTTGTGGTTGAGTGAGATCATAACTTCCTAGCTATGCATGGTTTGTCTATATTTGTTTATTTTTATTGCAGATTGAAACATATTTGAAAGTCTTATGATATGCATGGCACTGTGGGGCAGTATTTTGTGTTCAGACATTACTGCATAGGGCAGTCATCAAACAATATAGAAATAACTCATATAATAGAGATAAAAAACTAATATGAAACAATCTTAGAAAGAAGCTTTGTTTTTTCTAGTTACTAAACTATAGGATTATTACAACTCCAAAAAATCTAGAACTGTTTTTATTGTTGTTTGGGGGTCTTTATTATTTGTTATTTACTTATTTGCTTGTTGGTTTTAGAGACAGGGTCATGTTTTAGCTTCCTGCTCCCCCTCTTCAGTGCTGGGGTTACAGTTATGTGCCATCAAGCTTGGTATACTTTATATTTTTTAAATATTATTTTGTCAGATTTTTATTTTTTAAAAAATAAGATAAATTGTCTAGCCCTGTCATTATAAAATATTCCTAACTGTGGAAGACCAGAACTCAAGTCCAAAAAATGAATAGACCTAGTAAGGATCATATCTCTGAACCTTAGTTTATTCTTTTTTTAATTAATTAATTTAGAGAGTTTCTTTGTGTAGCCATGGCTGCCCTGGAACTTGCTTTGTAGATCAGGCTGGCCTCAAACTCACAGAGATCCACCTGCCTCTGCCTCCTGAGTGGTGGGATTAGAGGCATGCGCCACTACCACCTAGCTCTTTTTTCTTTTTCCGATATGTACTTTTATTTTTATTTATCTGTCTGTGTGTTTCTCTGTGTGTATATACCACCCTTATAAAGGTATCCATGCAGTCCAGGGAGAAGGCATAGAGCCCTTGGGGCTGGAGTTATGGGCAGTTGTCAGAGTTGTCAGCTATCTGATGTCGGTGCTAGAACCCAAACTCATGCATGTCCTTTGGAGGAGTAGCGAGCTTTTGGAACCACTGAGCCATTTCCCCAACCCCTAAATCTTTATTTTCTTATGTGGCAAGTTTGGAAAGTGAGACAGTCTTGAAAGCCTTATGAGAATTCGGTGAGATGCAGTATAAATATGTAGGATAAGGGTTGAATCTACCTTAAAAGACAAATAGGAAACTCTAAGTAATAAAGCATGTGTGTGATGCGGTCATGAGCCCACATACTTACCTCACCATCTGAACATAAGGACTTCAATATCAGGACAAACCACTGTGGGACAAGCAAGGGCCAAGTAGGTATTCCTTGCACTCTTGGCACACGAAAGACAGGTTTTGTGTGTGCCCCAACACACAGAGGTAGGTAGCAACAACCAGTGACCAAGGAAGCAAGTTGGCTCTCTCGGAGTCTTCACTTTTGAAGTTTCCCAAATTAATCTAACTCTTCTATGGCTTTAGATGGCTGTCCTTAAATAATGGGTTTGTAAAATTATTTATTTTTATGAGGGTGGAGAGAGAAAAACAACAAAAACAAAATTTGCTTGAAAAATGCCGTAATAAAGTTTTATTCTTTGTAAGCTCATTTAAAAAAATGAAGCTGGAAGAAATCCCCATGAAAATGGTTTATTTTTTATTTGACAAGAAAGTAATCCAGTAGAAAATAATTAAAAGGCAGAGCTCTTCAAGGGAAATAGGGAGAGAGAGGGCTGGAGGTTGGCTCAGTGCACAGCACTTGCCTGACCTTGCAAGAAAGGCCCTGGTTTGATCTCTGCATCAGAAGAAGACAGTGGTGGAGGATGAGGGGAAGAGGAGGGTGAGGGGAAGAGGAGGGTGAGGGGAAGAGGAGGGTGAGGGGAAGAGGAGGGTGAGGGGAAGAGGAGGGTGAGGGGAAGAGGAGGGTGAGGGGAAGAGGAGGAGAGGGGCGAGCACATGGACAAGAAAACTCTACTCACTAACCATAAATTCTTTGGCTTTGTTTTTCTTCTGCCCTGTTACCAATAGCCAAGAAATCATGGTCAATGAGAACCGTGATTTTTACCCCCCCCTTGGGTGAATATTATATTTTAAGTACATCCTCAAGTTATTAAAATGTTTCCCTACACAAAGCTTGAATGTTGTACAAAAACGTCAACTGGTTTTCTGAATATTTAGGCGGTTCCCAGTGTGTTGCCGCATGTGGCGTTGTAACATTCCTGCACAAAGGTTTTATTTGTTCATTTTGCCTTTGAGTTATTTCCCAAGATAACTGGCAGAAGCAGAATAGCATGCTGCCTTCCCTTTCCAAAGCTGTATCAGTCTGTCCTCCTTTGTCTCAGAAATTTAGCTTTTACCACAGGGGTGCCTTCATCCTGAAGGCTAAAGGTGAGCGTTTTCCATTGGAAATTATGGTTTTAGGTTTACACCATGTTAAACTCTCCGGGGCCTTCATTCTAATGCATCTAGTATCTTACTCTTCTGAATATGGGAAGTCGTTTCATCCTTTTGGGAAAGCATGCTGCTAGTTTGTTCATGTGACAGTTATTAAATACCTACTGTATGTCAGGCAATATGCAAAGCTATAGTAATGAGCCATGAACATTATTAACAGAGGTCCTACTCTTGAAGAACTGTCAAGTCTATATAGGGAGAGAGACATGTAAACAAACAGGCTATTTCAAGAAATACACCACACAAGGTCAGATTTATCTGCTGGCCAAGATTATAGTCAAAAGGTTTTGGTTTGCCATCTGTGAAATTTGGGGTGTAGGGGGTGTGCATACAAAGTTTCTTTACATGCCTCTGACAAACGTTTTCCATTTGAAAACATGAATGAGGGGGCTGGAAGGATGGCTTAGTGGTGAAGAGCACTGGTGTTCCCACGGAGGACCCGGGTTCAATCTCCATCACCCACATGGTAGCTCACATCTGTCTATAACTCCAGTTCCAGAGGTCTGACACCCTCACACAGACATACATACAAAGAGACAAGAAACCAATAGATATACAGTAAAAAATAAATAAATCATTTAAAAAAGGAAGAAAGGAAGGAAGGAAGGGAGGAAGGAAGGAAGGAAGAAAACATGACTGAGATTTGGGTTTTTCCCCCCATTATAGCACTGTGAGACTTCAATGACAATAACACTTTGCTTGCACATGGTAGGTGCTCCAGAAATACTGCTATGATGATGGCGACAATCATGGAGAAGATGAGGATGCAAGTTATAGTGAATTGATACGATATGTGGCCCTCACCGTGACTTGAGATGTCAGAAGAAGACAGGATGGAAGAGAGCATATAAAATGAAACTGAGTCTGGGTAAACTATATTGACAAGAGCCCTGCAGCCTAGGTCTTTAATGTCACTGGCATCCAGAATACTCAGCTGTTTGATGATGAAATGTGGTTTAGAGATTATGTGGTATGGTGGTCAAGGAGCCTTAGGACCTGACCATATGCATCAGGGTCCTTACAGGGATCAGAAAATCTCCCTTCCCCTCTCATTCACCACAGCTCAGTTTTTATCTCTTTTGTGTACTTTGGTTTCACATGACCCTTTGTGTTTTGTCTAAGAGAAAACAAAAAAGCCTTTATCTCTAAAAGAAGACATTATCTACTCTTATCTTATAAAATCAAGAACATATCTGCATTCTTGAGATGTCAGGCATCCAGGCATGGGCTTTCTTACTCCCTTGACGCCTATCAGTCAGCCAACATTGCAAACCTAAGGCTGCATGGACCCTGTGTTCAGATGCATGCTGGCTCTGCATTTCCAACTCTGGCTTGAAAAGCACATCCACCCAGTAAAAATTCCTCCACGATAGGCAAGTCCAAGACAAGCTTCAACCTTTCAAGGAAGATAAAAGAGGGAATTAAGTATTCAGTCATAACAACAAGCTGACTGAGTCTCAGGGGAAAATGACACAGAATATTGTCTCCCAAACTTAACTCCTGGGGTGTTGGCACCAGTTGAAGTTTCTAGGTCTTTCTAATTATAGATGTGCCATGTAACATTGCTTTCACCTGCACTTATAGCAGTAATACCCAACACTTAGCATTATCAAAGCCCTTTCCAGCTTGAAATAATTAATTCACACAATTCCAGCCATCTGGGACAGATAGTATTATTATCCAGGTTTTACAGATATAGAAAACTTCAAAAGAGATTCCCCCGAAGTCATACAGTGACTGGATCTGGGCCAGGTGTGGATTATAGAAGGACTAGATTTTTTAATTTCATTGGAAGATAACCGCCCTTCCCAGACTGTTTGCATTTGGAGGTGATTTGAGTTTTTTTTCTTCAGTGTGCTGAACAGATATCCTTTGTTGGGAACTAGTGTACTACTGTTCTGCTGTGGCCTCTTTCCCAGAAGGGATAATAATGCCCTCAGGAATTGCCACACATGTCATATTGTTTCGGGGTGCAGGTAACGTTGGAGCTCTTCAAGCTGGCTACCATATGCCAGCTAGTTCATCTCTCTTACTTTCCCTTCATTGTACCTACAGTGTCTCCTTTAGTTGAGCAAGATTTGAATGCAGAGCTCTTGAACTGTAAATTGAAACCTAAGACAGTCAGCCAGTCACACAGTCTCTTTTCTGATGATCAACTAATTGAGAGTCTTAGGGACCACATACACCTCAGAGAAGATTCTTTATAGATAACACCAGCCTTTTTATCATTTAAAAAAAGATTTAAAAATGACTCATATTGTCCTAGTTATAAGAAAGTTAGATTTCAAACACTATTAAGTGGCTCACTGGTGGACAATCACAATTTCTTTTTGACTGTTGCCCTGTTCTAGGGCTTGAGGCTTGAAAGGCTTACATCCTTATGATTTCACTCATGCAGAGCTGGCAGAAAAATCTCTTTTTAACATCTCCTTTGTCCAAAGCAAATAGGCTTTTATGTAGGCAATAATTGTTGCAAAACAAAACAATGCTGAGTTAAAATGAAATATTAACAAGAGTTCCATGTTGACTCAGAGACCAGTAGAAGCAGGCAAAAGAACAATTTGGAAAACTCAGAATAGGAAAGGAATTTGGTAGATATGATTAAGAACTTTTCAAAATGTGGCTCTTTTGAAATTGAGGTTCAAAAAGCATCTCTCTGTTGTCTGTGTATGAGTCACCGTGTGGAAGTAGAGTGAGTAACTCGTGAGAACTAAGACTAAGAGGCTGTGTGCTGTACTCTTAACGCTGCTTTACATATATCGAGTTTAGGCCTGACTCACTTTGTCCTTAAAAAGTTTCACAAAATAGATATTCTCACCCAAAACTATAATGATCCTTGGTGTCATTCCTCCAAACACTTCTAAATCTGAGAAGGAAGCTGAGTAGTTTCTTCTAGTTCAAGGACGACCCTCAATGAACCATTGTGGTAAATGTTCACATGAAAAGCTGGGGTCTGTATAATGGAGCAATGGAGTGGAGACATCAGCCTGCAGACAGCTATGAGCTACACCCCAAATGTTCCACCAGCCTCTTGACTATCAGATACCCCCTCAAAGATGCTCAGGCAGTTGGTGAGTTCCCCAAACTCACCCCTTCAGTCAGCAAGCTTGGATTAGACAACCTGCCAAGAGGGCATGTGTGCCAACTGTTTCATAATTTAATAAAAAGCTAATCCTTCGAGCTCTGTGAGCTCTCTAATCTTCATAGGAAAATATTCATCAAGCTCAAGTTAGGGCAACACCCCATCTTTATTCCATCTTCATTGTCATCCAAAACTTCCTGAAGGAGTCTATTTAGAGCCTAAAAATTTTCCACACTGGATTCTGACCAGGCAATTAAAAAAATAAAAAAAAGGAAGAATGAAAAGAAAAAAAAAAGTCTATTTGGCCATTTCTAGTTACTGTTTTCCTAGATCCATAAGTGAACCCTGCTAAAACATTGAGTCCTCAATACGAAGATGACCAGAGTTCCATAAAGAATCCTTTGTGATCCAGAGAATGTTTTAGAATATAAATATTTCAAATAAATATTTGCATATTTTACTGGGAAAATATTTTGTTCAGCCAGGCTTGGTAGTTCATGCTTGTAGTCCCAACACTCAGGAGGCTGAGGTAGGAGGATTGCCTTAAGATTGAGGTCAGCCTGGGCTACAGAGCAAGACTCTGTCAGAAAGAAAGAAAGTAAGAAAGAAAGAAAGAAAGAAAGAAAGGAAGGAAGGAAGGAAGGAAGGAAGGAAGGAAGGAAGAAAGAAAGAAAGAAAAAGAAAGAAAGAGAGGGAGAGGAAGGAAGGAAGGAAGGACAAGAGAGAAAGAAAGGAACTTTTGTTCAAGCTTCCAAAAGTATCAGAGAGAAGACGTCAGAAATTTTACTCAGTTTGAGGAGGAGGTTTTAGGAAATAAATGAACCCCCCAAAAAGTTTGAGCAGTGGCAGGCAGCATGTGAGCATACGCTGGTGGATTTTTGCCAGTACTGGTGTTTGAGTGGGGCGGAAAGGGTGCCAAACCAGAGGCCCTGCACAGGGTGGCTTTGACCTCTGTGGAGTCGCTGTGGTAGGAAGACACTGTGCACACTGTCTGCAGAGTCAGCTGCTGTCTGTACCCTTTCTGCTGCACAGCCTGGCTCTCCTCGAGTGTGAGACACTCCACCAGCTGGCTGCTCCGGGGCTCCTCCCACTCCTCCAGTGCAGGACTTGACTGTGAATTCATAGTGTGTCTTGGCTTTCCCCCAACAAAGCTAGAATTGCAAAGGATGCCATATATTTCCCTCATGGATCCAAATCAAGTGTGTGGAACTAGGCTTCCTCTCCTTCCTTTAGCCCTTCTTCCACGTAATGCTGGCAGATGCCCTGGGGCTCACTGGACCTTAGCCTATGCTCTTCACTCACCCCTGTATGCCCTACTTGGTGCCCTGTGTCACATTCCTCATCACCGGGGCTGGGGAGCCAAGCTTAGCCACTTCAATAACTTTCTCTCTAGAAAATAATGGTCAGAGATTTACTCTCTGGCGGATTCTCTCTTGTACCTTTTTGGGCACTCACAAAGCAGGGCTAGTGTGCCAACCCTTATATAGTAGTGGAAATGTTCTCTAATGATAAATATCAACTGTAGGCAGAGTTTATCTGTGTTTCAGCAGCTGCTCCCAAATAGCCATTCAGAGACTTATTATTTACAAATGATTGGCTGATAACTCAGGCTTGTTACTAGCTAACGCTTATATTTTAAATTAACCCATATTGCTTATCTACCCTCTGCCACATGGTGGTAACTTCTTTTAACACTGCACATTCATCTTGTTTCGCTCTACATCTACTCAAGACTCCTCAGACTCCACCTTTCTTCTTCCTAGCATCCTCTCTGCCCCCAAAATCCTATCGACCAAACAGCTTTTTATTAACAATGACAGCATCACATTTTCACAGTGTACAGAAGGATTCTTCCACAGCGATCGACTTTGTTCTTTTTGTTTGTTTGAGACAAGGCATCATGTAGCCCAGGCGGACCTTGAACTCCTGATCCTCCTCACTCGTCTCCCAAGTGCCAGGGTTATGGGTGGGCATCACTACACCTGACTACCTTTATTTGCCCTAAATCTACTTCCCCAATCCTCAATGAGAATTGTTGAACAGAAAGGGAAAGAACCATGAATAGCCTAGTGTACTCATCAATAATTCCAGCACTCAGGAAGTGAGGCAGGAGGATTATGAGGTCAACATAGTAACATAGCAAGACTCAGTCTGTGCACATTAAAAACAAGCAGGAAGAGGAAGACATGGAGGCAGCAGGGAGGAGGAGCTGTAATTGGATGACCTGGAAAAATCACATAAAGACTTGAAAAGAAACGGTATCCACTGTCACCTAGTACCCAGGACCTCTTTGTCAGGAGGACTCACTGTAACATTTTTCTATCACTTGAAGTAGTTAGTAGTAGATGTTAAGGCTGAGCTGGAAATTGAATATCAACCGTGCAACAATCTGGATGAATTAAAATCCCCAGATATTGTTTCTTTGTGCTCAACATTGCAGCTGTTAGCAAAAACATGGAGTAAGCAAAGACCAATTAAGGAAGTCTGGGCACCACATCTCAAACACAAGCTACGAAAATAGGAGCATCATCTTCGAGGCCCCTCGTTGAAGGTCAGGCTCCCTGCACTCTCCTGAAAGGCATGCTTGTTCCCGAAATAAGTTTTCTTCTTCCAGACTGCTGGACTGCATGTCACTGCCAGGGCAGCAGAATTCCCTGGACGTTTCCAGTGTCAGGTTTCCTTGGAACAGGCTTGTATGTGTGGGCTTGGTCATCTACAGCCTTTTGCTCTGCTGTGGTGGCGCTGCGTGGTAACCTAGCCATGTGCTTGTATAACATTTGCAATGACTGGGTGGACGTGGATGGAGATAACATACTCACCGAGCTATGGGGTTTAATAAGCCCTCTTCTGATGTTCACTAGGCTTCAGTCTTTCAGCTGGTTGGTTTAAACAGGAGCCGCCTCTAGAAAAGGAGAAAGGTTTATTAACCTCTGTGGGCTTGATCTGGATGTGGGGATTTAGGTTTGTGTTCATGTAAATGTGTGGATGTGTAGAGGCCAGAAACCAACACTGCATGTCTTTCTTGATCAGCTTAAACCTTACTTTGAGACAGGGTCTGTATCAGACTTCTCTAAAAGAACAGAACTGATAGAAACATGTAACATACATTAGAAGGAATTGCTATAAAGAAATAAGAATACCCTTTATTTTTTTTTTTTCTTACAACAGACATGAAGCTATATAAAATGCTACAGAACCTCTGAAAAATGAATTACTATTTGGGTATGTCTTAGAATGGAGAAAAAGTCAACTGGATTTATATAAAAAAAATATAAAAATATTCAAAGATGATGAAGCTGCCCGAAATAAGCTAATCTGGTCTCAGAGTCCACTAACAGAAGTGTAGTACCTAGAAACTGGAACGAGAGGTAGGCAATCACACTCTGAACTTACTCAGCTGTATGTAAAACATGGGTTTCAATGCAAAACCAACATTAAAAGCATATTAATAAACTCTGAGCTCATTCTGCAGAGCACCCATTGGAGACCATCCTCATTGGAGAAGGTAAGCAATATTTAGCTCAGTGAGAATATCCAGAGAAAGCTCTAGGAAAAGTAGAGGTAGCAGTGAGCAAATATCTGGAGATTTTTTTTTTTCTGGGAAGATGTGTTGGATTTAGTTCTAAGACTCCATGATGCAAATGACTAAATACGTTGAATAAATAAGTAGCATACTGGGTGGCAGCTCCATGTATGCTAATTTTTACTTAAGTGACAAAGATCCTCCCAAGAATCATGGTTATGGAAAAGACAGAAGAAGCTGCCTCTTGGATTACCATGGCAGAGTTTGCTTAATTGAGCCTGAAACATTTTTTTCTTTGAGACTGGGTCTCAGGTATGCTAGGCTGGCCTAGAACTCACTGTAGTGGAGGATAATCTTCAACTTCTGCTCTCACTTTTAAAGTCCTATCATTCCAGGTGGTTGCCACTGTTTCATCTTTATTTAAGGTTTGGGGGTCTAGCCTGGGCTTCCGGCATGCTAGGCAAACACTTTACCAATTGAGCTCCACCCTCTCAGGGCTGTAACTTTTGCAGAGTTCTGCAAATGCACATAAGGAGCACTCAGTGGTTAGAAGATTTGGCCAATGGATTCTTTCCAACCTTAGGTTTTATAATTTGGAGGTTCAATTTTAATATTTCATGTTATTTCCAGAACAGTAACTAAAATAGATGTTATACCCTGATCATCAAGAGAACTCAAAGAACTTGAAAGAGTCAGAAAGGGGGGGGGGAGCAAAACTGAGCACATAGGTAATACCACTTTTGGTGAAACTGTTAACATGTTAGAACTGATCTTTAGCCGGACAGTTCTCTGAAGAGATTGTGAGGCCTGTCCAGTGTGGGGGCTGCAGTTGCTAATGGCCACCACTTCATGACATCATGAATAACATCCATGGCAGTTCAGTGGAATTCACAGCTAATTACGAAGTACAAATATTTTAGTAAGGGCTCATCAAACAACCAAAAATAATTGAGACTAAGTAGATGAGTGTCCTTTTCATCTTTTCTTTTTAATTGTCTTATGAGCTGATTTAATTGTCTTGTAATCAGTGAATCACTTACAGAGTAGCAGCTGTTTTCTTTTGCTTCTTTTAAAAACTAATCTTTTTTAGTTCGCACACAAAATGAATGATTCCATTGTGGCATTTTTTTTCACACATACACGCACAGACAGACACATAGATACACACAGACACACTGTATATGTATATATGTATATGTATATATATATATATATATAATAGATAGATAGATAGATAGACAGACAGACAGATAGATAGATATGGTGTCTTTGGGGAGGCATTGAGACGGGATCTCACTATGTAGCCTTGACTGTCCTGGAACTCACTGAGTACACCAGACTGGCCTCAAGGTCATAGATTCCCCTGCCTTTGTCTCTCCAGTGATGGGATTAAAGGCATGGACCACCACTTGGCCCTACCATGATATCTTATTTGTCAGTCCTTAACTTTCCTCTCTCCTCCACATTCTCCCTATCATTTCTCTCCACAAGAGTGTATGTGTTTGTGTAATGTGTATGTGTGGCTGTGGGCATGTGGGCGTGTCTGTGTGCGTGTGTGCACGCACTAGGAGTTGACATTGGGTGTTTTCTTTAGTCATTCTCCATCTTTTTTTTTTTTTTTTTTTTTTTTTTTTTTTTTTTTTTTTTTTTTTTTTTTGAGACGGTTTCTTTCCCTAACCCTGGAGCTCACTGACTGGCTAGTCTGGCTGGGTTCTCCTGTCTCTGCTGGTTTCTGGTGCTGGGTTACAGGCCTGGGTAAACACATCTTTCTTTCTTTTTTAATGTAGGAACTGAATATCCAGACACAAGTTCAGCTCTTATTCTCATCAAGTCCGAATGCCTCATGCTTGCAGGAAAATCACTTTGCTGCCTAAGCTGGCTCCTCAGCCACCCCCTATTTATTTTACTGGTCCCCTTCATCCCATAAATAAATCCCTTTCTGCTTCCATGCCTCTTATTTCCATTATTCTCTCTTGTTCTCTTCTCTATGCTCCCTTCAGACCTCTTTCTCCCATCTCTAGTTTCATGCCCCATACACCTGTGTGTGCACACACACGTGCACGCACATACATATAAATGTAGTAGATTCTGATGGATTTCTCTCAAATGACAGTCTAACATACTAAGGTTCCTTCATAGTTACATAATGAGTTCAATAAGGATTTCTCCATTTTCTACCATGCAGAAAATTTTACCATTCGTAAATAAATACCAAGATACAAATAAATCAAGCATGTTAATGTAGTGCATAGTCCAGATTTAAAGCTGGGAGAGAAACTGCATCAAAAAGAAGCCATTCTGGGAGCAGAATATGCCAGGAAGTACTGCAATGATACCACACTCCTGATGCTCAAGGTGTGCAATGCCAGACCTGCCCTGGGAGCTGTGTCTCTCTCTGCTTAGCTATTCTCTTAGCAACCCCGTGGTTTATATTTTCTAATAATCATTGCCCATGACAAATGAAGAAACACTAGCACAGAAATATAAGATAACCACTCAGGACCAAAGAGCCAGTAGATGGGATTCAAACTTATGCAGCTAAGGATGACCTCGAACTCCTCATCCTACCAAGACCAGATTTGCCATGTTCCCAGAATCCTGGCTTATAGGTGGAGTTTTTCATCTGGACCACTGGTCAGTTCCCAAATAACCACATAGAGACTTAATGTTAATTATAAATGCTCAGCCAATTGCTTAGGCTTGTTTTTTAGCTAGCTCTTAGAACTTAAATTAACCCATTTCTATTAATCCATGTGCTGAGCTGATGCTTGTTTACCTCATGTACATACTTCACATTCTGCTTGCCCTGCATCTCATGGCATCTCCTCAGACCCCACCCTTCTTCCCAGCATCGTCCTAGTCTGGCTCTCCTACCCAATCTCTTCCTGCCCAGCTATAGGCCAGTCAGCTCTTTATTAACCAATGAGAATAATACACATTTACAGTGTATTGAAGGATTATTCCACAGCACTGGCTAGCAGTGGTGAGGGAATTAAGAAAGGACAGACATACAGACATGGAACCTGTAGGACTTATTAGGCACAGCAGCAGACTGTGGGGGAGGGGGAGGGTTTAACTAATCATGGTAGGATGTCTCTGTAGGTCAGCACTCTCAGGCTGTAAACCTCCAAGAGGAAGAAGCCACAGTTGCTAATCTTTGCCCACACTGATCAGCCATCTAAAAACACAAATACTAACACTCCCCAGGAAAGCTTTGCCATTCCTCTTGAGCCTAATCCTTATCAGTAATAGCTTTGCCAGTTTCCCATAGGTCAGTGGGCCTAGGATATGGCAGTGCTCATGTCAAAATACATTTTCACTCAGGACTTCACTTACTTAGGGCTTCCTCTGCTCCCTACACAATCCTCCTGGAATTATAGTCACCATCATGCCCGTTTATGTGGTGTTAGAGACTGAACTTTGCCCATGCAAGGCAAGCACTCTACTAACTGCTACATCTCTGATCTCAAATTTCACTGTAAAAAGAAAGGTAAATAAATACTGTACATGGATATTTTACGTGAAACCAGTTAAACATCACAATAAAATTTCCAAGCGCAAGCCCCATTCTCTGTCAAAATCATTTTAGTAAACGCATAAATGAATGCCCTTTAGACACTCAGCATGCCTCGTGGGCTTGACCTAACTCTGCAATGATCAAATTGGAAAGGATTCCGGTTGCAGGAATCTGCAGGAACAAAATGAAGGAAACGCCTCTTTTCATCGTTGCCTCGGGACCAAAGTCCACACTCAGGTACAGGTGGATGAAGCCTTGGGTGTCCACAGACTCAAAGCAATTAAAAAATATATCCTGCATGTAGTTGGTGATGAACCATAGAGAAGTAGGTGCAATCGCAAAAGTGATGCTCTACCATGGAAGTGCTAATCTGCACTAGATGCTGTAGTCAGTGATAATATAAGGCTCAGTCCTTTCCCAGGATCCTAAATATTTCTGTCCCTCTAGTCTGGCATAGTCAGTGCCGAGTGGTGGAAGAATGTATGAATGTCCTCTACTGGGATTTGGTCATGAGCTGGTCTTGTAAAAACCATGCACAGAGCCTCTATGCAGAAATTCTAGCTGTTCCCTCTGCCCATGCAGCAAAGAAGTACCCTTGAACCTGAATGACGGTAGGAGCTGACTCAATGCCCTTTATCGATTGCATTGTGTTCCAGCTTAGTTTTACAGAATGTAGCATAAGGTACACTGAATGGGTACATTGCTAACACACATGGAGATGTCAATGCACACACGCACACACATACAATTGTTTTTCTGCTTCCAAGTGTGCTGATGTGTGGCAGGTCACATTGCAGGCTCCTGTCACCACAGAAAGGTCCATGGCTGCTATGCTTCCTCTGCCAAGAAACTGTGAGCCTAAATAATGCTTCCTCCCTGAAAAATTTTCTTGTTTATTGCTGCTTTATTTAGTATAGCAAAGAATTGGAACCAATCTAGTTATCCATCGACAGATGAATAGATAATGAAAACACATAAATACATATGTGTATATGTATGCTTATAGATACTACTAAGCTTTAAAAAGATGAAGTTAAAAATTTCAAGAAATGGATGAACTTACAATATTCTTTCCCATAGGCATAATCTAACCAGTGATATACATATATATGTAAACAGAGGTACTTTGAAGAAAGGAAAACAAGAAAAGCTAAAAGGGTACAATAAAGGGACAGAGTGCAGACATGTAATAGACACAGGTTTTGAAAGAGAATATAAAGTCAATTGTTTTCTATAGTCCTAATTCTTTTGTACATTTTTGTTTTGGTGGATAAGTGTGCAAAATATATTTGACATTGGAAGTGTAAAATTTAATGTGAAACTCTGCAGCTTCCATTCCAAATGCCTATTCTAACTGTATAGAAATTCACTGAGGTGTAGAGACCTTAGGCCTAGTTAATTTGGGTATGTGATGTTTTTATTTATTTGCAAATTCTTAAATAAGAAAGTTTGTAAAATATTTTTCTTTAAAGATAATATTCTTATTTAATATATTCAGTCTTTATTTTATTCTATATTTTAATATTTATTTAAAAATTTTATTACAAAATTTTATACATATACACAATGTATCTTGATCATATCTACCCTTCTCTCTCTTTCAACTGCCCTGGGGCCTCCCCAATACATCTTTCTCCCAACTTCAGTGAAATTTCAGTTTCTAAAAGTTGATTAATTATAGTCCTGTGGGATATGCCATAACCAAACCCCACCTAGGACGCTGCAACCACAGACAAATCAAAGTGGAAAATAAACATTCCAACTGTCTGCCTACTAACTCAAGTCCAAATGCCTGATCTGTGCTCCATTATGAACGGACAGAGTAGAGCATCAGGGAGGCGGAGAAGTGGCCCATTGGGAAGTCTGGGGAACATCTAAATGCACCTGAGGGTCTGACGTATGTGTCATCTATTGATACAAATTGTAGTTTAGAATATGGAGAAACATAAAACCCGACAGAAACCTGTAATAAGAATCAAAGGGCTTGTGGTAAGGAGGCATGCTGGGTAGGAGAGAGGAGGGAATGGTTCAACGCCCTCTTCTTCCAGGTTCTGACTCACACATTTAAAGGCACCAGAGGCAAGAATTTCTTAGGAGACAGAGTATTCAGTGTATACAAGTTATTAATTATGCTCCCAAATGTTCCACCGAAACATTTGTGGCACATGTTCCATGAGTAAAGTATGGTTTTGCCATGTCAGTTCCTCATTAGCAAAGGCACTGGGCTCCCTCTGACTAAACTAATGCTCAACACTTCTCATTTTTTTTTTAAACCTAACCAGCTTGGCATCATTTACCATAGAACTATGTATTTCACGGTGTTAACTGGAAAGATTGGGTTTGTTCCTTGTTTTTTTATTGAGGTATGACACATACACAAATAAAGTGCATAAACTGCAACTGTGTACCTGAATGTGTTTTTATTTGTACTCACTTGTATAGCTACCTAAAACAAAATACAGAACATCCCAGCACCGTGGAGTTTCTGTCCCAGTGTTATTTTATGCATCTAGCAGCAAACACATGTACTCTTTCATTGCCTTCTTTTCTGTACAAATTACAGTTTAGGTTATGCCCTTTTCAAATGTAGCCATCTTTAATTAGATTGAGACACATATGGCTGCCACATTTATCTTTGTGGTCTTTTCCATGTTTTGCAAAGGAGTATGTTTTCTAGAGCTTCTTAGAGATTCGTTTTTTTGCATTTAAGCTCCTTGATTAAGCAAACACAACTGTGTATGATTTATGCATTTTTAGTTGAGTTTCAAATTTCACTGAATAATCAAATACATAGAACTATCATCACCAGGCATAATAGCTCCTACACTAGCAAGCTCAGACTTCCACAGATATCACACTTCTTCCATATAGAACTTATTTAGTTTTCAAACTAAGATTTAAGCCATGTGGTAGTAATTCAATGATGGTGAGATTTACCCTAAATTATGTCTTAGCCACTCGCTTCCAATCTTCCACAAAGAGCTGTATTGTAACTCCTTTTGGAATTTACTTGTTCTTTTCCGAATCTGGCAGAGTGCCAACTCATTTTTCACTAAAAACATACAATCATATTTTCCTTCTTTCCCCGTTAGCAACATTACCATTCTGACACTTGATCTCTGCAAGCAATTATCTTGTTTCTCCAAGCCTCCCTTTAACATCCTTTAAAGGAGCTGAAGGATTTTAAATGGCCCTTTAGTCTGAAGCAAAATGTTCCCAGCTATCTCAAAATATAAACCAAGTTATTCCAAGGGACTTATCTTTTTAAAGTAAACCCACAGAACTGATTCTAGTTCCCCTAACTTAGAAAGATCTCAAGGCCCATG